>NC_134719.1:10003214-10310000 GCF_049634645.1 Pelodiscus sinensis
TTGAATGAACGTAATGGATATTGTCTGTAGTTCCTACACCAAGGGAACCTTCCCCAGCCAGTCCTTTTGTGCTGCCCTAGTCCGTCTAGCCTGTATATAGAGCTGGAGCAGGTATAAGGATCCCATCCTAGATTCTGGTTTCATTTATTTGTGTCTAAGTATGAAAAAAGCAAGCACAAATGATTTCATTCTCCTCCTGTGTGTCTGAAAAATACAAACCAATCACTACTCCTGTTTGACTCTCATATTTTTCAGCCAAACCGGAAGATGGCAGTGGAACCTGGCAGACTGAAATGCCATCTACTGGAAAAGTGATGATATTTTTTTGATTAAGAACTAAGCTGGATTTCAAGATACTTGGATTTAACTTGTCTCTGCCATAGGCTTCCTGTGTCACCTTGGTCAAGTCACTTAATTTATATATGTTGCAGTTCCTCATCTGTAAAACAGGGATGATAATATTTCCTGTCTCCTACCCATTGCTGTCTCATCTGTTTAATCTGTAAGCTCCTCAGAACAAGGACTGCTCCTCACTACGTCTTTGTAAGTATTTAGCACAAAGGGTGCCAGTCTCCATCCTTGGCTAGGGACTCAAGGCTCTATTGAAATGCATAGAGTGAATGAATGGACTGAAAACTTCATTTTTATTTGACTCTGAGTATTGAACCACCTGTCTGACTTCAAATAAGACATGGGACTGAGGATGAGTGTTTGGATCAAGGTCTAGTTGAAACAAGCTTAGGTGTTTTCGGATTGAGGGTGCCATTTTGAGCTCCACTGCACCATGTTTAGTGTATGTGTGTCTCAGATCAGGATTCTAGACTATCTTTGAAATACATATTAGTTTGTATATGTGCTTAAGCTCCCTATTACATATTTATTATATTTAATTAGTGCTGTTTTGGAAAATTGATGCCCTTTTCCAGGAGCATAAATGATTGGGTATGTTCTTGAAAAGAGATACACAGGAGGAAGAGAGCTAGGCCAGCTACCAAAAAAGACAGAACATAGAGACCGTAAAGAAGTATCTTAATAAAGGAAATAGTAATTACCATTTGTGCTTACACAGTACCTGTCATCCCATGATTTTGAAATTTTTTGAAAACATTAGTTAACTGAGCCTCAAACTATTATTATGCCTATTTTCCAATGAGGAGATTGAGGTACAGAGATATTACTTGACTTATTCAAACTCACAAAATGAATCAATGGCACAATAATAAAAAGAACCTAGGAATCTTAGCTTTCCCACAATACATACATAAATTCCTTATGTGGGCAGAGGCAGAGTAACAATGGAGATTTATAAGCTATTTTTTTAATTAAAGCTTGTATGGCATTTGGATGCCATGATGGTGGGCCTAAACAGAAGGGAATGCAATTTCAGTGTATGAAAGTGAAATGAAATTCAGTAGTGAACATGAAAGGTTCTCTGGACAGCTGATCAGAACACCAAACTATTTCAGAATAGACCCTCTGTGACTGGATTGCCACCTAAGATGTAGACTTGCTTCCGCTACCATTAAATCAGTGGTAAAATTCCCACTTTACTGGGAGCAAGAATAGGGCCTTAAATTAGTAAGATCAGGGAATTCTGGTTTTGCTCATGCTATTTTTCAGGCCAACTTCACAAATTCAGCCACTGAATAATGACCCCAAATATAGGTGTTTGTTGGCAAGATTACATGAAAAGGATAGGAGAGTGTATTTAGTTCTTTCACTTCTACAGAATGGACCTCAACAAGCCCCTGCAATCTTAGACCCAGATCTTTATCCAGGATTGCAGCTCAACGCTTTCTTCAGAATAGACGGAGTTTAAAAAAAATCAAACCAAAACATTCTGAAATTTGGGAATGTTCTGGTTTCAATCCAGATTTCAAATCTCTCTGAGGAGGAGCATCTAAATGTACCTACAGAGGGTTTGTCTCCCATCACAGACGGATGATGTGTCGATTCAGTGGTGGAATTCAAGTTTAGCTTTTGGTGTGAGGCTTATCATTGTTAACTATGTTTTTTCCTTCTATTTCCTTCCATGCTACCATTGATTTATCCCCTCCCCCTTTTGATTTGTTTTTTAATCTTCCTATGTCTCTTTCCTCCCACATCATGTCTACACAGCAGCTGGGAAGTGTGATTCCCAGCTTGGGTAGATGTACATGTGCTAGTTCTGCAGGAGCTGGTGTGCTAAACAGTAATGTGGCCTCGGCACTACAGGAGGCAGCTTTTGCTAGTTATCCATTTATGTATGCCCACATGGTACGCCCACATCTTGAATACTATGTACAGATGTGACAGCCTCATCTCAAGAAAGATATCCTGGCATTGGAAAAGATTCAGAAAAGGGCAACAAAAATGATTAGGGGTTTGGAACAGGTCCGATATGAAGAAAGATTAAAAAGACTTGGACTTTTCAGCTTAGAAAAGAGGAGACTGGGAGGTGTGTGAATGTGACAGAGATGTATAAAATCATGACTGGTGTGGAAAAAGTAAATAAGGAAAAGTTATTTACTTATTCCCACAGTATAAAAACTAGGGGTCACCAAATGAAATTAATAGGCACCAGGTTCAAAACAAACAAAAGGAAGTTTTTTTCACTCAGCGCATAGTCAACCTGTGGAACTCCTTGCCAGAGGATGTAGTGAAGGCTAGGACTTTAACAGGGTTCAAAAAAGAATCAGATAGATTCATGGAGGTTAGGTCCATCAATGACTATTAGCGAGGATGGGTAGGAATGGTATCCCTAGCCTCTGTTTGTCTGTAAATGAGTGACAGGAGAGGGATCACACAAGATACTGGGCTAGATGGACCTTTGGTCTGACCCAGTACGGCCGTTCTTATGTACCCAGAACCAGGGGTTGGTTGGGATTGTGCCCAAGTGACTAGGTCACACCACTCCCATGACACTGCAGCCACACTGCTATTTTTAGTGCATGCTAGCTTGAGCAGAGCTAGCGCACGTATAGATTTCTGTGGTGAGAACTGTCTCTCCTAGTTGTGTAGACCTACCCTATATATTCCCAATACATAATCATTCTCTCTTTTAGTACAGGGAGAGAAGGCAACAGCTCATATGGACCAGATTGATTTCTTTGTCTAGTTCAGCCAAACTTTCCCATTAATTCATAAGCAGACCCCATTTGTAGGAAGGGGCTAATTGCAAAAACTCTCTTGCTGTTGTCATTCAGGTCTTTTACATGTTAGAACTGAAGATATGCAGGTCACAACAGTGTAAAAATGCTCAGATATGATAGTGATGAGCTCAGAGAATAGATGGTAGGTAGGTAGGTAGGTATGTAGGTTGATCTATAATGTGGTCAGACCTTACACATTATGGCCATGTCTACCCAGCAGGGCTAAAGTCAAAATAAGCTACGCAACTTGAGCTACATCAATTGTGGGGCACTGTCTACACAGCAGGAAGTCCTAATTAGAGCATTCTTCCTCTGACTTCCCTTACTCCTCGTACAATGAGGGTTACGGAAGTCAGAATAAGAAGTCTTCCAGCTTGACATTATTTGGATATTATGTCGAAATAACTGCTTGTAGTGTAGATATGGACTGTGTTATTTTGGAATAACATCGTTTATTCAGACATAACACTGCTGTGTAGACATAGCCTATATGAATGTTTTTCTAATCATTTGTTCCCTGCTGGAAACCTGCTGGTTTCACTCCTGGAGGTATTCTTTGGCAGGCAGTGAAATTATTCTGGCAGTAGTTAAATGGTTGGAATTTTTTTCCCATTAGGATCAGTTACACTATTTTCAAGTAAAAGATATTTCAAATATATAATCTATAGTTAGTGCTCTCGAGCCAGTGAGAATTTGCTTGTTATTAAAGTTTCTTCTACAATCAGCAGCAGAAGCCATTTTTAAAACTGAGTTACATAATGATTTAGAGGAAAACTACACAAAGCATATGGTATTTCTTTCCTTGTTGTATTTCTTGTCTCAAGTAGCCTTCCCACCAAGCAACAATTCCTGACTGTTTGATCTCCTTCTTTCAGCAGGAAAGGATAATTAAGGATGCCAGTTTTACATAAAGGTTGACAAAACCCCAATGTGAAAGAAAGGAAAGAGTTTTCTTTTAAATAAAACACATATAGGAAATACCTGGAGTGAAACATAGTGGTGCACCTCTGGCTCAGCACAGAATTTACAGCCCGGGAGGTGAAGAAATTAGGATGGCTTTAAACTAGCGATATGAATATTTAATTGGGTAACCAGTTAACTGGTGGGGGCTGGAGCAGCTCCCCACCTGCCACGGGCAAGGGGCTGCTCTGGCCCTGTGTCATGGACATGGGCTATTCCAATAGTCTGGAACATCCCAGCTGTGTCTAGACTGGCCAGTTTTTCCGGAAAATCAGCCGCTTTTCTGGAAAAACTTGCCAGCTGGCTACACTGGCTGCTTGAATTTCTGCAAAAGCACTGACTTCCTACTGTAAGAAATCAGTGCTTCTTGCGGAAATACTATGCTGCTCCCGTTCAGGCAAAAGTCCCTTTTGCTCAAAGCTTTTGCACAAGAGGGCCAGTGTAGACAGCTCAGATTTGTTTTCCGCAAAAAAGCCCCGATCGCGAAAATGGCGATCGGGGCTTTTTTGCGGAAAAGCGCGTCTAGATTGGCCACGGACGCTTTTCCGCAAAAAGTGCTTTTGCGGAAAAGCGTCCTGCCAATCTAGACGCTCTGTTCCGAAAATGCCTTTAACAGTAAACTTTTCCATTAAAAGCATTTCCGGAAAATCATGCCAGTCTAGACACAGCCCCCCTGTCTGTGGCAGACCCAGGTGCCCCACATGCAGGGGCTGCTTCAGCATCCAGAGCAGTGTTTGCCAGCAGCAGGTTCAGGCTCCCTGTAGGCAGGGGCCACTCCAGCCCCATGGTGGGCAAAGTGGGGGGGGGCAATTTGGGCTGCAATGCCCCCCACCCTTCACCTCCCACTCACTCCCATTTAATCAGTGAGCAGGCTAAACCATAGGTTTACCAATAAAACAAGGTTTTACATCCCTGCTTTAAGCCACCTTTGTGGTGTTTGCATCCTGGGCTTTTCTGGTGGCTGAAGGTAGCCTTGGGGTATAAGTTACAGCAGCCTTCATAGGGCTGCCCTATGGACCATGCTGTTGGAATTCTGCCATGCTCGATTCCTGATGTGTCCCTCCAGCCTTTGGTTGTGATGAAGATGCCTCTGTTTTATTGAGGCCTTGGGAGGTAGCCTTCCCTACCTGCACTTGGTGAATCCTCCCCTGGTCTGCTGTGGTACTTTTAGAGCATCTATGTGTTGCTCTGGCTCTCCTGTGATGTAAAGAGCCAGAGCGTGTTGCTTAGGAGCTTTGAAGTTTACAATATTGGAAGTTGTTAGTGAAGGGAGAGGTCTGGTGCATTCTTAATATACTCCCTGTCCTATGTGCTAGACGTACATCCCTCCCCCACACCCACAGCATGGGTATTTGGGGGGGGGGTGTTCATTTTTTTTACAAAATTCGAGGGGAGAATATTAAACACTGAGGGCAACAATGTAGTAATTCCAAGTGAACAAGCTACAACTGGCCTAAAAGCGGAAGATGGAAAAAAACCAATTTAGTAAATCGAAATGCATTATGTTTCTACGTTCACATTTACATTAAGAGTGCTAGTAAGATTTCCCTCCGCACAGGCCATAATCTTATAGGAAGCTTTGAACTGACAGAGAGGATGCCGTAAAGTCCTTGATACAGAAATGAGAGAACGTCACAGATTTAATGAGTCAAATGGAAAGATTGCTGGGTTTTTGTTTATACCTGATAGTAATGATCTGTCCAAAATCCAACTCATAATTGTTTACTTGAGCAATAAAGATTGCTGCTACTGCTTCATATAGGGCAGTCCCGTCCATATTGATTGTGGCCCCAACAGGCAGCACAAATCTGGCAATCCTTCTGTCAACATGGTTATTCTCCAGCAAGCACTTGAAAGTTATAGGCAGTGTGGCTGAGCTGCAAAACATCCAAAAAACAAACACATGTTGAAAGCTATTTTACCTTTAGGGAATAATGTTAAAAGCAGCCAACTCCCCTGCATATAGATCATATTCAGTGCTGTTCCATCCAAGTACTATTTCCTATTTTCACTTCTATGTCTGCAGAGGGGCTGACAGACTTTCCAGGCCCCTTTGCAAAGTGGGGGGCCCTGGCTCATTGCTCCTGAAAGGGGTGAGGCCTTGGGCGGAAAGGGTGGGGCAGGAGTAGCCAGCCCTCTGCACCGCCTGGAGTGTGCCATGCTGGCTCCCCCATACTCAGTCAGCCCTGAAACCTTCCCATAGCACACTGTGCAGTGCTGCAGCAATGATATACAGGGCCTGGGATGCCAGCTGCCACCATGCCTGCAGAAGCAGCAGCGGTGGTTAAGAGCCCTGGGCTTTTTTTGAATCGTGGGACCCCAGTGCTCCCCCCCGTTGGCAAGTCTGTGTGTCTCATATGTATCGGGCCCAGTCTGGCTTCAGTGAAGTAACAAGAGTTTTGTCATTGGCTTCTGTGACAGCAGGAGCAGGTCCGTTATGAGCACACAGTACTTGAGCATGTGTATGCAAATTCTGCTTTGCACTGTTATGCAAAAGACAAATCGTTCAGCTCCTGATCTACACGTTTTTACATCAATACAGGACGTTTTTCCAAAAGGTATGCTCTAGTTCAAACAGCAATTAATGCAGAAAGTTCCATGGCCTGTGTTAGGCAGGAGGTCTGACTAGATTGTCACAGCCATCTCCTCTGCTCTGATCATCTATGAAAGGTAGAAAGCAAAGGCTGGAGATCTTACATATTGTATGTTTGGTCACCAAAGGGTCAATCAAGGAAAGAAAGTGTCTCATGAAGCTCCATTGTGATGCCTCCATAAAATTAAGGGGCACTCTTGATACGTTTGTAAGGAAATTCCAACCAGTCTTCCTTGGACAGATAGCTGATGGCAGGGATGATAAGCTCTGAAGCAGGGTAGGATGTAAACCAAGGAAAGGCAAGAATCTCTTTTAGGTTCCACTAGGGATAGAAGAAGTATCTGAGGCCAATATCTCACCCTTCAAGCATACAGCAAATAGTGCAGTTTTATTAAAATGCAAGTATGACCTGTGTCTTCACAGAATTCCTCTCCTTGCCCTGCCCCTCCACTTATCAAAGTTAAGGGCCTCAGCTCCTAGCAATAATAGGAGTTTTGATCCCAGACTGAGGGCAGTGTGTGCCCTTAAAATTGTGCCAGTGATTGCTGAGTATTGACACCAAACCAAAAATAAAATACCAATTTAGGCAACAATTCATAATGGCTATACAGTAAAGAGGATTATTTTATAACCAAATAGCTCCTTGTTCCTTCAGCTGAACTCTCTAAAACCCCACTCCACCCTGCCAAGAGTATTTAGTGCTGGTGATGGTGAAGGATAAATAGCCCGGCGGGATGAACTCCTCTGTTTATCCACAGATAAGATACAACAAAGTGCAAGGTTCCTCAACCATGAACTGGTGGGATCACCTCTGCGGATCAGTGAAAGTACAGTTGAGTGTCTGTGCCTGCTCATTCCTTAGCCTCTCTGCTGACACTGCAAACAAGCCAACTGGGACAGACATTCGGGTGCACTAAGGACAAGATTAAGGGTTGGCCTATACTGGGAACTTGCACGAGCATAGCCACAACTCTCAGGTGTGTAGATCTGCAGCACTAGGTCATTGGAAGAATTCTTCCATCAGCACAGTTGCTGCCTCTTAGCAAGGTGGATTACTAACACCAATGGCAGAACCCCTCCTGTCAGGATACGCAGAGTCTACTCTCAAGTGCTACAGAGGTGCAGCTGCTGTAGCAGTTTAAGTATAGACCACTGAATCAGAGACCATTGATTCATTTCATACCTATCACTAAGCAGCTATATAACTGTAACACATTTTGATGCATCGTGACCTGGATAGCTGCTTAGAAATCACAAACCTGAGAATGGCTAGGTCAGTGGCATTTTGAAATTATAGGTCCTGATTGGCCAAGAATTGCACACACCCTGTTTTTGTACTCGCTTCTCCTCTGCCTTGCCCATTACCCCATCCTCCTTGTTCATCTCGTCCATCCATTATATCTTGTCTCTGATTATAAGATCAATCAAAAAGACAAGGCAAGGTCCTTGCAATATACTTGTATAGCGCTTAGCTAGCACAATAGGGCCCTGCCCTGGTTAGCCTGTAGGTGTTACTGGAATATAAACATGAAACAGAAACCAGCATCTTATAAATTTTGACAATTAAAATATAGACATACAGTAGCTCCCATTAATAATGAACAATGAATTTTAAATACATTATTACTGCTCTCTTGACCTACTGCAGTGACATCCAACCCTTTTACTAAAAGCATCATCTCTTGCAACTTAACAACTTCTTGTACAATGAATCCTTGTGTTTCCTTGTATGGAGAGGAAGGGGAACGTTTGTTCTTTTTTCAGAGTTTTTACATTAATTATAAGTTGAATGCATCCAGAGGGCCCAACATGTTAATAACAACCCTTCATGACTCTTTCTCGCCTTACACAGACTACTTGCCAGATGACACTTGAAAAACAATAAAAAAAAGTCCAACTAAAGATGAGGTAAAAGCTACATGTTATCTTGCAGTTAGAATATACTGGTATTTTGGGAATCTGTATGTTCAGACAAACAGCAACCCACCCAGGAGAGCAGAATAAAACTTAAGTTTTAGTTGATGAGAGGTCTATGTGAACCTTTTCTTATTTTATAACCTTAAACTTTACTTTCAACATCAGGCTCAAACAAATCTGAAAATTAGAGCAAAATTCAGCAAAACCCACAATTTTAATTTTAGGGCCTATATTTCAGTCCAATGTGTTATGAAGCCACCGATATTTATGAAGCTACTGAATTTTGCATAGTTTCAACCAGGACTGTACTAGGTTCCCTTGAAAATTGGTCCAAGTTTAATCAAAAGAATTACTAATCTCTGAAAGTCTGTCCTAAATTTTGCAGTTTTGAATGAAATTCAAGGCTAATATTTTTCACACCCTCTCAATGTGGTAGCTCGGTTTACCTAACTTTAGTGTAGACCTGGTCTAATTGAGTATTAGTGAAAGCAGCTTTTGGAATCTAATATCACATGCTGAGGAACATGTTAGATTTTAACACTTGAGTCATGCCTTTAGACCAAATCTAAAGCACCATTCTTAAATAGCTAAATATGCTTTTAAAACAGTTATTGGCCAAACCCAACAGTCTCTGCGACAAAGGATAAATGGACACGAATGAGATATCAGAAATGGTAATACACATGAACCTTTAGGGGAACATTTTAACTTCCCTGGACATTCAATAATGGATTTAAAAGTAGCCATCCTTCTACAAAGGAATTTTATCACCCAGTTACAGAGGGAGGCACCTGAACTGGAGTTCATTTACAAGTGCCACACTATCAACTTGGGTTTGAATAAAGACATTAACTCAACAGTGGCCAACCTGTGGCTCGCGAGCCACATGCAGCTCCTTACAGAAATGGGATGGAACCCGGAATTGCTCAGGTCAGCTGCTCTCACACTCTCCGCTCCCGGCCCCCCGCGCACTGCGTCATATCCTGCACGTGCAGGCTGGCGGCACTGGCGAGGGCTCCGCGTGCTGTGGCGGCAGCGCCACTGGAAGCTCCAGGACCCAGGCATAAGGTTGGGGGGGGAGGAGAATTTGGTTAGAGTGGGGAGGAGAGCTGTCTGGCTCTGGGGAAGGAGAGGGAAAGGGAATTGGGTCGGGAGTGTGTGCCTGGCTCTGGGAAAGGTGTGGGGGATTGGGTTGGGGGGGGTGTGCCCAGCTCTGGGGAAGGGGAGGGGGATTGGGTTAGAGCAGGGGAGTGCCTGGGGAAGGGGAGGAGAAGAGCAGCCAGCATGCTTCCTGAGACCCGGAATCCCCAGGTACTGGTCCAGTTGTCCCTGTTCTCTCCTCCTGGCCAGACACCTCCCCCCCCCCCGCCCTATAAGTACCCTGCCCCAGCACCCACCAGCACCCTGTCCCCTTCCCCCACCAGCACAGTTGGGGCCACATTAGTGAGGCTTGGGGGTTTTTGGAGGGGTTGTTTTTTTCCATCTCACTTGTGTAGCCCCGACTGACTTTTCTGTGGATCAGTGACCCCTGACTCAAAACAGATTCCCCACCCCTCTCATAAATAAAGACATTGCTGAAACATTTTGAGTTTGACATAATATTTTATTTAAAAATGAAGCTGGGCCAACAAGCCCCCAACTGGGGCCAAGCCCCCATCTGGCTGCAGCATCATAACACTCCTGCACCCCCTCCGGCCCCAAACCTGAGCCTATCACACACTGGAACCCCCTGTCCTGAGCCTCTCGCATCCCCAAACTCCTGCACCCCCACGTCCCCAGTCCTTCTGCCACAACACTCCTGCACCGTTAACACACTGCAAATCTGTGTCCTGAGCCCATCATACTCCCAGCCTCCCTGCCCTGAGCTCCTCATGCACCCCAGCCCAAACTCCTGCAACCTCACAGCCACAAGCCTGCGGCTTGCTCAGCACCCCAACCCTACACCAGAGCCCAAAACTCCCCAGCCTGGAGCCCTTTCCCTGAGCCAACATCCCCTTCTCTACTTCCTTCTGCACCCAAATTCCCTCTTAGAGCTTGCACCTCTCACCCCGTCCCAGTTCTTTTTTTGTGATGGTATGCCCTGGGACGGTGTACCAATACCTATTTTCCCCGGCGCAGCTTTTTTCCTCAACAACTCGTCGCCCTTCCTGCCGGGTACATGGCTCTTGGCACTCTATCCACCACTTTTTTGACTCTTTGTCTCTAACAGGTTGGCCACCCCTGTATTAACTGGTTAATGCATTACAAAGGCAATTTTCCCCACTTTTGATATTTGCATTTTCACATCAAATGCTAGGAATGGGACACATTCAACCTGACTTAATTATCTTCATTAACACTGGTCCTACAATTGATATATAACTTTTGCTGTTATATATACCAACGTTTCTGTAATTTCTACTTCAGCTAATCTGATGAAGTGGATTTTATCAATGAAAGCTCATGACCTAATATATTTGTTAGTCTCTAAGGGCATGTCAACACTAGAAAATTATTTTGAAATAACTAAATTTAAAATAATAACTCCTGAAATAATAAAATCGAAATAAAAAAACGTAAAAAACAACAATTAGTCTAGTAACACCTTAAAGACTAACAAAACATGTAGATGGTATCATGAGCTTTTGAGGGCACAGCCCACTTCTTCAGATGACAGGAGTGACCCCTCTCACTGTCAGAGGCCTTGGGGGGGAAAGGCCAATTCTCGCCTACAGACAACCCCCTAACCTCAAACAAATTCTTTCCAGCAACCACACAACACACCTCCACCATAATCATCGAGGAATCCACCCCTGCAATTAGGCCCAGTGTCAACTCTGCCCACACAGCTACACCAGCAATTTCATCACTGGATACAACCACATCAGCCACCAAAGCAGGGGCTCATTTAACTGCACATTCACTAATGGGATCTATGCCATCAAATGCCAGCAATGCCCCACTGCAATGTATATTGGCCAAACTGGACAGTCTCTAAGGGAAAGAATTAATGGACACAAATCAGATATCTGAAAAGGCAATACACAAAAAAACCTATTGGAGAACACTTTAATCTGCCTGGACACTCATTAACGGATCGCCAAATCACCGTTTTGTTTCAGGCCAATTCCACAAGCCAAATACACAGAGAAGGGTTGGAACTTAACTTCATTCACTAGTTTAATTCTTATGCAAATGGTATGAACCAGGATATTGGCTGGCTCGCACATTATCTTCTACATCCTAAGAACTTAACCAACCAACCCAGCAATGGAGGTAATAATTGTTCTTATCAGCCTCTTGTAACTATTTGAACCATCTACTCACTGTCTCTCTTTTTTTCTCCCCTCCTTTTTCTTTTTTTTCTCTCTCTTTTTTCCTTCTCCTCTCCCCTCCCCTTATTTATTCTTGGATCTGGACTTCTAATACTCCTGTCATCTGAAGAAGTGGGTTACGCCCACGAAAGCTTGTGATACCATCTACATGTTTTGTTAGTCTTTAAGGTGCTACTAGACTATTTGTTGGGTTTTTTTAGTCTTTAAGGTTGTTTTTTAAATTTTTCCTATTATAGACTAACTTGGCTACCGCTCTGAAGCTTTTGAAAATCAAAATAGCATGTCCACACCCAAGGCAGGCTTCATTAATGTGAGTGCGCTACCTCAACTTAGAGCCCCAGGAAGCACTGGGGAGTAGTTATTTCAAAATAGCAGCACTACCACTATTTTGAAAAGAGAACTGCTTCTTTAGATGGGATGCACTATTGAAAAGATGCTGCCTTTGATTCACTGATGATGTAGAAAGATGACCATGGAGGAAAAAACCTCCACATATCCTAGGGAAATTATAATCAAACCAAGGGGAATTTTGTTAGCCAAATTCTGTCCTTCACACTATGAGAGGGAGGAATGGTAACAGATGTTTCCAGAGCCAAGCGGACTATATAAGGTATAATGACTGGGAGGGGCACCCTACAGCGTATTTTGGACCACACCTTATTGCTGCTCCAAAAAAGGAGCAGCCTGTAGTTCCCTTAGTGACTGTCACCAAAGCCAAGCCATGTCCATTGTCCTAAGAGCCTGGGGTCACCATCCAAACTAGCTGGCCATACCCTCTTGGGGATATAGAGTCCTATAGGTGTGTGAGTTGGGACCCATTGCCAAGTACTTAAGGGAACAAGAACATGTTCTGCTATGGTCCTGCATGGGTACACTGTTTGGAGGAGAAGGGTAAAAGAAACTTTTGCCCTCGCCAATATATATGTGCAAATAAGTCAGAATTGTGCCCTCTCTGTTTGACATTTCCATGCAAATGCCAGCATATCATTGGCATCTAAAGTGATAAGACAGGGCAGCACAGGGGGACTCGTAGGATGGAGAACCTTTCACTTACAGACAGGTTATTGGTTCCAGTTACGCTTAAGTCAGTGTCGTCATTGCCATCAGAAGGCTGGTTGGTGACTTCCCGTTCCTGTAGTAGACAGGAGTGTGCATCCCTATACTACCAGCACCATCTGCACAAATTGGCACCCTTAATGGCAGCTTTGCAGAGGTACCAAGAACTAAATTAGCTTTGGGGAATGACCCTCAGAAAGGATCCCTGGAAAACAAAGATAAGGCACATTAAGGAATTGGTGTGTATAGGCTTGTGCTGGAACAGTTGTGTTTGTGTTTAGCCAGATGTATTTATATTCCTGAGCGATCATTCCATCATCTTGCACCAACACTAAATTCATTAAAAAGATGAATTATCCTCTGGAGACTCACTAAGCTTTGTCATATTCTGTGTTAGTGTAGCTACAGATAGGGTACGTCTAGACTGCGGCGGTATTTCGGGATACCAGATTCCGCATCTTTAAAATCAGCCTGTTAATTCTAAATAGATTTTGAAGTAACGGGCTCACTATTCTAACATCCCTATAACCACGAGGGTTAAAGGACGTTTTGGAATAGCAGTTTATTTTGAAATTTGGTGTGGATAGACAGTGCCAAATTTCGAAAGAAGCTATTTCGAAATTAGATCGAAATAAAATACACAATTTGTATAGCTCAAATTGAGTATCTTATTTTGATCTATAGGTGCAGTGTAGATGCACTGATAAGGAGCCAGATCAAGAATAATTTGCTTTTTAGCTATGGCTTTATCCAGTACAATCTCTGTTTAAAACAATCCTTCTCATCTGCACTCTCCCACCTCATTTGTCAATCCTGACTACCTGTCATATTCTGTCTGACACTCAGTCTCCATCCCAACAAATTTACAGTCTGTACTAGGTGCTTGTACAGTGTGGCCTCTATCTTTGGGTTGGATTCCTAAGTGTTGCTACAATAACTAATAATAATAGCCAAAGAAAACAGATAATTGGCCCTTGACATGAACTGGGAAACCTCCCAAGAGTGGTTTGTCTCACTTTTAGTGCGTAGTATGTCTTTCCGTAATTATGATCTGTACTAAAGAAATCTTTCACACATGGTAGCTGGCTTTAATACAAGAACACTGATTGTCAGTGTTCTGTCTATCATTAGATGTAGGCATGCACTGATGCAGAAACATATGTGAGAGACACATTAGTAGGCCAACCTCTTGTTTTGTTCTGAAATGCTCCAATAATCCGATGGCTGTATTATTAATATTAATATGTTGCCTTTGTGGCAAGTATTACTTAATCAGATGCAGACGTGATGAGTGTCAGGAGAAGCAGTTTTGCTGGCCAAAACTAATTATTTGTGCATGCTCTTTTGGCCACAACTCAGTTATAGGCAGTATCTGTACTTCTCACTATAGCCAAGATGAAAAGTTCAACTATTTCATCATAAGATACTACCATTTAAGAGAAAAAGCACCAAATAACGTGTTTTTTTAAAGAACTCTAAATGGATCTGTTGGTGCAAAAGGGCAATTGCACATGCAGCATATAAATCTATGCTCAGGGTCATTTAAGAATGTTCACAATTTGCTGCTTTTGTCCATACTGGCACTGCAGGCTATCACGAAAGGCTGTGTAAACATAATTTAGAAATTTGGGTCAACAGTTTGGTCAACACAAATCAGGCCTAACTTTTGTCACATATTTATGTCTTATGATTTTGTTGCATTTTAGAAAAGAAACTTTGGAAAACTCATGATACCATGACCAACCCATACACTTAGGGTATGTCTACACAGCAGGGCTAAAGCCAAAATAAGCTACGCAACTTGAGACATGACAATTATTATGTAGCTTAAGTCAAAATAGCTTTTTTCGGCTTTTGGCGCTGTCTACACAGCAGGAAGTCCGAGAGAGACACTCTTCCTCCAACTTTCCTTACTCCTTGTAAAATGAGGGTTATAGGAGTTGGAGTAAGAAGTCCTCCAGTTCCCTCTTATTTAGATATTATGTCAAAATAACTGCTTGCAGTGTAGATGCAGATTATGTTATTTTGGAATAATGTCAGTTATTTCGAAATAACACTACCATGTAGGCGTACTCTGAGGGTGCATCTACACTGCACCCTTAGTTCAAAATAATTTGAGCTACGCAAATTGTGTATCTTATTTCGATCTAATTTAGAAATAAAGCGCTATTCCGACAAGTCCCTTAATCCTCGTGGAATGAAGGTTACAGGGACACTGGAATAGTGCGCTTGTTATTTAGAAATCTATTTTGAAATAATGGGCGTGTTTTAAGATGCGTAATAGCTATTTCAGGATACTTTCAGTATCCTGAAATAGCACCGCTATCTAGATGTAGCCTGAGAGACTAAACTACAGAGAAGGTAGCTCATACTTGCAGAATGATCTGACGGGATCAGAGATATAAGCAGAGACATGATATGAAAAACCAAAGATAATACACGAAGGAAGAATTAATGACCTGCTTCAATCAAAAGAGGAAATAGCTGTTTTGAAAGCAATAATGCAGAAAAGATCAGGGGAATACTACATGGGATATGAACTCAAAAATGTGAAGGAAGAGAATCTATTATACGACAAAGGAAGTAACTATGCTATTTTACAAAGCACTATTAAAACCACACTTGGTAAATACGGGATTCTAACCTGGAGAAAAATACTATTCTATTTCTACAGTACAACATAGAAGAAAAAGGGATACTTTTTTCTAGTGCTCAGAAAACTAAAATTATGAGAGACACAAGTCCTAACAAGGGAAAAATGTAATTGATATGAAAAGGGAATTAAATAAAGGGAATAAATGGACCAGTGAGGATATTGAGTCAGCAGCATTAGAGATTTTCAGAACCATGACTGGAGGAAATCTTAGTGGATCAGGGAAGAGGGAGCCTGAAAAGTTTTTTTCAAAATTAATATTTATGACTCTAAGATGATCATCATGTGGGGAATGCAAATCCATCTCAAGCTACAAACTTTTATGTATAGTTTTCTTTTAAAAATAGCCTTAAACTTTAAAATATCATTAGAATGGATAAAGCCACCCAAAAGACAATTTGCTCCTGATTTCACTTTACAAATACACTGTACAATATTTCAGTTAGGAGCAATCTATTGAATTTTATAAATATCCTATAAAATGGAATTTATAATAGAAATGCCAACAGTCCCTTAATTTTTATGGATTTAATTGGAATCATTAGGATTTCAGGAACATTAATGTAGCGTAGGTTAGGTAGAGTAGGAGACAATCCAAGTTCCTAGATTCTGTTCTCCGTTCTGGAATAAACCCTCCATATGATTCTGGGCAGGTCACTTAACCTCTGTGTGTCTGTTTACTCATCAGCAAAATGGGGATAATGATGCTTCTAATATTGGTAGTAATTAGCACATTAGACCAGAGATTCTGGAAGGCTTAGCATTGGATGAGTGAAACTGACATGATTCTTGACTGCTTTACAACTGTCACCCATCATATAGCAACAATTTAATTCAGCGACTCCTAGGATCCTGGGAAGAATATTTTATTTTTTCATCTGGTTCAGAATCAGACTGAAATCAGATCTTGAAATATTGACATTTAATGTGAGCCTGAACTTCCAAGTTTCAGCCAACACTAATTAGGACTTCAAAGGTATTTAGTAATATCAGTGCTTAATACCTGGATGATGTGGCCAGAGCAATTAGCAAGGCTTGAAGAATCCCTCTGATGAAAACAATGGGATTCTTCTTGGTGATAAAGAAGTACATCATTGGCAGAATGAACAGTCCATGAACCACCAGACCACAAACCACAGTAATGGCATAAAAGCCCAGCTTCTTCCCAATAGCTGTAGGGTCATCCATTTCCAAGATCTTGCCAGCAATAAGAAACACTATTCCAAAAGGGAAATACCTAAATGAAGAGGGAGGGAGATTTATCACTATGCGACAGATCACTTCCATTAAACAATGTACACTAGTGAGATGATAAGTTCCTGTACTTTCATTTCAGTACAGACTTAAGACTCAACCTTACAGTGTTTAAAAAATAGAATTTAGTCAGAATTTCACAGGAGTACCTTACAGGATTGGAATCTTATTCCTTTTCCATTAACAAGTTCTGGGAAAATGCTTTTATATCAAGTAATTAGCAGTAATACCATTTTCTACTTACTGGCCAGTAGGACACACAGAGCACACTTAAATAAAATTTGCTAATTAAAGCACTATATGTCTAATCTCTCCCTCAATGTATGCATTTTAAGATTCCTATCACTATAATATTTAAGGCTAGATCCACAAAGGTATGTAGGTGCCTAAGTCTCAAGTTTAGGTGCCTAAGTTCCAGTTTTGATCTACTATGACCCACAAAACTATCACTCAATCTTATAGGTGCCTAAATTCATCTAGCGCCTAAGTTTTCAAGGTACAAGTTCCTTAGATACCTATTTTTCTGCCTCTGGGCATAGGCACTACTGCCTCACTCTTGGGTCTGATTGAACACCTCTCTCCTGCCTAAGCCTCAGAGTGATTCACAAACTAGGCACTTAGACATGTGAGATGTATACAGGAACTGATCCAGAAGGCATGGTCAGAGGCTGCTTGCCAAACAGGGTTCCATTTGGAATCCAACAGGAAAAGGTGGCACATTGTAACTTTGAGCCTTGGGGGTAATTAATTCACCTGTGATATGAGAGACCCAGTTCCATTCTTCTCTCCCTGGATTTGAACAGAGGTCTACATCCTCTCAGGGGGCTGCTCCAACCACTGAGCTATGGGATATACTGATGGTGGGGGTGGGGGGAAGTTGCACACAGGGTCTCTTGTTGAAGATGTTCCAGTGTGGATAAATAAGGAAACAGTGACTGGAGCAGGAGGAGTGGACTGAAGTATCCCATCTTGCAGGTGGGTGCCCTGACTACGGAGTCCTTCTCTCTCTCCTTATGACTATTTAAGTATTTATCCACAATGGAAGAGTCGTGGGGTCAGAGAGAGGTGGGAGACCCCAGTTCAAATTCTACTGCTCCTCTAGCAGAAAGGGGGAAACTGAATCTGGGTCTCCCCCATTCCCTGAGAGTGCTCTAATCTCTGAGGGTATGTCTACACTACCCTCCTAGTTCGAACTAGGAGGGTAATGTATGCATACCGCACTTGCTAATGAAGCCCGGGATTTGAATTTCCCGGGCTTCATTAGCATAAGCGGGGAGCCGCCATTTTTAAATCCCCGCTGCTTCGAACCCCGTGTAGCGCGGCTACACGGGGCTCGAACTAGGTAGTTCGGACTAGGGTGCCTATTCCGAACTACCGGTACACCTCGTTTCACGAGGAGTACCGGTAGTTCGGAATAGGACCCTAGTCCGAACTACCTAGTTCGAGCCCCGTGTAGCCGCGCTACACGGGGTTCGAAGCAGCGGGGATTTAAAAATGGCGGCTCCCCGCTTATGCTAATGAAGCCCGGGAAATTCAAATCCCGGGCTTCATTAGCAAGTGCGGTATGCATACATTACCCTCCTAGTTCGAACTAGGAGGGTAGTGTAGACATACCCTGAGCTAAAAGTTACAAGGTGGGCACTACCACCTGTTGCTGCTGCAGGGATACTTTCCTACTCCCAGTAGTGCAGGGGACTGGACTAGATGACCTCTTCCAGTCCTGTGATTCTAGCGTTGTGACTTATGAGGCTTAATTAACGTGTATAAAGCACTTTGAGACCCTCAGACGGAAGGTGCTATACAACTACAATGTATTTTATATAGTAGCCGTATTTACTCATTACTAAGAATGTTCACAAGTGCTTATGAGTCATTCTTAAATTAGGGACATAGACGTAAAGGGGGAACTCTACTTTAAAAATCTTCCCATTTAATTTTAATAGCATCCCAGAATTTGAGAGCAGCATTTTAGGGATAAAGTGATGGCAGAGGTGAACTGAGCTTTTGTCGGGCCTTGGGCCAAAGCAGTTGGAGGTGCCTCCCCACACTTCCACCTGTATTTCTCCCGCTCCAACGCTCTTGCCGGAGAATGAGCTCAAGGCACAGTGGCTTCCTCTGCCCGCCTGGCGCAAGCCCCCATACCTTGACCCTACTCCCTAGCAGGATTGCTGGGTGGGCAAAGCAAGTTGGATCAAGGGGGCACCCCACATGGTTAGGGCTCCTGGGCCTGGGCCCCATTGACTATGGGAGACGCAAGAGCCAAATTGCAAATATAAGGGTATGTCTATACTGCAATTAAACATCTGCAGCTGTCCTATGCCAGCTGACTCAGGCTTACAGAGATTGAGCTACGGGGCTGTTTCATTTCAGTATAGACATTCAGGCTTGGCTTGGAGCCTGGGAGCTAGGACCCTGAGAAGTGGGAGAGTCCCCAAGCTTGGTCTGTAGCCTGAATGTCTACACCGCAATTAAACAGCCGTGTATCCTGAAGCTGGCAAGGACCAGCTGTGGGTTTTTAATTGTAGGGTAGACATACCCAAAGTTTTATTTCATCGAGCCAAAGGCTATTAGATGTATTTTGATGGCTTTTCAGAGAATATCCAGTGGGGAGTGGCCCCTTCCTTTCCCGCCCGTATTAGAATGCTTTTGTTAAACAGTGGAAGGATTTGAAAAGTTCTAAGAGCTGAAACTTTTTACAGTTTTGCATGTTCTTCAGGATCTTCAGAGTAATGGATATTTCTAGTAATCTAACTTCAGATCTGCTCATCTATGGGATAAACTGCATAAAACAGAGAACCAGATCGTTAGGTCTGTTGGGTTACGTCTACACTGCCATGCTATTTCTGGATACTCTAAATAGCTATTCCACATCTTTTGAGCACACCCATTATTTCGAAATATAACAGGCTCGCTATTCCGATGTCTCTGTAAACCTCGTTCCACGAGGAGTGAGGGATGTTTTGGAATAGTGATTTATTTCAAAATAAGTGCTGGGTGGACAGCACCAAATTTTGAAATAAGCTATTTTGAAATTAACTTGAAATAAACTATGCAATTTGCGTAGCTCAAATTGCATAGCTTATTTCGATCTCCGGGTGCAGTGTAGACTCATCCTCAGAGTTGTGCCCAGCATGGGACCTGGGATTGGGAATGAAGTTGGGCCATTCTTCTATTGTACTTGCTTGTAACACCACAACTGCAGCTGTGACACATGCACTAGCCATTTAAAGACAAGTGAGCTTCCAGCCACTGTGACCCCTGGTCAAAAAGTATACCAGACAGGGAGGAACGTAGTTGGGATTGTAGTGGAATGAGTTTTTACCAGAACAGCTATTTCTGTGCCAGACTACATCCATACTTCTATTGTGTTGATATAACTATGCCCGTAGTGGATTTGCACTGCTCCAGAATGGAAAATAGCCATTTTGTAAGAACTGAGTGTTATTTCTATAGGGCTGTGTCTAGACTACATGGCTCCATCGATGGAGCCAAGTAGATTAGGGTTGTAGGCAAAGGGAAATGAAGCGTCGATTTAAATAATCGCCGCTTCATTTAAATTTACATGGCTGCTGCGCTGAGCCGACAAACAGCTGATGAGCTGTTTGTCAGCTCAGTGCGGCAGCCATGTAAATTTAAATTAAGTGGCGATTATTTAAATCGCCGCTTCATTTCCCTTTGCCCAATAAACAAATCTACATGGCTCCGTCGACGGAGCCATGTAGTGTAGACGTACCCTAGGAGACAGACATGAGTGTGGATGTGTGCCTGGCTCTTCTAAGTCTTAATTCTAATGGACTAACTTTTGTTAGACCAGATCTAAGCTATTTTTCCATTCTCCTGATCTGGGGTCAAACTAGCCCCCAGTTTAACTTATGGCCATTCTGAGGCTTGTCTCCATTTACTAGGAGATCAACACTGCAAAGATTGAACTCCAAGGAATCAATTTAGAGGGTCTAATGAGGACCCGCTAAATCAACTGCTGATGGTGTTCCCATCAACTCTGGTATTCCACTGGATCACGGGGTGTAAAGGAAGTCAACGGGAGAGTTTCTCCCATCAACCTTCCTCAGTGAGGAGGTGACGGAAATTCGACCTAAGGTGCATTGATTCCAGCTCCGCTGTTCATGTAGCTGGAGTTGCGTATCTTAGGTCGACTTTCTCCCCAAGTGTAGAACTGGCCTAATTTATGTTGGCTAGAGTGATCCCTTAGGGCCTACTTTGCTGCTGGGGATTGCCAAAGGGGCATGCACTGTGATTCTGTCCCTTCATATTCCTGGCCACACCCCTGACCATGCTGTCTGCACCTGGAATCAATGACATAGACCCAAATATACTGTTTTACGGTACCCGGGAATTCCTCTTTCTTAGGGAAATCCCTGGGATCTGTGTGAGGCAGCTCTCTGTGTTCTTTATGCCGTTTGAGTGGTGCAAAGGGGACAGAGCCAGGGACCAACATCTGGCCTGGAATATTTGCATAACTTCCGTCGAGTACTAACCCTATACAAAGCTGAGGTTGTTGTCCCTCATGAATTTGCCTGGAAATAAGATTACATCACCTCAGAGCATTTTTTTTCTGTTGAAATATACTTCAACTTTTTAAAAGTAATGTTTTTGTTCTTGATAAAGCAGCTACTTACCACACAGAAATTGCCACTATCTTCATGACAGATTCATTTAAACACTGGCAAAAACTGACCAAGGGAACTCCACTGTTACCCATTCTGCCCAACATTAAACCTGCAATCAAACATACTGTTTTAATTCTCATTTACTTTTGAAAATCCCCAACACACTCCCTCTCTACTGCAGTTCAAAATGAGCTAAGTGGGACATGGTAGATGGGTTAGATAATTGATAGTGGCATAGTCCAACAAATCTCAATACTACAGAACAGAGCTATAACACTTAAAGGGAGTGGGGGACAACCCTTGGTTCCTCAGTTTCACAAACAAGGACTTCTACCACTTTCAAGCTAAAGAAGTCTTTGAGTTCTCACTAGTAAATCCCTCTCCTTCTGTGCACCATCCACTAGAGTAGTGGTAGAGATGTAGCCGTGTTAGTCTGGGGTAGCTGAAGCAAAATGCAGGACAATGCATCCACTAGAGGGCATCCAGAGAGAAAGGGAAAGAGAGAGAGAGTTTTAGGATAGGAGCCTTTTTCTTTTGGCTCACCTATTCAAACCCACCTGAGATTGGCAGTGACCAAAAGCCATTATCTCAATGGTGTGAAATGAATATGGTTTCAGTCCAGTTTCTAGTGGATAGGATAAAAGCCACTCGCACAACTGTCCTTCTTGCCACCCTGGTTTAGCATACTTAGCAGAATCAAGCAAATGCACTTGAATACAAGAAAGGGCCAAACTGCTGCACAAGGCTAATCAGCAAACAGTTGTAGCAGAAGGGAAGCTCGTTCCAAGAAAAGTTATGTAACTAAAGCTTTGCTGTATAGTGCTGACTTTTAATAACGTATAACTAATAATAAACATATCAGTCATGTTTCTGTTTAACTAATTTGCTGAAGCGATTCCCTGTGAGAACTGTAATGCATCATGTTAATCAAGTAAGGAAGCATTTTAGAAACAAACAGCCCACCAAATCAGTGTATGTTTGAAGAGGATTGCACAAGAAAATGAAGCTGAGTGGGGTTCACTCTCACACTTATTCTGGCTGGACAGTGTGTTCGCTTTGACTGAGGGCCCACGCTCTGTCACTTGGAGCACACATCTGTGTTTGCAGGCCAAGGCCCCAAATTAAAGCAATCCCCTCCTGATGTGGGGGAGTGAGCCACTTAGCTGTCAGACCCAACAATTTCACAATAATAGTGCATGCAGGAGGTGGGTTTATATGCCAGTTAACAGTCACCTAGTTGTAAATTTTTGTTTACAAAACCACATTATATTTTATTTACCATGTTGCTCATTTAAGGTGACAGAATCTTAATGACCAATTCAGTATTTTAAGACCGGTTGACTTTATTAAGCCATAGTAGCTTTACAAGAATTTTCAATTTCTAACTTAGTAGCATGCTGAAGAGGGGAAATGGATCCCTTCTTATATTACAGAAATAACTGATTTGCTTACTCTTTCACATCTGAGTCTATGGCAAGTGCTGGCAACAGGAGAGATAGCAGGCAAGATTGAAGCCTGCTGAATGACGAGTATATAACTCACTGGTCTCTTAGGCTGCGTCTACACAGCTGGGCTTAACTCAAAATAAGCTATGCAAATTGAGCTACATTAATTGCATAGCTTATTTCGAAATTGGGAGCGTCTGCACAGCACTTATTTCGAAATAGAGCACTCTTCCTCCGACATCCCTTACTCCTTGTACAATGAAGGTTACAGGAGTTGGGGTAAGAAGTCCTCCAGCTTGACAGTATTTTAACATTATTTCAAAATAACTGCCTGCAGTGTAGATGCGGACTAAGTTATTTTGAAATAACTCTAGTTATTTCGAAATAATGTTGCTTTGTAGACATACCCTTAAAGAAGTGTTTTTCAACCAGTGGTATGTGTAGACAGAAAGAAAAATTAGCAGCACCGGGGTTGATACACAGCTGAGCAGTTCTGATTCTATCTAGGAGAAAAATGTAGTACAGTACTTCTAATACACTAGCCTGTTTCTGACCACGGCTGGATACCAGAAGCTTCAGAGAAAGGTGAAGAAACCTTGCAATACATAGTAACAGGATAATTGTGCACAGGAAGGTTTCTTCTGGACTCCCTTCAGTTAGGGTTTGAAATATGCCTTGAAGCATGAAGATTTATATCCCTTTCCAGACCTTTTTAAGATTGTTTTATCTTTAAATAAGATTACATCACCTCAGAGCACTTTTTTCGTATTTTAAGGTTTTATTATTACGAATGTAAGTCCAGATGTATTTGTTAGCAGTACAAATATACATGTTTAATCCTGCTAAATGCTTGCTTAAGAGATATCTTGGGCCATTGAGTTCCACAGGGCAATTATCCATCGTGTGAAAAATAATTCCTTTTATTTGTTTTAAATTTGCAGTCTTTTGCTTTCTCGCAATGTCCCATGGTTTAGTTTTACTAGTACGTAGCTACTTACATTGAACTATGGTACAATCTCGGAGGTTTATCATAATGAACTTTGAGATCTCTTATCTATTTAGAATGTTCAGTTTTATCAGTCCACAAATTTAATAGAACCCTTTGTTATCTAACTGCAGTAAGTTTCTCACTGGGCCACAATTTGAGTCAGAGGGAAGTGAATTTTACGCCCTCCTTTAGGCCTGTCCAGGTTTTTTTATGAGAATAAAGTGATGATTTTCACATAGAGATCCTAAGAAAAAGAATCCCTTTATCTGTGTTTATGATACTGTGTTTGACAGGGAATTTGTGCAGCAGATAAGGTTCCACAAGCACCTTCGATTTTACTTATTTTCTGCGTTGTTTGAATTAGCAAGAGGGGTGAAAATTCCAGCCTGTCAGTAGCACATTTGTGGAATGCCACCTGCATCCTTGCTGGAAATTTGAGATCCCCTAATTTTCACTGATTTACACTCAACTCTCAAAGCATCATGTCATATCCACCAATCATAAGGCCTGCTAAGGATTACTAGACCGGAGTCTCTTCACTACTGGTGTTCGTGAGATTAAAGGGGTTGCATATGTTTTTGAGCCATACAGACTATTTCTCTATTCCCTAGAACTGAGTATGCTATCTCAATAGTGCTTCCAATTTCTGCAGATTCATGGATCAGGAGGCTAGGAGCAGAACCTTTGTCTGCGAGTAGGCATGCAAAGCATAGCCAGTAGGCCACTGGGCAAACTTATAACCATGTTAGCTATCAACAGGACTTTAGATAAACGTTCACATCTTGCCATAGGCCGGTTGATCAGTTCTACCAAGGCAAAGGATGACTGGTGGTTATGTCAAATTCTCATGGCATAGTTACAGTACCAGAGGGAACTTAGGCAGGTAATCCAATTATTTCACAGTTGTAATTTTGGTGATGAGCACATGTTGTGACATTCCTGAAGCCAGGGATGGATGGTACCAAAGAGCCTCAGGCCTATATCACTTCTACAAACTGTACGAACTGTACTCATCCTATCACCACTCATTGAAAAGCACTTACAAGAAAGCTGGATTCCGCCCAGGCAAGTCATGCACAGGTCAAGTGCTGAATATCACTCAATGCATCAGAGAGCTTTGAAAAGGGCATGGTAACAAGTACCATGTTGGTCGACCTCTCAGCAGCATACGACACAGTGAATCACTGAAGGCTCCTTACTCAAGAATACAACATGATGAATGATCACACGACTGATACAACCCCTTCCAGAGAACTGATGTTTTACATTGAACTGTGTGGGAAGCAGACTCAATGGCAGCAAAAGAAAAACAGCCCACCAAAAGGAAGTGTACTCTCACTAATACTTTTCCGCATCTATTCAAATGATCAACCAATCCATCTCAGCTCAAGTTTTAACTGTGCTATCTATCCCATGCATCACTGCCCAAACCAAGGAGCTTGCCCCGTGCTAACATTGGCCCTGTCTCGGCTCTCAGTCTGCTTCCATAATAATCAATTACATGCCAACCCCGCCAAAATGCAAGCCAGTCTCTTCCAACTTTGGAATAAGGAGACCAATAAACAACGTGACATCATCTGGAATGGGGTATCATTTGTCCGATGCTGGTATCCTGTCTATTTGGGGTGACATTAGATCTCACTTTCTCCTTCAGAGTGCACATAGAGGAGAAAAAAAAAGGCAAAGTTAACACTCAGAACAACAGACTTAGGAAGTTTGCAAATTCAAAATGGTGAACCAGCCCAGTAGCATTAAGCCACCATGCTTGAACTTTGCTATCCTAATTGCATCAGAACTGCTCACCAATATCTATCTGTCTGCAGATATGGTGCACATAGCTCAAAATACTCAACTAGGACATAAAAATGCATGTTGATTTTGCTGAACACATTGCTGCAGGTGCAGAAAAGGGTTGGTTGGCCTGACAAGTTGAAATTGCCTCTGAGTTTGGAGGTCAAAAGTCAATATGCAGAAGTGGGGCTATTCTTATGACCCAGGCATGTGATCTCAGGGAAGCACAAACCTCTGTTGGTCTGTCACCTCCAGGAATAACTATGTACCGTGGAAGTTCTTAAGAGCTTCAGGCCAGTCATATCATGTGCTCATCGCTTTATAAACCTATGATTATGATGGAAGGACAGGAGAAGAATTATATATGTGCATTAACGGTTCTTTTTTAGACCATGTCAGATTGGTGACTCTGGAAACAGAAGATGCTGCTGCTTAAGACTTATGTATTATGCGTTTAGGACAGGGGTGGGCAATAATTTTGATGGGGGGGCCACTCCAAGAATTTGGAAAGTGGTCAAGGGCTGCACTCTTCCATAATAATGGAGGAGGTGTGCGGTCTGGGATGGAGGTTGAGTGCAGAAGGGAGCTTGCAGCAAGGGATTGGGGTGCAGGAGAGGGTGTGGGGTCTGCGAGGGAGTTTGGGTGAAGGGGGCAGTTGTGACCTGGGTTAGGGGACTAGGATGCAGGGGTTTGGGTTGCGACCTTGGGCTAGAGGGGGTTGTGACCTGAGGAAGGAGACGAGGGTGCAGGAGGAGGTGAAGGGGTTTGGGCTGCGACCTCAGGCCGGAGAATGTTGAGGCCTGGGCAGGGGATTGCGGTCCAAGA
Organism: Pelodiscus sinensis; assembly: GCF_049634645.1. Lineage (NCBI taxonomy): Eukaryota > Metazoa > Chordata > Testudines > Trionychidae > Pelodiscus > Pelodiscus sinensis. Next base: position 10,029,770 of record NC_134719.1, read on the forward strand.
TCTGGGAGGGGATATGGGGGCAGGAGAGGGCAGGGGCTTTGGGTTATGTGGGGTAGGGGGAACAAAGGGTTGGGGTGCCAGAGGCTTTTCAGCATGCAAAGCACTAATCCCCCCTCCCCTAAGGCTCTTATTCACAGAGCACATGGCCCTGCAGCCTATGTGGAGGCGCAGGGTGTGCAGGGCAGGCTCAGCTCCTAAGAAATGTGCTGAGCTGCTGGTCTGGAGTCTCACTGGTAAGTATCCTGGCAAGATCTTCCCCCCCAGCCCTCTGCCCCACCACCCCACATAAGCCAAACCCAGATCACAATCCCCTCCTGCCCTAGGTCACAGTCCGAACCCCTGCACCCCAAATCCTGTGACTCAGGTCACAACTGCCTCCTTCACCCAAACTCAGTAGCCCCCAACCTAAAAAAAGGTTCCCCACCCCTGCTATAAATAAAGACAATGTTGAAATCTTTTGGGTTGGGCATCATATTTTACTTTATTTAAAAATGAAGGAAGCCTGGCCAACAAGCCCCTAGTTGGGGCTGAACCCCCATCTGGCCATAGCATCAACTCTCCTGCACACCCCCATGCCATGCCATGAGCCCATCATACACCTGGACCACCTGCCCTGAGCCCCTCCTACACCCCAATCCTGACTCCTGCATCCCCACATCCCCAAACCCCTGCCATAAGATTGACAGAAGACAGCCTGAATGCGTGCATGAAGCTGTATTTGACCAGTTATGATGTAAACTTCAAAGAACTGTGCGAAAAGATGCAGCAGCAGATGTCCCATTAAATAAAGTATGTGAGTACAATGTTTTATTTATGCTATTATTAGTCATTATGTCAATTATCAATAACATTAAGTTGTATATTTTCAGTCATGCAAATGTGGCTCTGTGTTGACCACTTGTTCTGAATTCTGATGTAGTTTGGCTCTTTGGTTTGAAAAGTTGCTGACCCCTGCCTTACACCACTCTAGGAAAGGAGCTTTAACATGGCCATAGATTACAATAACACCAACTTTACAGCCTTCTTATACTGCCACAGTGGCATAAAGGGGCTTTAGTATAATTGAGAATCAGTCTCATTGTCTCTTAGTAACAGAAACCTGTTTTTCCTTTTTCTGGAAGCTGGTGGCTCAGCAATCTTAGCACAGGAAGAAAGCCACATGCAGGACTCTTCTCAGTTTCAAGGCTGTCTCTGATTGTAGCCAACTCTGCCCCAAAATCAGAGAATGGATATGACAAAGGCACTTAAAATTCACTGATTCAGGGCTTCATCAAAGTAGTCTTCTATGGCACCCAGCTGGGTGAATGTGGCCCTGTTGGTTTGGGTGTGACGGATGGGAGGTGAGAGTCTAACCCAAACTTTGGTGAACTGGAAATCATATTATAAATCAGAGAATAAAAACTTCTCAGAAATGACCATTTAGAGTTATAAATGGCTGCAGACAGGTGCTTGTGTAGTTGCAAATGAGAGGACAGTAAGCTGGTGAGGTTACTGTTGATTAACGTGTCTTGAAACCAGCCCTTGGTGTGTCTGTTTGAACAGTGAGGCCTTTAAGACAGTGACTCTCAATCTTTCTAGACTACTGTGTCCCTTTGAGGAGTCTGATTGGTCTTGCATATCCCAGGTGTCACTTAAAAACTACTTCCTTACAAAAATCAAGTCGTAGATGCCTGTGCTTTTAAAAGAGATGGGGTCTGAGTTCTATCCATGAAGTTCTGGCCAGCCATAGTATGCAGCACTGGGACAAATGTGAATTCATTCTGATAGGTGACCCTCCAAGGTAAGAGAAGGAATCCCTTTGTAGTCCCTCCTCTCTTCATAGTCCAAGCACAAAATGCTTTCTCTGTCTGTCTTTCCTATTCAGGAGGAGTTATTTATGCAAAGAACTACTAGCTAGAGATGTGAACAACTAGTCGACAATCCGATAAGCAAATGTGTATTGGATAGTTGACATGCTAATTGACTAGTCACTTCCCCCCACCCTTGCTGCCTTTATCAGAAAGAGACAGCGGGGGTAGGGGAACGGGGGTGCTTCAAAGTGGCAGCGCTGCATGGAGCCAGGGGTCAGTGGGGGAGTCCCCAGCTGTCTCTGGGCTGCACGTGGAGTTTCAAAGTGGCAGCACCGTGTGGAGCCCAGAGTTAGCTGAGGACTTCCCCACTGACCCCGGGCTCCATGTGTCGCTGCCGCTTTGAAACATCATGTGGAGCCTGACGCCAGGCTCCCTGCAACATTTCAAAGTGGCAGCGCTGCAGGGAGCCCAGGATCAGCTGGGGACTCCCTTGTTGACCTTGGCTTCTCTGCGGCATGCTGCTTTGAAACGCCACAGGGAGCACAGGGCCAGCGGGGGATAGCTTCAGTTCCCCGCTAACCCTGTGCTCCCTGCAGCGCTTTCGCCTTTGAAGTATAGCAACAGCCCCAGGACTGTTGCTACACTTCAAAGGCGGAGGCATCCTTATCAACTATTTGAATAGTTGATGCAAATTGCATCAACTATTTGATTAGTCAATTAATCGAAGTTTTACATCCCTACTATTAGCCCTTGTAGATACAGACTTATAAGAGTTGGGGTATGGTTCAGTTCATTATGGTACATTGCATAGCACTCCCTAGTTCTAACCACAGGGCTACTTAGCCCCAAAAGTACAAACCTTAGAAATGAAAACTATACAGCATACATTACTGTTGTTCCTCACTACCCTAATGCAAAAGGCTTCTAAGTGAAGTTCTGTAGCCTACAAATGGAAGCACACAATGAACAGGCAAAGGCTTAGTGAAATTAATAGGAAAAGGGGGGAAAGCAGCATGCATAGAAACAATGAGAAGCATGAAAAGAAAATGTCATCAAGGATTATGAACAAGATTAATCCCCAGAGGATTCATCCCCAAAGGATCATCACTAGGACATACCTTTTCTGACATGACATTTATAGAAGGATCAATGGGAAATAATTACATCAGGAATACTAAAAAAGAACTCTTCTCCCACCCTGACCCTCTGAAATGAACCCAGAAAACAACAACACACCGATCAATTCAAACATGACCCGCTGCAACGTGTTTAAAACATACCCATAGTAGCAGAGAATATCACAATCCCCAGCACATTCATGCCATCACTGGTGCCTGGCTCAGATTTGTAAATCACTTCTGGAGGGGGAGTGATATCCAGAGCAAAATTCTGGACATTAGATCCATTCTCATCCTGGACCCCGTATATTATGATCCGACGAGTGGCACTTTCAGAAGCTGCCTTGTTGGATTTGATGATAGGAATGCTCTTGGTACGATACTGAAAGAACACAGAATATTATAGTGGGTCATCAGGGACTAAAGTGCTAATGAGTTGCAAGATTGCTTGAATGTGCTTCAAATTGCCTGGTGAAAGGAGAATGGCTATCTATCAAAGAGGGGCGGGGCATGCGTGGAAGAAAGAGAAACAGCTTCCCCTCCTCCCCAGCTATGGAAAAACAACTTTGTTCCTTTTTTTGTAAAAATCTGACAAAATCAGGGACCCTCCCAAGCAGGCCTATTGATCCCTGTTAGGGTGACATTTGGCATTCCTCTATATTCCCTCTCCTCGTGTGTAACTAGGAATAACACTAGTCCAGTGATGTTCCTTTGTCTCACCAAAGGCAAGGATTCCATGCAGTATATCCCATTTGAAAGGGCATTAAACACAAGCACTCCTCTTACCTAACCTGCTCAGAACTTTTAGATAAGATGTCCTGGCCAAACTCCAGTTTGGAGAATTAGGTTCTGCCTAACTAAATTCCGACATTGCTTTAATTGGATACATCATCCTTCCTCACTTCCTTTTGTGTAACGTCACCATGTGCTCTCAAATACCTCCCACCTGCCAGATGATTGCATTTCAGTGGTGAAATAGAAGAGTGACTCTATTGCCATATGGTTGACTTATGTAAAGTCGTCTTTCCTTCCCTAATGCTATTCAGTGAGGGCCAGGATCAGCAACGTTGTTCAGTTGCAGAAGTCATGTTTGCAGCCCTCTCGGAGAGCTCTTAGAGAATGACACAGTCCTTCAGATTGGCAGGTTTGTGTCTTAAGAGTCAGCATTAGATTAGTATTTTAGCAATCTCTGTTGTCTGGTAGCACAGAGTTGCCACCAGGGCTCCTTTCCTTCCTGGTCCCTGGTGTGCTCAAGAAAATGGGACAGAGCAGGGGATCCCCATGCCCTGATGATTCCGAGGAATCCCTTGTCATGCCTAGGTTCTAGGACAGGCCTGGGCAAAATACCCTGTGCAGGCAGGATCCAGTGCAGGGATGCAGCGGGGAGCCTCAGGCAGAATCCCTGCCTGCACCCTGAACACGGCTGAGAAAAGCAGCTGTTGCGGGATTCTGTTTGGACAGCTGTGAGCCTGGGGGAGGAAGAAGAGGCTTTCATACACTGCTCCCGCTCTCAGCACAATCCCATTGGCTGGTTTCCAGCCAATGGGAGCTGCCTATTGTCAGCAGGCCACTTGTGAAGCACCATCGCCCCCTCTCCTAGGGCTAGTAACTGTTCAAAAACCATGTGGCCACTGCAGCCAGTGTGGGGGAGGGGCACGCAAGAAGTCGGCTTGAGAAGGCTGCTGGCCAGGAGTCAAGCAAGTAAGTCTCCCAACCAGAGCCTGTCTCTGGCACCCCAGGCTTTGCTCCCTTCCCCCACATAACCCAAACCACTTGTCCCCTACTGCCTCTAGATCCACTCCCAGATGCTGCACCCCAATCCCCCGCTCATGCCACAACTCAAACCCTCGGCCTTCCTCTTGCACCCCAGACCCCTTCCTCAGGTCACAACCCCCTCTTGCCCAAGGACACAACCTAAACCCCTGCCTCCTACTCCCCTAATCCAGGTCACAACTGCTTCCTTCACCCAAACTCCCTCCCAGACCCCACACCCTCTCCTGCACCCCAATCCCTTGCTGCAAGCGCCTTTCTGCAGCCGACCTCAATCCCAGACTGCGCACCTCCTCCATTAATATAGAAGAGTGCGGCTCTTCTCCACTTTCCAAATTCTTGGAGTTGCCCCCTCATAAAAAATTACTGCCCACCCCCGTTATAGGAGGTTCAAAGGTGACTTAGAGGTTCCTGTGCACTCCATTTCCTGAGGTGCAGTGAACTCTGCCAGAACTCGGGATCTGGCCTAAACCTGTCTAATTAATCAGCAAATAAGGAATTGTGCACTATTTCACTCTCCCCCTGCCCTCCATATTCTTACATCCAATATATTGGGCAGGTCTCAAATAATTTTCATAGAGGCTTAAGGATTATCAAAAGTCCACGTTCCAGAGATTTGGAAAATTAAGGTGACATCCATTTGGTGGAAAGGGCTAATACAAACTATTTCAAACTCTTTCTCACCAAAATGACTAAATATCAAAACAGCAAGAGCAGCTCTGATTTATAGGATGGCAGGACACTATTTTTTGACCCAACTCATGAACACACTTTTCAAGGTGTTCCCATAAGTAAGAGCATAAATCATGGGCTTTCTGTACTAAGTGACGTAGATGCTGTTGAGGATTTTACCAATATCAGCTGTAACAGCAGAAGGACTGTGGCCCTCTAACATTTTTGTTACAAGTACCATCAGAAGCAAACACAGGGCCCCATCACCATTCCAGCCTGCTAGTACCATGTCAACACTGCATTATTACCTGGTGCAGAACATATGATAGATTCAAAGCAACATATTTGTATGTGCATCGTCGCTATATGCCATATAGGCACTTGTGAATGCTCCAGGCTCTATGATTGTGATGTACATACACTGACAGTTCAATCTACACCTGTCCAGAGATCATACTTAGTGCTTGTTAGATATTAATTATTTAAAGCCTGAACCTCAGAAGTGCAGAGCGCTTGCAACAACTATTAAAGGTACAGCATCTCTCAGGATCAAGTGCTGTTTGATTTATATTGTGCCTATCTATTGTATTGTACTGCATGGAAACATTACTAAAAAATTAAAAAACACGAAGTATCCATTGCTAAACAACTGCCCACATATTAAACTCACGTCGGACTCTCACTCCGACTCATTCACTGGCAAAATTGGTTATCCTTCTAGCTACTGCCTTCTCTGACTTAAAAGCAACTGATTATTAAAATAGATGAACGATTCTGATTAGACTCTTATGTAACAAAGTTATTATGAGCCTAATACAAAGCCCACTAAAGTCAGTGGAAAAACCGTGGGCAGCGGGGAAAGCTGCCACTTGGGGAGGTTAATGCTCCAGCCTGTGGCCTGGCCTGTACTCCACTTCTGCTCAATCCCAGGTCTTGCTCCTATTCTGCCAAGGTCCCTCCCCCTCCCCACGGTCTTGGTTCACTCTTCCCTCCCCCTTCCTGCTCATCCCCTTCCATCCAAATCCCAGGACACAAATGAAGCAAATGACATTTGAAAAAACTTCTCTTCCGCAATTTCTTTCTAAAGAAAATGGAGCACATTTTCCACAGCAAGCTTGATGGCAAATACTGGATACTCAGACAATACCTAATTAACAGCACTAAACTTGGGAATAAAAAATGTCAGTCACAGGTGGTTTTTTTTTTAATATATCCTGACGTTTGTCAGTTTATTTGTGAAAACTTTGTAAGAAGGGCTAGTCAGCTGTCCTGCTGAATATAACATTAAATATTATGGAATACATGATGCAGCTCTTCTGTGTTTTAGGTTTTCTTCATCAGTATTTCTAAGCTGATTTTGTATTGTAAATGTACTCTTAAGCCCTCATAAAGTAATCGTTCCAGATTACTACATATTTAACTCACTGAAAAAAAGATAGTATTTTAAATTAATCAGTCACCGAGGTTTAGTGTGTTCATTGTTTATTGCTTTTAGAAATAGAGAACACTCAGGGCTCGCGACAGACTTCACTGGCCCTGGGCAATGTGGCATGTCTTGGCTTGGGCCTCCCCCCAGAAGGGGCAAGGTTAGGGGACAATTTAAAGGGCCCAGGGCTTCGGCTACCGCTGTTGCCATAGTAGCAGCCTAGAGCCCAGGCCCTTTTAAGTCACTGGACCATAGGGCAGCTGCCTTCTTTCTCAGTCCTCCAGCCTTCCCCCCCGCCCCCCCGTTGGGGGCCCTGGACACATTAATTTACTTTGTGTGATTTCAATAACAACATACATGTTTATGAAATTTCACCAATTTTATAAATATGTTTTCAAAGATTTTATGCATAACAAAGATTTTTATAGTTTGGTGTAGGGTTCTTTTAAAATGAGTTCATTACATAGAAGTAAAGAAAGGGAAACTCATTTGTCCAGCTATCTGGTGGAAAAGGGGTATTTTCTCTTTAAGGGCTCTCTTCAACAGGAGGTAAAGGGAAAAAGATAACAGGGATGACAGAAAGGACAGGAAGACTTCGGAAGCAAGATTTTTGTACTATAGTAATTAAATTTAGCACGTGTATTTTGAAGGATTTATTCTGAAAAACTATATGTCTGTGTAGATCCTGGCATTTAAGGCTAAAGCTGAATACTAAGATTGTGCATTTAAAAATGGATGCAAGAATTTTTTTAGAGCTGTGATGTTATAATCTTCAGCAACAGACTAATTAAATGTTTTTTTTTTAAATGTTAAACTAAGATCCATGTTATAGAACAGGGGTGAGTACAATAAGGCCCAAAGGCTGCCTCCGGCCCGCCAAACTGCCAGATCCACCATCCATCAAGCCCTCCACCATCCTGTGGCCCAGCAGGAGCTTCAGGCAGGTTTCCTGCCTGCCGCATCTCTGCACACTGCTCAAAGTGGCTGGCTCCAGGAGCCATGTGTGTTTGTATGTGCCATGTGCTGGGGGGGAAGGGGAGGAGTCATACATTGCTCCCACCCCCCGGCACAATTTCGCAACTCCATTGTCCAGGGATTTTAGTAATAAACTAATGGAATATTTAAAAGCAAATTTTAAACTAAGATCCTGTAGACATATTCAGTAATCACAACTGTTTTAGTCAGTAAATTCAGAAACTGACAATATATACTTGGGGTTGGCAAATGCCTGTTAAATGGCTTCACTACCACTTGAATGGCTCTTTAACAGTTTCAGTGTTGTGCTGGAAGGTCTGGCGAACTGGAAGGCTTTTTCACTTTTAAGTTAGCAGATCCCCTCTGGAGGAAGACTCACCAGACTGCAACCACCTGCTGTGTGGCCCTGCTGGGATAGGAAGAGGAAAGAGGTTGGGCACTAAGATCCAGGAAAGGCAACACCTTCCCTTGCCTCTTTACCTGCTACCCAGGGGAAAAACTCTCTTTGACTTCAAAGGGATTTGCATTAGATGCCACTTTAGGTACTGAACCAATATGCAGTACTGTATCTCAATTTTTGCTTCAAATTGTTCATTGCATGCATTATATGAAGGTGGCTTCCCTGAACATCAAAGCAGACACTCACCTGTTTGAATGTGGCTTCAACAAGATTGGCTGGAAACATGTTCCTGGAAAGAAATACATAAAAGTATCATTGTCAAGAGACTATTTAGTTACCCTTGTTGGGCCTTAGGGTCCACTGCCTTATTCCTTGCACAAATGAGTGCCCAGAAGGTAGAGAAGACTCTAGTATTTATTTTGAAAAACTATGTCTGTGTAGATCCTGGCATTTAAGGCTAAAGCTGAATACTAAGATTGTGCATTTAAAAATTTCCTATTTGCTCTGCATGGTATAAGTGGCTATAGAAGGCATAACAGTGGAGACCCAAGCCCACCAAGTTGAAAGCAGAGGTTTAAGGATATAATTCTGAACACCTGATGAGGGATTCAAGAGATCTGGATTCAGTTCCTGACTCTGCCTTGTATAACCTGAGGCAACTCGCTCAGATTCTTTCTGGTTCAGTTCCTTGTCTGCTAGCTGGGAATAATTACAGAATAGTAGAACTGTATGGAATCCCATCTAGTCCAGTCCCCTGCATTCTTGGCAAAAGTATTATCTAGACCAGGGGTGGGCAAATTCCTTGGCCTGAGGGCTACATTGGTTAGTGAAATTGTATGAAGGGCCAGGTATGGAAGGATGGGGATAAGGTGACCAGCTGTCCCAATAAAATTGGGACTTTTAACCCTTTGTCTTGTCTCCGGACCAATCTTTGATAGGGACACCATTTGTCCTGATCTTTAGGTGTGGAAGTCAATAGCAAACAGAGGGGATGAGGAGGCAAGTAGCAACATGAACACCAGGTGGGGGGTGAAGAGGTGACTGGTTGGCGCAGATGGGTGAGGAGGCGAGCAAGTGGTGGGTGGTGGTGAAGGAAGAGGTGAGTGAGTGGGGGGAGAGGAGGCAAGCGAGTGGTGAGTGGTAGAGGGGAGGAGGTGAGCAGGTGAGGGGGGGGCAAGGAGGTGAGAAGCAAGCCAGCAATGAGTAGGGGGAGGGAGGAGAAGGCAAGTGACAAAGCTGATGGTGTGAGGAGGTGAGCGGCGAGCCAGCAGTGGGAAGAGATGTGAGGAGGTGAGCGGCGAGCCAGCAGTAGGTGGGAGGGACCTGGCAGGAGACTGAGGAGGCAAGCCAAGAGCAATCTCAGTAGGCAGGTGGAGGGTTTCACTGTGGGTGGGAGACACCAGGCAGGGGAGTAAGGAGTTAAGTGGCAGGTGGGAGACTTAGGAGAGACACAGTACAGCTGTGTCACGTAGGGAGTGAGAGGAGACGTGTGGCAGCGTGGATAGGGAAGGGGCAAGATCTGGGGCAGAATGAGGGTAGGGCTGGGGTGGAGCCTGAGTGAGTGTGGGCATGGACAGCAGCCCTCCTCCCCCATGTGTCCTAATATTTTACTGTTGTGATCTGGTCATTCTCGCTGGGGTAGGCTGTGCATCCCCAAACAGGCAGGCGTGGTCTGGCCTCCATGCCCTCGCCAACCTTTCCTCCTCCCCGCCCCCTGACTACACTTCCTGGAGCACCAGAGCTGGTGGCACTAGCTGGAGTTATGCCACCCAAAGCACCAGAAGTGGGACAGAAGGAGAAGGGCTGGGGGCTGCCACTAACGCTTGCTGCTTTTGCTTTGCTGCAGAGTACAGCAGAGGGGAGTTGAGCTGGCTTCTCTTGGCAAGGCTCTCCATATTCTGCTCTGTGGCAGGAGCTTGGGAGACGGACTGAAGGGTCCAACAGATGAGATGTGGCCCACGGGCCATAGTTTGCCCTCCTCCGATCTAAACCATCCCTGGCAATGTTTGTCTAACTTGCTCTTAGAAATCTCCAATAATATAAATTCAATAGTCTACCTCAGCAATTTATTCTGCTGCTTAACCATCCTGACAGGAAGTTTTTTCTAATGTCCAACCATCCTCGCTGCAGTTTAAGCCCATTGCTTCTTGTTCTATCCTGAGAGGTTAAGGAGAATAATTTTTCTCCCTCCTCTTTGTAATAACCTTTTATGTAACTTGAAAACTGTTATCACATCCCCTCTCAGCCTTCTCAAGACTAAACCAACACAGTTATTTTAGTCTTCCCTCATAGGTTGTTTTCTAGACCTTTATTAATTTTTGTTGCTCTTCTCGGGACTTTCACCAGTTTGTCCCCATCTTTCCTGACATGTGATACAATACTTCAGTTTAGTCATAATTAATGTGGAGTAGAATGAAAGAATTACTTCTGTTTGTTGCCAAGGCTGACTAAGCTGTTCTGGGAGATGTTTTCTCCAACCTGACGCCAGAGCTGTCCCGTCCATAGAAGGGTTTGTAGTGGGTGCCTCAGGCCCCATGTTTTGTGGCAGCCGCCTCAATCGTCCTGGGGGCTTACCTGGGGAGGGGCCTGACATGGGGCAGCAGCAGGTGTTGCCCCCAACACTCACTACAGCTACAGTAGCTAGCGTGACCCAGCAGCCTGCTCCTCTGCCATAGTACAGCAGAGGGTGGCAAGATGGAGCCAAGCAGTCTACTGGGTTGCTCGGGCTCCTACCACTGCAATGAGTGTGGGAGGAGAAGCTGCCCCCTGCTGCCACTCCATGCAAGAACATAAGAACGGCCGTACTGGGTCAGACCAAAGGTCCATCTAGCCCAGTATCCTGTCTGCCAACAGTGGCCAGCACCAGGTGCCCCAGAGGGGGTGGACTGAAGACAATGATCAAGCGATTTGTCTCCTGCCATCCTTCTCCAGCCTCTCACAAACAGAGGCCAGGGACACCATTTCTATCCCCTGGCTAATAGCCTTTTACGGACCTAACCTTCATGAAATTATCTAGCTTCTCTTTAAACTCTGTTATAGTCCTAGCCTTCACAGCCTCCTCTGGCGAGGAGTTCCACAGGTTGACTCTGTGCTGTGTGAACATGGCTCCGGGCAATCTCCTGACTTGTGCTGCTTGGGGTGGGGGCTTCTGCAAGGGGGTGGGCAGGGATGGAACAGGGCAGGGCTTGGAAGAATAGTTGGTGTAGAGGCAGGGTGGAGCAGGAGTGGGGCCTGCAGTTGGGAGCTGCCGTGTCCCCTGGGCACTAGAGTGGTTGTCCCAGGCCCTCTGTCCCCCTCGGGAAAGCCCCACATGATGTAATCTCATTTTCTTAAAGTAGCCTGTTAAAATCTCCAGGAGTGCTTTCAGTAGTTGCCCGGAAATTGATGCCAATTCCAGGAGACTCCAAGACAATCCTGAAGGGCTGGCAACTCTATTTACAACACTCCTGCTAACACATCACAGAACGATGCTTGCTGCTTCTTGTTTTTCAACAGTGTCACACAGTTGGCTCTCGTCTGCTATATATTTGAGAGAGTTTGTCTGGCTGTGTGTCTGTTTGTTCAAGAACTCCTCCTAAATGGTAAAATTTGGTATACAGCTTCCTCTTATCATAACAAAGCAAGATCAAGGTTTGACTGTGACAGAAAAATGGGATGTGCCTGAAAAGGAATTGCTTCTCATAAAACCATATAGAAAAGAGACAGAATGACCAGGAAGGAGTTTGTTTAAAAGACACAGACTAGTGCCGGAGGTAGATATACCCTCAGAATGTTAAGGACAGTCAATGTTAATTCATGCAAAAGCGATGAGGAGTCCTATGAGACTAACACCTTAGAGACTGAGGGTATGTCTACACTACCCCGCTAGTTCGAACTAGCGGGGTAATGTAGGCATACCGCACTTGCAAATGAAGCCCGGGATTTGAATTTCCTGGGCTTCATTTGCATAAGCGGGGAGCCGCCATTTTTAAAACCCTGCTGGTTCGAACCCCGTGCAGCGCGGCTACACGGGGCACGAATTAGGTAGTTCGAACTAGGCTTCCTAGTTCGAATTACTGTTACTCCTTGTGAAATGAGGAGTAACGGTAGTTCCAACTAGGAAGCCTAGTTCGAACTACCTAGTTCGTGCCCCGTGTAGCCGTGCTGCACGGGGTTCGAACCAGCGGGGTTTTAAAAATGGCGGCTCCCCGCTTATGCAAATGAAGCCCGGGAAATTCAAATCCCGGACTTCATTTGCAAGTGCGGTATGCCTACATTACCCCGCTAATTCGAACTCGCGGGGTAGTGTAGACATACCCTAACAGATTTATTGGAGTATAAGCTTTCATGGGCAAAGACCCACTTTGTCAGATATTTGAATGTTAATTCATGTTTGTTTTGTAATTTGAGATGATTTAATGAAAAGTGCCATAGAAGTGGGAAGTATTTTTGCTGTGATAAACTTATAATGTGCTGTGTGATGGAGAATTAATCTGAAATGATCAATTCTCATTAAGAATATTCTCAGAATATGAACCATACATATAGGCTGTACCTTTCAGTAATGTGAATTGGATGTCTAGTGCCTTTCTGTCTCTTGCCTCAATCCTGCAGCCCTAATTAATAGCATTAAGATTAAATTGAGGCTGCTGGAGAAAGGAAATATCATAATTAGTAGCTAGATTAAATGTTAGCCAAATTCATGGAGGATTATAGCATTTTATTTCTTTATCATTCTTTATCCTGCAGGAATTACAACTGGTTCTCATAATGCTGTAGTCTGGAATTCTTTCAATTTTATATAATATATTGTTATCTGTTCTGAGTATTCTTTGAGACTAGCCTTGCTAAAGCCATCCAAATGATCTAGTGCAAGGGAGTTGACCTGAATGTGTTTGCCAGAGCTATGGCTTTTTTTTTAAGCTGCTTTCCTTGGCTTGGAAAAATCCAGTATTAGCCAAAAGTTCAGTTTTCGTAATTAAAAAAAAATCAAACGCACCATTCACAAAAGGTAAATCTCATGGATTAATAAGGAATAATGCTAAAGAGTATACCACTGTGACATATGGTCAGGGAAGATGAATGAAAGTATTTGTTGGCAGGATCAGGTCTCCAAAGAAACTCCAGACAAACTGTGGCCTTAAGGACATGTTCTACTACTGTACATTAAATTTTCTCAAATGTGGGCAGGTTTCTGCTTCTTTAGTCTCCTTGGAGTCTTTTAATTGGGGAAGGAGGGTTTGAATTTTTTCACCATGCAACTTCCAGGGGCTTTAATCCTCTACATCTGTGTGAGTGTTCTAACATCTGCCTGTGGTATCTGCAGGGGGCATGAGACTCTACATATCTTCCTTACCACATGGCTTCCTCAGGGCCCATAGTCTCATGAATGAAGCTAAAATTCCCCCTCAAAGAATGTTTACAGCTGCAGAGGGTTTAGCATAGTTCAGTGCCCAAGCACTTTTATTTAACTCAAAATACTACAAAATTTAAAGTTAAAAGATATCCCAACCTCGCCGTCGCTCAATGTGAGCTTTGCCTATCTTTATGGCCCCAACACTGCTGTCCGATCCATGTATACTTGCACCCCTTCAGGGCTTCATTGACCTCAGTGAAACATTGCACGGGCATAAAGGCCTGCCCATGTGGATCTGGGGCATCAGACTGTAACGTCCTCAAAGCAGGGCGTTTGAGTGTTATCTTTCAGTGTTACAAGTAGAATTAAACACATTGTCAGAACTTAAGAAATAACTACTGCCCTGAGTGACTTATTGCCATCTCCATGCTTAAATTATTTCTAAAGCGCCTAGCATAACTCTTGGCTCCATGGACCACAAGTGGGATGTAAAAATGATAATACCAGAAGCTTAAAGTAATGTGGCTTTTTTTCATATACAGGCAGTCCCCGGGTTACATGGATCCGACTTACATCGGATCCCTACTTACAAACGGGGTGAGGCAACCCCGCACTAGCTGCTTTCCCCCAGCAGACCAGGGAGATGCGAAGCTAGCGTCCCCTCAGCAGACCAGGGAGACGGGGAGCGGCTTTTCTCAGCAGACACCTCAGCTTGAGAATAAAGGACTGTGAGGTGTGGGAGAATAAAACTGAGCTCTGGAGAAATGTTTGGCTAGAGTTTCCCCTACAATATGTACCAGTTCCGACTTACATACGAATTCAACTTAAGAACAAACCTACAGTCCCTATCTTGTACGTAACCCGGGGACTGCCTGTATATAAGAAATCTTTTCCGTAACCTCAGTGGCGTTATTGTTGATGGAAATAATTTACATAACTGTTCTAGGTGTGCCATAGTCAGTACCATTGTGTTTGTGGGAGAAAGGGCTTTGGAGTGACACCCAGTTCAACCCATTTCCAATGACTTTGTAGTATCAACATTTCCATCAACCGGAGGATCTGGAGAGCACGGCTGATGGGGAAGCACATCCTGTCCCCACCCCCAACCCTCCTCCCTCACTATCCCACAGAGAGTGACTCCAGTAAAATTCTGAAGGTTATTACGAATCGAATGACACCTCCCTTATTTTTCTATCACTAACTTGAAATAGCTCCACTGACTTCCTACCATGCTGTGATTTCCTCACAGCAGGCCAAATCCTTTGCTACGTCATATCATTAAAAATCAGAATAACTTCACTGGTGTCAATGGTTTCACTGTAGATTTATATTAGTGAAAATGAGGGCATAATTTGGCTTCCCCTGATAAAATAAATCAATAATTTCAGTGTCCGTGGAAGGTTGATAGACACGCGTCAGTGATCATCTCTATTGTCCAATCCTATTAGATAATATCACCACCCCTCCACTCCCACCTTCAACAAAAAGGACCAGAATTCATAAAATCCTCGTTATTGTGATAAAACACGAATAGAAAATAAAAATCACTAATTGGGACTCAGCCTAATGAATCCAATCATGTTTCGCTTGCTAGATCAGAGCAGAATGCACGTTTGTGGAAATGCCCTGCCCTGAAATGTGACCCTTTTTTCTTTAATTAGGGTGAGACTGTCATGTTCTGTTCTGGGACTGGGAGGAGTGAATTTCCTAATCCTAATCTCAGCAAAAGCTAAATTCAGGGATAAGGAAGATGACAGGAGGACGATGGTTTCTGACCGAAAACCATTTTTGAGAGAAAGCTATTTCCCCTCCTTCCCAAAGTGCTTATTCAGGAAAATCCATAAAAGTGCTAGCTGAGTGGGAAAAGAGACTAAGCTAAGTGACAGCTCACTAGGATAGCTTCATGAGAGGCACAGCTCATTTTCATCAGGGCCCTGGCATGACAATGCTATTTAGTAAATAAGTTCCTTTACACCAGGCAATGTTTGTGCCTGGTTCAAGAGAATCATAGGACACTAGAACTGGAAGGGACTTTGAGAGGTCATCAAGTCCAGTTCCCCACTGTTAAGGCAGGACCAAGCACCCTCTAGATCATCCCTGTCGAACCTGCTCTTAAATATCTCCAGTGATGGAGGTACTACAACCTCCCTAGCTAAGTTCCCTCTCAGGTGTGTGCCTGTGCGGGAGTGCACAAAGAAATTCAATCCCACCCACCTCCTCAGTAGAGCAATGCACTCACCTTCCTTGCCCGTGGAAGGTAGGTTGCTGCTGGTGGAGGTGGGCTGGGTGGGAGAGGGGGGCCAGGGCTGCATAGTGGCTGCCTGGCTGCTCCTAGGGTGAGGGCCACATGGTGGTCGGCTGCCATGCATGCTGGGGCTAGAGCCAACCCCAGCTCCAGCCCCGGCACACGGGATAGCTGCCCACCACGCAGCCCTACTCCAGGAGCAGCTGGGCAGCCATCACATGGCTCTAACCCCAACTTCTGCCCTTCCCCAGGACTGAAGCTGTGGCCACAGCAGGCCACATGGTGGCAGCTGGGGCTGTGGTGCTGCTGCTCTTGTGGCGTCCTGATTCAGCTGCTGCTGAAACTGACCAGCAGTGGCTGAATCAGGACTCCTGGGGCAGAGCAGCTGGGGTGCTGCCGGGTTGGTCCAGAGCGGTGCTGCAGGACCAACCCGGCAGCCCCCAGCTGCTCTACCCCAGGGGTAGGCAAGAAAAGCCTGGTCTGCTGGGGTCTAGCTGCATCCCCCCCACAGCAGACCAGGGAGACGGGGGTGGTGGGACGCCCAAGTCCTCCACGGCTTTGCTCCGTCTCCCTGGTCTGCTGACCTGGGAGACGTGGAGCAAAGCCGAAGAGCACGTGGGCAGTGGGACAGTCCAGGCGCGCCACGCTGGTCTGCTGGTCTTGGAGCACGCCCAAGGTCTTGGAGCACGCCCTGGTCTTGGAGCCTTGGAGCACGCCCACAGAGGGGGAAGCCGGCAGTGGGACAGCCCAGGCGCGACTGGGCTGCCCGGCTGCCCGAGCCCCTCCGCGTCTTTCTGGTCTGCAGACCAGGGAGACGCGGAGCAGCTTTTCTCGCCCCGGAGTACACGGGCGGCGGGACCACGAGGTCCTGCAGTCCGTGTCCTCCGGGGCAAGAAAAGCCCCATGCGTAAGTCGGGGACTGCCTGTACCTCCACCACCTCATAGGGGTGTTGGGAGAACACCTCCATTAAAGACTGAGATGTTGAAATACTATTGTATTGGGGCCATATAAATCCCTTAGTTAGACAGTATATAAAGTTAGTCCCTGCCCCAAAAAGCTTAAGCCATGTCTACGCTACGTGGAAGATTGACGCTGCCACAGTCAATCTTCCGGGATTTGAATTAGCAGATCTAGTGAAGACCTGCTCATTTGAACTGAGAGGGTGCTCCCATCAGTGCCGGTAGTCCTGCTCCTTACAAGGTGTAAGGGAAGCTGATGGGAGCATTTGCTTCTGTCGACCTCCCACTGTGTGCATGGTGCAAAAACACAACTTAAGATGCGTCGATTCCAGCTACGTATTTAACATAGCTGGAGTTGTGTATCTTAAATCAACCTTCCCCTGTAGTTTTGACCAGCCTTGCAGTTCAAGTATGAAAAAACCAAAACATATTCCCAGATGCCATTCAGAGTTTGCATCAGAAACATTCAAGACAATAGGGTATTAGTATGTACACGTTTGAAACTTGCAATAAAACTATATAAAAAAGACAGGCCAGGTCTACAGTGGAGTGCTTTGTGAGTAAAGCTATACCAGTTTACTAGTGACAAAGCATTCTTAGTATGTTCAAAAGCTTCAGGGGGTAGCCAAGTTGTAACTGGAAAAATTTAAAAACAACGAATAATCTAGTAGCACCTTAAAGACTAACAAAACATGCTTGTTTTGTTAGTCTTTAAGGTGCTACTAGACTATTTGTTTTTATTCTTACTATGGAAACTATTTACATTGGCACAGCTGTGCTTTTGCCTTCATAGTGTATTCTAGCCTCCCGAGTAAATAAGCTGTACAAGAAAAAGCACAGGTTTTGCTAGTATAAGACACTAAGAGCTTTTGCCTACACTGCAGTTTGTCACAAATTATAGCTCATTACACCCCTGACCGACATAGCTATGCTGGCAAAAGTCTGTAGCGCAGACCTAAACGAAAATACCAGCCTTGCTTGGCATCTCCCATATAGTTTACAGACTTGCATTTGTCTCATGAGTCACTTGTTTCAGTTGGCCCCCAGCGACTCTACATTGGAAATGAAAGAGGGTGAGCTATATCAGGAAGAGCTCCTGCATTGGCCTGAGGATGGACTAGATTGCCCCATGGTTTTTTTCTTGATGGCTAGAGACTCAGTGTTTGAGTAAGGATAGGTTAGGTTTAAGTGATTAGGTTTAAGGCCAAAGTAGCACTAGGGTTCAGGTATCAAATTGTTGTGAGTTATCTTAAAATCACATGGGAAAAACTATTCTTGTGTGACTTTTGCCACCTTGTACTGCATCTAACCCAGAAAACAGGCATCTTCCATTTTTGGCTCTGTAAGAAAAAACACAGCTACTATTTCAGATCTAGGGATTTCCCTTCTCTGCCTTTTAAAATATAGATGGAGTGATAGTTCTCTGGATCTCACATTCAAGTCTGTTCTCTCTGTACCTCTCCTATTAGTTTTGCTCTTTCTTTGAACATTCCAGATTCCTGTGCCAGAGGAAATTCCAAGAAATCGCAGTGGCTATATTGCTTCAGTACATGTTCCACACATCTTTCCTTCAGTTTTAATTGCAAAACCTTTCTGGACTTCGCAGCTCTCTCCCAACTGCACTCTGGGTGCCACCACCCATACAATTCACACAGGAAGACAAGATCGCAGAAAACCACTGCAGCCATTGAACTCAGACTTTCCTACCTGTCACATTCTCCTGGCAAAGGAGTTAAACTTACATAGCATTTTCTTTGAAAGTATATAAATAATTTAAAGCATGCTATATTTAGACCTGGTCATCAGAAAGCTTCATGCCCTGTAATTGATGCTAAAGAACTTTGACAGATTCTAACTCTCTTGTCTCATTACTCTTCTGAATGCCTAATTAATATTAGATGTTTGATGTTCTTTCTTTACTGAG
Organism: Pelodiscus sinensis; assembly: GCF_049634645.1. Classification (NCBI taxonomy): domain Eukaryota; kingdom Metazoa; phylum Chordata; order Testudines; family Trionychidae; genus Pelodiscus; species Pelodiscus sinensis. Next base: position 10,048,385 of record NC_134719.1, read on the forward strand.
CTAATAAAGTGATGAAGAATGACAGAGGTAGGTTTTCACTGACAGAGGACAAAACTGAACAAATCTAATCTTTAGTGGTACTAAAGGGAAGATATGAACTTTCAGGAGATAGCTAAGGTTTGTTTTTACTGAGAGGCTGTAAAGATGTTATGTGAGCATGCCTAGCCTTGTGAGAGAGAAACATTTTATTAGTATCCAGTTTGTAGCACAAAATAATTCTACTGTTCAGGTAACATTTAAAGATCTAGTATACATAGTTATAATGTAGTATAAAACCAGAAGTAAGCCATGGGATTAGTTGGGGACAATTTTGCAATCTCTGTCCAATAATTCTAAAATGTTTACATTTACATGATGAGATTACTATTTGTATTCTCATCTGGCTTTTATAATTTGTAGTTAATTTATCATCATGTATATAATCCCTTGCCTCACAATCATACATTCTAGATATAGATCTTACATTTCCTTTTTATTCACATCTTGTGTTTTGTTTTTAATTATCTTACATTTTTACAAAGTTGTGGTGGATACATTTCAGATTTCTAATATCTGAAATGAAAGAGCCCGAAAAATGATTTAGTGGGGAATGATTTAGTATGGAACCAGGTCTCAAACAGATAATGGCATCAAGAGCTTTTCGCCTCCAGGCCACTGACTCAAATTAAATTATTAAGTGTATTACTGTAATTCCTAGGAGCCCTCCCTATTCATGGACCAGTACCCCATTGTGAAAGGGGCTGTACCAACAGAACAAAACAACAGTCCTTCCCCAAAGTGCTTACAATTCAAGTGAAAGACAAAAGACAATATATGGATACATATGCTCCAAGAAGAGAGTACAAGGAAACAGCGGGGATACGTCTACACTGCACGCTAATTTCAAAATAAACTATTCCAGAATAGTTATTCTGAAATAGCTTTTTTCAGAATAGCACGTCTACACTGCAGGGAAGCCTCAAAATTAGTCGAAGGCAGGCTTCCCTAATGTAGACATGCTATCTCAATTTAGTGCTCCAGGAGGCACTGGGGAGGAATAACTTAGAATGGCCCTGGTGAGGGGTTATTTCAAAATAGAAGCAGTGGACTGTCTACCTACCCGTGCCTTATTTCAAAATAGCTATTTCAGAATAGGCATTATTCCTCATAGAAAGAGGTTTACAGATTTCGGAATAAGCTGTCTGTTATTTCAAAATTATTTTGAAATAACTAAATGGCTGTGTAGACACTTGCATTGTTATTTCTAAATAACGCTAGTTATCTCAAAATAATGGTGCAATGTAGATGCACCCTGAGTGTCCAGGATAATAGGAAGAGTCATCTCAGCATACCAATGGCCCAACCATTGTCATATTTATGTAGTCATCAAGGCAAAGGAGGGATTTGAAAGAGGCTAATGAGGTAGCTTTGCAGATGCTTACAGGGTGCTCTTCCCAAGCATGAGCGAGAGCTTGAGAGACAGCATGAAGATGCTTGTTTGAAAATGGAAAGGTGTGTGATAAATGCTGTGAGATAAAGCCTGACACCATGGCCAATTGGAAGTGGGAGTTGACCTCTTTATAGTAGATTAGAAATGATAAAGGGAAGGGAAGTAGCTTATGTTTTCCAGCTTATTTTCTTCCACTATTTGATCTGAGGAAGTGGGTCTGGCCCACGAAAGCTCATCACCTAATAAACCATCTTGTTAGTCTTTAAAGTGCTACATAGTCCTGTATTTTGTTTCAGCTACACCAGACTAACATGGCTACAATTCTATCCTTATGTTTTCTGTTACAGAGGAAGGTGAGCCAGTGGAGTGATGCAAAGATAGTGGGATGTGGTTAAAGTAAGAGGCTAGGAAAATGATCTTTGCTGCATCTGAATGGATGTGAAAAATGTCTGGCTTTGTCAGGAATAGAGAACATAATATTGCCACAGTCGGGATGAGAGCACGAATGAGAGTTAGCTGTGTGGGTGGATAGGAAAGTCTGTATTTTAGAGATGTTATATCGAAAGAAACAGTAAGACTTAGATTTAGGTTGGATGTGGGGACCTACAGATCAGGTGAAAGGTCTGAATGACAGGCATGATGGTGATGTTTACAGTTATCCAGAAAGGATAAAAAATTGCCATATGGACATCTGGTCAGTGAGCTACAGTTCATGAAATGAGTTGATGGGCTCTATGACTTCACATCCCATTGCAATCAACATGACACTTTCAAGTGTGCTCTTAAAACGTATTAAAATACATAACAAGTCCTAGCCAAAACCTTAGTTATGTAACATTGTTCATTCGCAGGATGCCAGGTGCTTCCTGCATGAATTACTGTGCATGCATACAATTGATAAGTTGAGAGGAAATTAATGAATCGAGACAAGAAGCCAATCAGGGACTATAAAGATTATCTCCAGTTATGAGAGGAATCAATTTGTCTTTGAGCTACAGGATCAACTCTTCTAGCTCAAACCAACAGATACACTGTTACATTTAATCCAGACTTCCTCATAGATATTCAGGAGTTTTGTCATTGTCTTAAATAGGGCCAGAATTTCACTTGTAGTGTGTAGCAAACAGGAAACATGCTGTTGTTTTATTAATAGTCTTTCTTTCAGTAAGGGGGATTTTATTTGTGGTGGATGCACATAAAGCAGAGAGTTTTGAATAATAAACAGCTTTTAAAAAGATCGTTCTCTTATTAACCTCTGGATGCAGAGGTTAAACTCAATTACATCTCATTACATTTCCATAAAATAATTGTGTGACTGCCATCTGAGAAACCAACGATGTGAACAGGTTCATCTGGCTAGCTCAATTGCCTTGTGCCATGGATGTTGTGAAAAACATGTGAGATCCTGTCCCCCTTCTGGGTCAAGCCATATCTCATTCCATGAACAACAGACTGTATTCTGGTATAAATACTTGCAAGTGCAATCTTAAATTTCACTTCCTCCAAGATCTTGTGTGAATAAAACTCAAATGCTTGTGTGCAGACTTCAGGCTTTGACTGTTATTTATAGTCTGATCCATTCCTGAAAAATATATGGCATCATTGTGTTCAGTTTATAAGTAAACCAGACTCAGGCTACATCTAGACTACAGGCTTCTTGCGCAAGAAGCTTTCTTCGGATGAGATCTTCTGAAAAAACTTCTTGCGAAAGACAGTGTCCATACTGCAAAAGTGCATCGAAAAAGCGGTGTGCTTTTTTGAAAGATAGTGTCTAGACTGCCTGGACACTATCTCACATGTAAGCAGTGATTGCTATAGACAGAATGGCTACTAAGGCACCTGTGCTTTTTCCTCTTCTCTCTTCTTCCGATAAAAACTACCTCTGCCCCATCCACACATGCCTTTTTGCGAAAGAGCTCATTCACAAAAAGGCTTCTTCCTCATAGAAGTGTGGATGTAACTCCAGTTTTGTCGGAAAAACAGTCGTTTTTTGTCGGAAAAATCCTGTAGTCTAGATATAGCCTCAATGGGGTGTAATTTGTGTCTTTCTACTGCATTTAAAGCTGGGAGCAGGATCCAGGGAATTTGGGCAGTGGGCCTGTGCAGTCTGTGAGCATTCCTGGTAGAATTCTGCACCAATGTGCAAGTGCATGATTAATGAACCATGCATATTTTAAATTTTTTGCTTAAAAAAACAAAAGCTTTTGCTGGAAAGTTGTTGCAGTTCTGCCTTTTGCACACCAGAGAGCATTATGTCCCTAAAACAGAGCAGCAACTCCCAGACAGCTAGGGAAGAGAAAAATCCTACCTTCTTCATAGCACCTGTTGGGCTTGGGGGGGTTGCAGTACTGCTATCCTTCTGTCGGTGATGCTTTTGGCAGCAGTACTGCCTTCAGAGCTGGGCAGCTGGAGCATGGGATCTCAGCTCTGAAGACAGGGCCACTGTCAGCAAACAGCACAAAAGTAAAGATGGAATGGTATGGTATTGCCACCCTGACCTCTGTACACTATCCAGCCACACAGCTCTGCAGGCATAAGTGCAGAAGGGAGGCATGGTATAGTATTGACACCCTTCTGCACTGCTGCTAGTGGGGAACTGTCTTCAGAGCTGGGTGCCTGGCCAACAGCTGCTACTCTCTGGCCACCCAACTCTAAAGGGAGCACAAAAGTAAGGGTGGCAATATTATGACCCCATTAAAATAAGCTTGTGGGTGCCCCACAATCCCTTTTTGGGTCAGGACTAAATGCTAATCTCCCCCATGAAATCTGTACAGTATACGGTAAAAGCATATAGAAGACCAGACTTCATGGTCTGTGATGCATTTTTTCATGGTTGTGAATTTGGTAGAGCCCTAGTTATGTAACATGCAATGTGTTACTTTTAGAAAGATGTAAGAATGAATGTAGTTACCGAATTAAGTCTAGCAGTGCATCTGCAGAGCTCATAATTGGCTTTCCACTTTCTTCAGTGTTCTCCTTCTGGGCTGCTCCACCAGGATGGATAATGGAGACCATAATTATTCCCACAACCACAGCCACAAATGTTGTCCACAGATAGTAAGTGATGGTTATGATACCTAATCGACTTGAAGTTTTGGCATCCAAGGCTGCTAACCCAGACATTAAGCTGTAGAAAAAACAAACACAAAAAAATACAGTATTTTTGCATACAATTAGTGAAACATAAAATCTCATTTCTTAATTATTCTAATTTATCTGTTCCACTATGATTGTCTAAGTAATGATGCTTCTGGAAGGAGCTTTTAGATCCATATATTGTAGAGTCAGTCCCCAGAACCTGGGAACTCTTGGTGAAATGCATGTACTGTAATGCTGTACTGCCCAAGCTAATAAAAGCAGATCCTAGTCCCTTGAAAGAAGTAGCAGTTTCACAGAACACCATGCATAGTCTACCCTCTAGCGGGATAGAGCCACACTGGGATAACGTGGGTTACATTTGTTTCGGTCTCCGGGAACTCAAATCACTGCTACTGGTGAGGGCAAGATTGGAGGATACCTATGACTTCTTTGAGTACTTAGACTATTAATTTATGCAGACATACTCTTTTTTATTGAAATATTGACCCTAACCCCAGCCATAGGCAGCGGAGCTGCGGCTGCCACCTGGGCTGTTGCCCAACCAACTTTTGGATCACCACAGCCCAGCGTGGAACTGGTGATCCAGTGGGGTCTGGGCCAGGAAAAGGATGGGCTGGGCCATCATAGTGGGGATGACCCTGCTGGCACACAAAGGCCAATGAGCTGGATCAAGGAAACAGGAGCTGCTGCAGTGTGAATGCAGGGTGGGCTCACTTTCCAACCCCCCCTCGGCTGTTCCTGGTTCACCATGAATTTCATTCCTTTCCTCATTGATTAACAGACATGCTTTCTTCTTCCCGTTTTCCCCCCTCAGTGTGTTTGAAAAATCCACTCTCATTCCCCTCAGCCCTTTGGCTAGTATTACATTGTTCTATTGTTTTGCTATAACTGATACTGCATTCACATTTGGGTGATTCACCTTCAAATTCATTAAACCTCGGCAAATTCATACCTCAGTAGCAGCTAGAACCCTGGGCCTTCTAAACTCTGCACCCTATGGCCCCAGCAACACTGAAAGGCTGGCTGGGGGAGGCTAGTTCCCAGCTCTGCCCCTTCTACTGAGGCCACACGCCTTCCAGGGACCTCAGAGCCAAAGACCCCACACCTTCCAGGGACCCAGCAAAATCTCTGGTCAGCTCTGGAGACTGTTAACTTATGGTTAGTACTCATACCTACTTAATTTACAGCTATTAATAACATGCTTAAATTACTGTTGCTGAGTGAATAAACTGACCACAACTGTTTTTTACTTTATTGGTAAAAAAAATAAACTAACAGGATATATTCTGTTTACTCATTCCAATAATGTGCCACCTTATTCTTAGCCTCAATGCTTCATATATATGTTGGTACAAGAACAATAAGTAAATGTTAACTGCTCCATGAATCTCAAGGGACCAATTTTCAAAACTGCCAATGGAAAAAGTGAATGTAATTGGCACCTAACGGGAACATGAATTTCCTTGGTGCGCGCATGCAATTTGGATAGTTATAGACAAAAATGATCAGTTGTGTGTGTAACCAGCTATTTGTGTGTGCAATGACTATTTGCAGAAGCAAATGCAGTAATCAGATGTGCAACTGAGGCCTGTGATTGTGACCGGATTTGACCAAAAAGCATAAAGCTCGTCGTGCTTCCCCATGAACAGACCGGGAAGCAGCTTGTGACTCATTCTGCTTCCCAGTTTCATCCTGCTCTAGTGATGGGGTCAAACATTGCACCTGCCCTCTGCCTGGGGCGTTGCTCTGGTGTAGCTGCACTGCCCTACGCAATGGGGAGCGAAGCCAAGACTATGCCCATACCCACTTTGCCCATCCACTTCCCATCCATTTATGTGGGAGAGGGGACAGAGGCTCTTCAACCCCGCTCCATTAACACACACATCACTGTGATTTACTGCACCAAAATTCCCCTGTACAGGATCATAACAGACCACCATCTGGCTGTAAATTTGCTCCAGACTGCTTTGAATTAGGCCCAATATAATGAAGATTTATGTGATCCCAAGCTGTGTTATGATTTAATAAATCTGAAAACACCAATGTTTCACTTGGCTTTGGCTAATGTTTAATTTTAAAATTAATTTCTAATGTCTTTTCAATATACAACACAACAACAAAAAAGGTGCAGCACAATATAGTGTCTCAAGTTTTAGTGTAACCATTTCATGCAGCTCTGTTAGCACAGTGGAGAGTTGCTTGTCAAATTCTTCATCACAAATAACGTATTTATTACCAGACATCTGCTATTTACAGGAGATCCTGAATGAGAGCTCTTTGACCTTATACACTGTTTGGTGAAGTTGTCTAGAGCTGAAGTGCAGCTTAATCTTTATAGTAGACTAACAAATTTACCAGGTGTTCCTTGGGTCATTAAGGAGGGGCTCAGTGCAGGAGGCTGTGGATATGTGGGGTGCAGGAGTCAGGGCGCAGGCTTGGGTTCTGAGCTTGTACGGGGAGAAAGGGGGCAAGGTTCTGGGGGCTGGCCCCGACCTGCAGCAACCCCCTCGCTCTGCACGTCAGTGTTCAAGAACTCATACATGATGTCCATTTAAAGTACCCCGGAAATTGTAGGTGACACCCTTGAAGTGGGAGATCCTGTCAGTGGCCTGGCCTGTGCAGAGCCAGTCTCCTAACAATCTAATGAGCAGAACCAGCCCTGATAGATGTTGGATGATTGACTGGGCCACCTGATTGCTGAAGGAGTCAGCAGGCTGAGGCTAGAGGTCAAGTAGCTGCTGAACGCATTCCTACCCTACAACTGCACTTGCTTATACCTGCTCCTGCTCCTGCTCCAGTCCCCAGCTTCTTCCTGACTTCTAACTCCTGGTTGACACCTTTGGCTCTGCCTTCCTACTCCAGTTACACTTTTGGCTGAATCTTTTTTTCTGACTCTGACTCTCCCCTGCTGCTTTGCCCCCATTATTTTTTGACTGTAGTTCAAATTAACCCTTTGGCTTAGGTTTTGGTTTCTTGATACCTGACCACAACCCTGGGCCTCTCTCCTGGACCCATCCCTGCTGGATTTGGCTCTTAACTAGTAGGCAGGATTCTTGCTCCAAACACTAGACCAGACTGCCTATGACTTGGTTGCTGACATGGACACATCTTTTGTGCCTGAAGGTGCTATTGTAAAACAAATAATGAAGAAGGCATGGTGCTTGCCATGAAGAGCTTAAACTGAAGAAGACAAGTGGCATACAAAGAATAGAGGAGGAATGAACATTTCTATTTTATATGAATCTATATTTTTATATTTCTGCACATTTATCTTTTTTTAGTTTTGTATCACATAAATACAAATCTGTTAAACTAGTAGGGGAAGTAGAGGTGGGTGACAACCTGGGAAGCAGCTTAATCTTTATAGTAGACTAACAAATTTACCAGGTGTTGCTTGGGTCATTAAGGAGGGGCTCAGTGCAGGAGGCTGTGGGTATGTGGGGTGCAGGAGTCAGGGCACAGGCTTGGGTTCTGAGCTTGTATGGGGAGAAAGGATCAGTTCTTGGACTGGTTTTGTTCAACATCTTTATTAATGACCTGGATGAGGGGATGGATTGCATCATCAGCAAGTTCACAGATGACACTAAGCTAGGGGGAGAGGTAGATATGCTGGAGGGCAGTTATAGGGTCCAGAATGACCTGGACAGATTAGAGAACTGGGCCAAAAGAAATCTGATGAGGTTCAATAAGGACAAGTGCAGAGTCCTGCACTTTGGATGGAAGAATCCCAAGTATGGTTACAGGCTGGGGACTGAATGGCTAAGTAGCAGTACAGCAGAAAAGGACCTGGGGGTTACAGTGGATGAGAAGCTGGATATGAGTCAACAGTGTGCCCTTGTAGCCAAGAAGACTAATGGCATATTAGGTTGCATTAGGAGAAGCATTACCAGCAGATCCAGAGAAGTGATTATTCCCCTTTATTCGGCTCTGGTGAGGCCACATCTGGAGCATTGTGTCCAGTTCTGTGCCCCCCTCTCCCCCACTATAGAAAGGATGTGGATGCATTGGAGAGGGTCCAGCAGAGGGCGACCAAAATGATTAGGGGGCTGGAGTGTACGACCTATGAGGAAAGACTGAAGGATTTGGGTTTGTTTAGTCTGCAGAAGAGAGGAGTGAGGGGGGGGGGGATTTGAAGCAGCCTTCAACTTCCTGAAGGGAGGTTCCAAAGAGGATGGAGAAAGGCTGTTCTCAGTAGTGACGGATGGCAGAACGAGGAGCAATGGTCTCAAGTTACAGTGGGGGAGGTCTAGGTTGGATATTAGGAAAATCTATTTCACTAGGAGGGTGGTGAAGCACTGGAATGGGTGACCTAGGGAGGTGGTGGAATCTCCATCCCTAGAAGAGTTTAAGTCTCGGCTTGACAAAGCCCTGGCCGGGTTGATTTAGTTGGGATTGGTCCTGCCTAGAGCAGGGGGCTGGACTTGATGACTTCCTGAGGTCTCTTCCAGCTCTATGATTCTATAATAGATTTCTCGAAATGCCCATCACCTATGCCACCGTATACTGTTTTTTTACATGCCTTTCAGCAGAAATAGATTTTTAAAATGAATTTGAGGGCGGTACAAATTGGTGCTATCTCTGTGTGTGTGCTACCTTTAATAACTGGTTTCTGATACTTTTGCTTTTTATGGTTTGCAAAAATTAAAAGAAGACCAGTGCTGTTGATCATACTTTGAAATTGTTAGAGCACAGATGAGAGAAACGGATGCTTTTACATTAGACTACGAATACCTGCTAATGTTTAAATTATTGTAAATTACCCGTTAATATTTTAACAGATTTGTTAAAGATTGAATTCAACAGAATAAAAAAGATCAAAGCACAAGATGATCAAGTATTTGGAAGGAAACCATATATTAGATGGTCAGAGTGTTTCTGGAAACAAGTTGTTTTGACTTCATAGTAACAACACAGATAGCCAGCTCAATATATTTTATTTCTAAGCCTATGTCTACACTACAGGGTTTTTGCACAAAAACCCGCGGAGCAGCCACACCTCAAACACGTTTTTGCGCAAGGAAATTTACAGTAAAACGGCAGAACAGAGGGCTTTTTGCGGTGTAGGTATACCTCTTTCTACGAGGAAAAACTCCTTTTTGCTCAAGAGTTCTTGCGCAAAAAGGTGTGTGTGAACGCTCAGCAGGGGTTTCTTGCGCAAAAAAAGCCTATCAGAAAAAGCACAGGTGCTCTAATGGCCATTCTGTGAATGGCTATCAGAACTTTCTTGCACAAGAGTGTCCATGCAGTGTGGACGCTCTCTTGCGCAAAAGCACATCGCTTTTGCAGTGCGCTTTTGAGGTGTGGACGCGTTTTTGCGCAAGAAGTTATTGCAGAAGATCGCTTTCGCAAAAAGCTTCTTGCGCAAAAACCCTGCAGTGTAGACAAAGCCTCAGTCAGCAGCTGTGTTTTGGCTTTTGATTTACACTCTGCTTGCCAACTAAACCTTCTGTTATGAAAATTAATTACATTCCACACACTAAACTAATACTATGTTTCCAGCTTTGAACCATCAAGGAAAGAAATTCTATGTAAGAAGGTTGCAATTCCTTTTTAAATTCTCCCACGTTCTGTCTATCTATTGTAGCTTGTATAAAATGAGATCTTCAGAAATACTGGGCACTTGCAGTTCACCACTGAAATAAACGGTAGTTAGGACAGCTCAGCACCTCTCAAATTTGGCTCTGACATATTATCCACAGAAGTCCAGGAATAAATTTCTCTTTGGCTACATCTAGACTACAAAGAAAAGTCAGAAAAAGATGCGCAATTGTGAACCGCAATTTGCATATCTTTTCCTGCTTTTCTTTTGAAAAAAGGCTTTTCCGAAATTTGGCACGTCTATACGGCGCCAAATTTGGGAAAAACCTGCTCTTTTGAGCCATCCCTTCTTCCTCATAAAATGAAGTTTACAGGGATGGCAAAAGAACATGTTTGCTTTTTCAGAATTTTTTCTGAAAAAGTAGACACATTCCTTAGACGCAGCATTACGTAGTCTCGATGTAGCCTTTGTTATGATAAAGCAATTTTACATGTGTGTAGAACATCTTTTGTCTGATAATCCCAACTCCATTTAAAGTATTAATGAATAAATCCTCAAAATATCCCTTTATTATCATCTTAATTGTACAGACAGGCAGCCAGACACTTAAAAGGTAAGGGCCCAGTTCTGATACCATAACTCACATTGGAATGACTTGTGGGGTAAAGTACTACTTAATAGGCCTTATTCTCCACCTTGTACCTTTTGCAGTCCACTATACCTGTCCATAGTGAGTGCAAATGCAACCAGTTCAGAATGATAGTAAAGTAAACTTTTCGCAGAGGTAAATTACTCCACAAGGTACTATTCAATGGAGAAGCAGGCCCAGCACAAATAAGGGGGAAATAAGCAGATCCTAAGTATTGTATTGAAGGTCACAGTTAAGTGTGTGGCGTAGCCTAGAAAAAAGCCTGGGTCTTGCAATTTCTAGTCCTGTGCCTTAACCATTAGTTCCCTTTTCAAACACATTTCTCTCTTATGAAGCATAGTGGAGTGTCCACAAACTTCTAGCAAAGGATGACTGCATGTGGCTTCTTTTGAGGCAGTTATCACTTCTGCAAATCAGAAAGTTGCCCTTCAGTGAAAATAAGCCCCCACCACCGAGACTGCAGATAGTCTTCCTGCAGCTCTTATCGCTTCGGCCAGCATTGAATACCATTCTTTGCTGTCATCCTAAAGTCTTGTGTATATGAAAAAATTGTACTGCTTTTCCCTGAATCAGCTGAGTTCATTCCTTAACAATGTAAACCACATTGATAGAAAGCACTCAAAGAGAAATAAGAGTGTTCGCACAAACGGGTTATGCAATTTAGTTAAATTAACACAAGTTCCTTGTTTAGACAAGGCCTAAAAAAACCCCCTGAAAGCTGACAGCAGGGCCTGGGGAGATGCTTCAACATCCAGCCAGCACTGCACAAATAATAAAAACACATAACTGTTTCTAAACCTAGCACACTAGATAGCCCTAAGACAAAGAGATTCCTTTAATACATCCTAAACCCAGAGCAACAGAATCATCATTGAAAAGAACCTAACCCAAGAGTAAAAGGTGGTTGGGCTAATCCAAATCAGTTTATTGAAATGCAGTGCTCTTCCCCTATGTGACTTACACCAAAGACCTAGATACTGAAGAGTATGAAAATGCAAAATGTGTGTGCTTTCCTTAATCATTTCACTATAGAATATAATACAAACCATATTCTGACATCTAGAAATATTCTAATACAAATTTAACCACACATTGCTTGGACAGTATGATGAAGTTTTCATGGATACTTATTGTTTTAAAGATCAACAGGGGATTTCAGTCTCTAGGGGGCTGATGGAGAGGGCATTCTGTGCACAAAGCTAAAATGTACTTGGTTATTCACAAAACAAGTTCAGCTCTACTGCTTTATAGCCTTTCATTGATTTGAGGGCAAGAGTGTTACACAGGAGTATATGGTGTGCAATTAGGATCCAGTCAAAAGTTGGCTCATAGGTGATAAATCCTGGAGGGGGCTAATAATGAGATTGTCCTATCTTGGGGATGTTCATTAACAAGATCATCATCTGTAATAAGATTATCCTGCCACCAGATAAAGTAGTGATGAGATCGTCCTCAAAAGTAATTAACTATGGAAGCACAACAGGGGTAACAAGTAGAGGAGTGAAAATCTGAAAACAGCAAACCCTATTCAGTCATGACCACATACAGCTAATTTCATATAATGCCCAAGTTAAAAAAGAAAGGGGTAGAAATTACCTGTGTGAAGGTTGTAGATGAGATGGGGAATGCCATATTTTAAGCAAACCTTGAGTATTATCTCCAAGAATACTAAGAGGCTGCACCCCCTGTTCACTACGCTCGCCAACCCCACTCCGTCCACCGTAGCTGGATCGAGGCCTCTCCTCCTATCTGTGCCAGAGCAGGGAAGGGAGGGCACTACTACCCAGGGCCAGACTAAGGGGTGGACTAGCCGGGGAGCTGCCCAGGGCGCCAACCTACGGGGGCTGCCCGGCTCCTGGTGGGCTGCAGCGGCAGCCTGGGGTGGGGGCCCTGCACGGCCAGGTGCAGCCCACCCCGGGTGGCCCTGGGCCGCGCGCCATCGTGTGTCGTGTGCCTGGAGGCGGGGCCGCACATGCGTCGTGCGCCCGGAGGCGCCTGGGGCCTGAGGTGCCAAAATGGCTCGGGCCGGCCCTGCTACTACCCCTTTTTGCAGCCAGATGGGGACTGGACCACGGTGCCTGCCCTAGGATCAGGGTCAGAGACAGGATACTGTGGCCAGAGGTGGGCTGGGATTCAACTGGGGGCTTGGTGACCAGGCTTCATTTTTAAATAAAGTAAAATATGATGTTCAACACAAAAAGGTTTCAACATTGTCTTTATAATGGCAGGGGTCGGGGGCCACTGACCCACAGAAAAATCAGTTGGGGACCACACAAGTGAGAAGGCAAAAAAGCCCCTCCAGAACTTCCCAACCCTCAGTGATGTGGTCCTTAACGGAAACACCACACTTCTCTGGTGCTCCAACTCTAGGGGATGGGGGAGGAAGAGGACTGAGGTTCCTCAGGCCAGATTAGCTCTTCTGGGGTTCCAGGGTTAGTGGATTTTGTGGGCCCCCTTGGACCCGGGCTGGGACCAAAAATGAGGGGTTCAGTGTGTGGAACAGGGCTGCCAGAGAGTGGGATATGGGTGGGAGTGCAGGGTCTGGACAGGAGGTGCGGTGCAGGAGGGGCTGAGGGTGCGAGGTCTGGCTGGGAGGTAGGGGGCAGGAGTGGTCTGGGGGCAGGAGCGGGTTGGAAGTGGAGTTTTGGTGTGGGGTTTAGTGAGGGGCTGGGGGGTGCAGGGTCTGAGCATGAGGGAGTGGGGGCACTTACTTGTCTTCGGGCCCTGGGCTTGGCCTCCCACTGCTCCCATTAGCTGGAATCTGGCCAATGGGAGCACAGGGAGAGGCTCCAAACAGCATGCTCACACGCTGCTGTTCTCCCAGCCTGGGAGTGGGAGCGCTTCTTCCCCACACAGCGAGGCTGGAGGCTTTCTCTCCCTCCCGTGGCAAATAAATGATCACTCCACAGCAACATTTTTGAGGCCCTATTGGCAGTCGATACACATCAGATGATTGTTTGGGAAACGTTTAGTGAAGTCAGAACCATTCCAGTCTTCTGTAGATGTTCTATTTGTTTCTACATAGCTTCCTGTTTAAAAAACCGCATTCCTTTTTTACTTGCATCAACATCAAAAACACATGTCTCTTCCCCTCCACCAGAAACCATCTGGATATTGCTTTGAAATGGATGGATTGTGGATAACGTTATCAAAAGGGATTAGTGTGATTAGAAAGACATTAATCCTGTCAAGAAGTAATGGTCAAGTATTAACCACCAACAGTCATTACTAGACTCCTGGGTTGTTGTTTTTTTCTTTCATTCTCCCACACTGAGTCATATTCTCATTTTGTAATTGCTTGCTGTGGAAAAGCCATTCCTAAACATGATCTCCCTAGGAGGTTGGGAAGCCCTTCAAACAAGTACATTTGAGATGATTACATTACTATTTAACATGGAAGTGCAGTGCAGGGCTCTCTAATGCTTCTTGATTTATTAGTCATGCTTCTGTTTACCTTTTTTGTCAAGGTCAATCTTTGAAAGCCTCAACATTATAACAACAATTTTCATTTCTGTAGAATCCTGCCATCTGAAAGTACTTTAAAGAATTTAGCCACAGGTGAAATAGCGAAGCATTATTATCCCCATTTAACACACAGGGAAACCAAGGCAAAGAGACATTAGGAGACTTGTTTGCATGCTGGAAGTTTGCAACAATACTGGGAACAGAGCCCAAGTCTTTTAACTGCCAGTCCTGCATTACTTCACAGTGACGATAAAGATGGTACTAAGCAGCTTGAAGGCGGAATTTCATAGTGTAGCAAATGAAAGACCAGAATATTTATACTGAAAAAATTCATTTGCCCCGTATTTTCTGACCATAATGCCAGCTTGGGAACCCAAGGGAAATCACTGCAGCATAACGATGGTCCGTTTGTGGCATAGGATCTTATGTCTCTAGCCCTATCACTCACCCAACCTCTGTGGCAGAAAAGGGTGTGATTATCGGTAGGAGGGCATCAAAGAAAAGTCCCTGCAACATTCTGATCTTTGACTGGGCTTCTAGCTTCTGTGGTTATTACAGTTATTGTAAGTTAGAGCAGCCATAGGGCTGCTCTAACACACTGAAGGGGGAGGAAATGCTTATACTGCAGAGCAGCAGCAGGATCATGGAAAAGTAAAAACTTTCAGCCAGGAGACCAATTTGTCATCTGAGACAAGTATACAGGCACTGTTCAGCTAAATGAAATGCTAACCTACAATGCAACAAAATGAGTGTGCTAGATTCTAAACTTGCTTGCATGTCAGTGGACTTAAAATAATTATAATTTATTTGTATTACGGTACCACCTATGAGTTGTAATCTTCAACTAAGATCCCATTGTGCTAGGTACTATACAAAAACAGAACAAAAAGAGAGTCCGTGCTCCATGGAGCTTACAATCAGAGGGTATGTCTACACTACAAAGTTAAATCGAACTAACAGACGTTAGTTCAAATTAACTTTGATAGGTGCTACACATGCAAACCGCTAGTTCGAACTTAATTCGAACTAGCAGGGCGCTTAATTCAAACTAGGTAAACCTCATTCTGCAAGGACTAACGCCTAGTTCGAATTAACTAGTTCGAATTAAGGGCTGTGTAGCTACTTAATTCGAACTAGTGGGAGGCTAGCCCTCCCCAGCTTTCCCTGGTGGCCACTCTGGCCAACACCAGGGAAACTCTTCTGCCCCCCTCCCGGCCCCGGAGCCCTTAAAGGGACATGGGCTGGTTACGGTGCCCGTGCCAGGTGCAAGCCTGCCAGCACCCAGCCAGCAGACCCTGCACCTGGCATGGCTCGAGCCGGCCACCCGCTGCCACCCAGCCCTCCGCCTCTTCCCGGGACCAGGCTGGCGGCTCCCGGGAGCCTGCCCAGGTCCGCAAGAGGCGGGCGCCCGCCTGCTCTAGTGCAGACATCGTGGACCTCATCCACGACCTCCGCACTAGGCACAGGAAAGTGGCCATCTAGGGCAGGATAGCTGCCAGCCTGGCCACCCAGGAGCAGGTTTGCATGATAAGCAAGGTGGTCCACTGAGACCCCCAACCCTGAGCCCTGATCTTAGAATGGCCGTACTGGGTCAGACCAAAGGTCCATCTAGCCCAGTAGCCTGTCTGCCGACAGTGGCCAACACTAGGAACCCTGGAGGGGATGGACCGAAGACAATGACCAAGCCATTTGTCTAGTGCCATCCATCTCCAGCCTTCCACAAACAGAGGCCAGGGACACCATTCCTACCCTCTGGGTAATAGCACTCCATGGACCCAACCTCCATGACTTTATCTCACTTCTCTTTAAACTCTGTTCTAGTTGTAGCCTTCACAGCCTCCTGCAGCAAGGAGTTCCGCAGGTTAACTATTTGCTTTGTCAAGAACAACTTTCTCTTACTAGTTTCAAGCCTGCTACCCATTCCTTTCCTTTGGTGTCCTCTAGTCCTTCTTTATGGGAACTCATGAAGAACTTTTCTGAATGCACCCTCTCCACCCAACCCCTGCTTTTAGAGACCTCTATCCTGTTCCCCCCTCCGTCTCCTCTTTTCTAAGCTGAACAGTCCCAGTCTCTGTAGCCTTTCTTCATCTGGGACCTGTTCCCAACCCCTGATCATGTTAGTTGCCCTCCCCTCTCCCAGCCTTTCTCTTCCCCTCTCCCACCTCCTTTTCCCAGTCTCCCCCAGTTTTGTTCAATAAAGACAGAGTCAATGTTGGAAGAAACGTTATCTTTATTTTGTACATCAATAAGAAGGGGGGCTAGGGAAGGGTAAGTGGAAGGAGGTGAGGGAGGAATGGGGCACGAGCCCCTGATGGGGACGACTGGGCTGGCTCTGCGGGCTTCTGGGGGTGGAAGCTCTCCTGCAGCCCCCCAATTGTCCCCTCTCCCCAGATGGCAGCCTGCGGCAAGTGCAGCCGGGCTGATGGCCAAGTGGTGTGATGTGCCCAGTGTGGGTAGTCCGGGCACTCCAAGCCAGAACTTCTTTGCAAGCGGGGCACCCCTTAGAACTGTGTGTCCGGGGTGGGGGTCGGGACCCTTTAAGCGCAGCCCTCGGCTAGCCTGAGACAGCATCTCCATGCTCTAAGTCCTCCTCTTATGCCCTGCCGGCACTGCTTCCGGCCATCCTTAAGCCCTGTTCAGAGTCCACTCAATGTGGACTTGCTAGTTCGAATTAGCAAAACGCTAATTCGAACTAGTTTTTAGTTCTAGACGTGTTAGTTCGAATTAGCTTAGTTCGAATTAACTAATTCGAACTAAGTTAGTTCGAACTAGCGCTGTAGTGTAGACGTACCCTACCTCCTTATCCTCAGTCCCATTTGTTAACTTACCATTATCCCTAAGATCTTCATTAGCCTCATTAAAGACTGAAGCAAAGTATTTGTTCAAATATTGGGCCATTCCTAGATTATCCTTAACCTCCACTCCATCCTTAGTAATTAGTGGTCCTACTTCTTTTTTTGTTTTTTTCCTATTTATATGGCTATAAAATCTTTTACTATTGTTTTTAATTCCCTTTGCAAGGTCCAACTCTACCTGACTTTTAGCCTTTCTCACTTTATCCTTACATGCTCTAACCTCAATAAGGTAGCTTTCTTTACTGATCCCTCCCATTTTCCACTCCTTATATGCTTTCTGCTTTTTCTTAATCACCTTTCTGAGATGCTTGCTCATCCACCTTGGTCTAACACACCTGCCTATAATTTTTTTCCCTTTTCTAGGGATACAGGCTTCTGACAGCTTCTGCAACTTTAACTTAAAATAATTCCAGGCCTCCTCCACTTTAAGATCCATAATTTCTTTAGTCCAATCAACTTCCCTAACGAATTTCCTTAATTTACTAAAGTTACCCCTTTTGAAATAAAAAACCCTAGTCTCAGATTTATTTTTGTTTATCCTTCCATTTAATTTAAACTGAATTAGCTCATGATCACTCTAGCCAAGGTTGTTTCCTACAACCATTTCATCTATGAGGTCCTCGCTACTCACCAAAACCAAATCTAAAATAGCATCCCCCCTTGTTGGTTCAGCAACTACTTGATGAAGGAATTCATCAGCTATCACATCTAGGAAAATCTGAGCCCTATTAATATTACTAACACTTGTTCTCCAGTCTATATCTGGAAAGTTGAAATCTCCCATGATTACAGTTTCCATGAGTATTTACTTCATTAAAAACATTAAAGAGGTCTCTATCCATATCCAAATTGGGTCCTGGTGGTCTATAACACACCCCAAGCACTATCCCAGGGGAGGATCTGATAGTTTTCTTCCCCAATGTGATTTTTGCCCAAACGGACTCTGTCTTCTCCATTCCATCACTTTTTATTTCTTTACAATCTACCTCATCTTTGATATACAATGCGACTCCACCACCTTTACCCTTATTTCTGTCTTTCCTAAACAGCACATACCCTTCAATACCTGTACTCCAGTCATGCCTAGTATTCCACCATGTTTCTGTTATTCCTATAATATCTGGTTTCACTTCCTGGACCAATAGCTCTAGTTCCTCCTTTTTGTTACCTAGGCTCCTCGCATTGGTGTACAAACATCTTAATTTTTGCTGTTTGGCCTCATTCACATTCTTTACCCAATTTGGCACAGATGTTATACCTCCAATATGACCTATTAGACTAGTATCCACCCCACCCTTCCTCATGTTCATTCTCCTACCCCCAGCTATATCCTTTCTTACTTCGTTTTCCTCCCTCTCAGTGTTAAAATCTGGCGTAGAGATTACCTTGGCATCTCCCAACCATCTCCCCCAAATTCCTAGTTTAAAGCTCTCTTAATAAGTTGAGCCAGCCTCCATCCTAGAAGTCTATTTCCCTCCCTACTTAGGTGAAGTCCATCTCTAGAGAACAGTCCTCTGTCCATAAATGCCTCCCAGTGACCATACATCCCAAAGCCCTCCTTATAGCACCACTGCCTAAGCCATCCATTGATCATCATAATTCTGTCACATCTTTGTTGCCCTTCTCTAGGAACAGGCAGAATTCCACTAAAGATCACCTGAGACTCAATTTCCTTGAGCATCCTCCCCAGCCTAGCATAGTCTCCCTTAATTCGTTCCAGCAAGAATCTAGCCGTATCATTTGTTCCTACATGAAGGATGATCAATGGATTCCTTCCTGCTCCCTTAATAATTCTCTTCAACCTCAGTTCCACATCTCGTATCTTAGCACCTGGCAGACAGCACACCCTTCTATTCTCTGGATCAGCTCTGGTTACAGGCCTATCTATTCTTCTCAATAAGAAGTCCCCATTCACATAGACCTGCCTTTTCCTAGTGACAGTGAAATTCTCTGGTCTATCTCTAGCTTCCTCTGGGCTGCAAGTCCTTACCATTCCTATTTTCCCTTGTAATCCTAATGCTCATTATTGGTGTTGTCTCCATTAAGTCTTCCCCTTTATCTATGGGACTAGCCACTCTTCTCTTCTTCCTTACCCTTCCATCTTCATTATCTACCTGCTGTACCCCTTCTTCATTCTCCAGCTCCACAGACCTGTTCTTGAGCTCTATTTTTCCTTCACTGACCCATCTTTTCCTCTGCCTGGTCCTCTGAGTCACATGCTTCCACTGTCCATTTTCTTCGCCCAGCAGTCCCCCCTCTGAGGCCCTTGATCCTGCTTCCATCTGCATATCTAAGCTTTCCCCTTTAGCCACGTCATGCCTTTGCCCCATCATCTGCTCAAACCCCCTTCTAAACTCGACCAGAGTTTCCACCTGCATCTCCAGTCCTCGGATCTTTTCTTCCATCAGCTCTATCAGGCGGCACTTCATGCAAACAAAACTCCTTTCAGGTACCCCCTCCAGAATCATGTACATACCGCAGCTACCACATCCAATCATCCTCCTTGTATTCTCTACTACTTGGGCCATGGCCACTAATGCCTCTATGTTTTATCTACTTTCTCACCAAAATCCTATTAGTCCGGTGAACACAAAAACAAACCAAAACACCCCCTCCACAGCAAAAACAAACTCCAAACAAGTTCCAATATCCAAACTCCCCTTACAAACTCCCACTCAAACTCCCCTGTTTACAGCTCTGTTTGCTTGGCTCCTGTGCCGCTGCAGTTATCTGTGCCACTGCCTGACTAGAAGGCTACCTTTATAGGACCCCTAATCAGTGAAGCCCTGCCCCCTAATCAGGGCTCAGCTTCTCTCCCAGCACACTGCCCCTCCAACAGAACTCCCACTCAAACTCCCCTGTTTACAGCTCTGTTTGCTTGGCTCCTGTGCCACTGCAGCTATCTGGGTATCCTAGTCTGGGTCCCACTAGGCTCTGGTGTGTGAGCGAAATGTGGGAAGTGTCTTTCTCCTTCTCAGTCAGGGGCCACATCGGTGAGGATTTGGAGGTTTTTTGGCTCCTCACTTGTGTGCGGCCCCGACTGATTTTTCTGTGGGTCAGTGGCTCCTACCCCAAAAAAGGTCCCCCCACCTTGAATCAACCCTATGCATTCTGTTCTCCTTGAGCATTACAGTACGCTGGGAACCAGTCCAGGAGGTCTCCAAAAGGATGCAGGAAAATTTAATTAAAAAAAAAATACCATGCAGCACTGAACTGGATTTAGAGTTACCATAAGAAAACAGAATAAACAAACACTTGGGTCCTTCAGGCCAGGATCTTCGACCTTCTCCATTAGGTTGGGATGGCACTGTAGACTTTAGAAATAATACAGGGAATGGGAGTTAAAAGGAGGGGGAGAAAATTTTTTCCAGCTAAAAATCTCTCCAACCTCAAAAATGTCCTTCCTTCTTCCTCCATTCATTCTACCTGAATCTAGACAGTGCTGCTGGATCATCTGGGGCTATATCTAGACTACGGGGTTTTTCCGGGATAGAGGTATCCCAGAAAAACTCTGCTGTGTCCAGGGAATGCGTCTACACTTCTGCTTTTTTGTGTGGAAGAGCAGACGTACTCTTTCAGAAGCCCTGTCTTCCTTCTCCCATGAGGAAGAAGGGCTCTTCCAAAAGAGTAGGCGTTTCCAAAATTTGGCCCAGTGCAGACGGGCCAAATTTCAGAAAAGCCAGTTTCGAAAAAACTATCAGAAAAATTGCGGAGCACAATTTGAGTACCTTTTTCCAATAGATCCCTGTAGTATAGACATGTTTCCACTGAAAGCTGATACTATCTAATAGTTCTATCCTTCTAGCCCTATGGGCCCTCTCTTGCTCCTATGGCCAAATTCTCTTTGCCATGAGCAGGACAATGTATGTTTCATGTTGCATTGAGGTTATGAGCCAGGAAACGTTTACATTGCTGCTTCTCCTCCAAGTTGTCCAGGGCCCTAGGCCACCCAAATAGCCCCAGGAAAGCAGGAAGGAACAGACTTTGATCACAGAGAGATAAAAGGATCTGAGAAACTGTAGTATTAGCTGCCTTCATAGAATGCAAGCTGTTACATTGACTTGAATTGCTCTAATAAAGAAACTTTTCCCCAAAATCATAACTCGGGATGCAAATGAAATGACGTGAATTAGATTTTGGATTTATGGGAAAAAAAACATTTAAAAATCTTTAATTTTCTGGCTTGCCAGTTCTTCCAAGTGTCCTTAGATTAAGAAAAGAATAAACAAAGTTTAAAACACAGTCAGTTTGAATTATAGTTGAACAAAAGAAAAAAATCATTCAACTGTTTAGGATTCGCAGATGCTTTTATCCTGAGAAAACAGAAGAAATACAACTGCTCCAACCTCACGTCACTGCTGCTTAATGTTTAAAACGCTGTGTTCAGGTGTTAGAAGGTGTTTGAAAGCTACAGAAAAATTCTGTCAGATCTACAAATCACTTATACCCAATTTATAACCACTTTGGCTCTTTCCATACTTATTGTGATTATTGGATCCTGACATTTCCCATGTAATTTCCATTGGGTTAGTCCAATTTAGAGATTACAACAGGCATAACTCTTGACATGTTTTACTACCATCCTTGCTCTTTTATTACAGCTAGGCCAGGAGAAAATAGGATAAAATTGAATGAGCCCAAAGGGATCTGAACTATCGCATGAAGAAGTCCCATAGCACAGGAACAGCTCAGGGCTGGTGTACGCAGCCCTATGCCATCCCCACTTGCAGCCACCAGCACACAGGTAGGCCAGGGCAGGTGCAAGGGCCAGAGTGCTGTATGCTTCAGTTATTCTGAGGTGCGGAGCAGCACATAGGCAGCCATACGTCTTATGTGCATTTAAGAAGAACCTTTGCTCTCCCCATGCCTAAGTGCTCTCTCCACATGACTTCTGTACTGCACTTTGAGGGAGGCATGTCTCAGACAATTGGTGCATCTTGTATAACAGATTTGGTCTTCCTTACTCATATCTACTCTTGCCTCTCTTCACAGACTGTAATATATTAACACAAATTTGCAATAAAAACTTTTGAAAGAACTATGCCGTATGCCTTGTGAAATGAGGCTTACCAGAGCAGTCGACAAAGGCTTGCCTTGTCGACTGTGGTGCGTCCAGACTACTGCGCTGTGCCGCCAAACAGCTGATCAGCACAGCACGGAAGCCATTTTGATTTAAATGAAGCAGTGATTATTTAAATCGCCGCTTCATTTTCCTATGTCTAGTAAACTCACCTACATGGCTCCGTCAACGGAGCCATGTAGTCTAGACTTACCCTAAGTAACACTGGAAAGGACACAGGATGAAGAAGCTGTTTTTGTCCCTCTTTATCATACCCACTCATGGGCTGGTGATATTTAGAGCAGTCTTGTGGCTGCTCTAAATTGCACTTGGCTTCCCAAACTACAACAGGCCATTACAACAGCCGGAGATCACTGGAGAGTAGCAGTGCTCTGGCCAGGCCTCTTTTCCCCAGACCTCCCTGCAGAGAGAGCTTGGATGGCTGATGCTATGGCAGGAATGGGCAACAAGCCAGACGCAGCTTGCCAGGGTTAGCTCGTGGTGGGCTGCCAACAATTTATTTATCTGTGTCTCTACAGGTATGGTTGCTTGAAAGTTCTTTTGGCTGTGGACTGCTGTTCTCAGCCAATGGGAACTGTGGGAAACAGTGTCTCACTCTGCACAGGAGCTTCAAGTGGCTGAACCTGCAAAGGCGCAGGTAAATAAAATATCAGTGGCCTGCCAGGGGTTAATCCTGGTGAACCACATCTGGTTCAAAGGCCAGTTATTGCCCACTGATGTGCTATGGTATACCACTTAGGGTAGGAATGTGCTATGGTATACCACTTAGGGTATGCCCCTTCTATACCACTTAGGGTAGGAATTATCTCTATGTTGGAAGAACTCATGGGTAACTGGCTAAGATGGCTTTACATCTCCTTTCTGCCACAGAAAAGGGAAGCGGGGACATAGTATGCCCAAGGATCTAGCCGAATGACATTATATGCCTAAATAAAGTCAGCTAATGATACTGTCACTAATATAGCGAAACCTATCTAAACAGTCATTTGAGTGACTGACAAACTGAGGGCTTACCACATACGGACTTCAGAAGTGTCCTCTATTTTTTTGGCAATACCCTGGGACAATCTCTCAAAACAAAAGGAGTGAACACATATGAAAAGGACAATCCTTTGGTATATATGGTCGTGCCAATTTTCTTCCACTATTTGATCTGACGAAGTGGGTCTGGGCCATGAAAGCTCATCACCTAATAAACCATCTTGTTAGTCTTTAAAGTGATACATAGTCCTGTTTTTTGTTTCAGCTACACCAGACTAACATGGCTACATTTCTATTACTAACAAAAGGAGTTGAAACAAAATACAGGACTATGTAGCACTTTAAAGACTAACAAGATGGTTTATTAGATGATGAGCTTTCGTGGGCCAGACCCACTTCCTCAGATCAAATAATGGAAGAAAATAGTCACAACCATATATACCAAAGGATACAATTTAAAAAAAAACACACATGAAAAGGACAAATCACATTACAGAACAGAAGGGGGATGTGGGGAGGAAGGTGAATGCCAGTGAGTTAATGATATTAGAGGTGGGGAAGGGGAAATGTCTGTGAGTTAATAGTATTAGAGGTGATAATTGGGGAAGCTATCTTTGTAATGTGTAAGATAGCTGGGGTCTTTGTTAAGTCCAGTGCGGAGAGTGACGAATTTTAGCATGAATGCCAGTTCAGAGGATTCCCTTTCAAGAACTGGCATTCATGCTAAAATTCGACACTCTCCGCACTGGACTTAACAAAGACCCCAGCTATCTTACACATTACAAAGATAGCTTCCCCAATTATCACCTCTAATACTATTAACTCACAGACATTTCCCCTTCCCCACCTCTAATATCATTAACTCACTGGCATTCACCTTCCTCCCCCCCCCATCCCCCTTCTGTTCTGTAATGTGATTTGTCCTTTTCATGTGTGTTTTTTTTAAATTGTATCCTTTGGTATATATGGTTGTGACTATTTTCTTCCATTATTTGATCTGAGGAAGTGGGTCTGGCCCACGAAAGCTCATCATCTAATAAACCATCTTGTTAGTCTTTAAAGTGATACATAGTCCTGTATTTTGTTTCAGCTACACCAGACTAACACGGCTACATCTCTAACAAAAGGAGTGTTAGTGTGGGTGATCTCTTATACAGCTTTCACTGTCATTTAATTTAACTTCTACCAGATATTGGATATGTGGATAGTGTAAATCAGTAAAGTCAAACCACGTTATTTGCTCTCTGACCAGTTCATTTTACCTTTGCAAAACCATTTATTTTTGCTTTTATTCAGGACCAGTTTTGATTTTCACTCTGTCTCTCACTCTCAAGATTTGCTTCTTTGAAGAAACTATTTCCTCAATCAAGAAAGCAGATAAAAATTGGCACATATTTCCTTTGTAATTGCCATATTATAGGGAAGGACTGAGAATATAGTCCTAATTGGACTGCATTATATTTCTACTCATTATAATTTATGCATCAATGATGGGCATGATAGATACAATTAATATAGGTCACCTGTTTACACTTTGTACTGGTAGAAATGTGTATGTCTGATTTAGGTCACTAAAATATCTGTCCAGGATAGAAATACAATTCTTTGGAGAACAAAATATTTTGTTTCTTATATATTTATGATTAAATTTAACCAAGAAGCTAGTGGGAATCTGAATGCAGCAGCATTGCATCAGCTAATCCTAGTTTTACATGAATGACAATGAGGTCAGATCTGTGTGTGCTGCTAATCTGCTTTGAGAGCCAGGAGATCAGTCTCTATTGTCTTGATAAATTCACATTATTAGGAGAAAAACAAATACAAACACAAACAGAAAATGCTGGTTTCTGTTGGATTCATTTTTTGTCTTTATAAAGTAAATTGTCCTCTCTAGACCTCATTTCATACAGACCAATCACACAGCTGTTAGCCACATAAAAGCTGGCGTTAAATTAGGTGCATGGGGGCAGGGTATCAAAATGCAATCATTTTAGTACTGCATTACCTAATGGGGGTTTGAAAGCAGCTACAGAAATGCAGCTTATGGCTCTCTAAGGCTCCTGCTCAGAATAATATTGTTATCAGGTCCTAAAGCCTTTTGCTGAGAAACCAGCAACCAATATCCCCCACAGAAGCAGTGCAAGCCTGTTTAAAAATACAAGTCTCCTTGTTTCATAAGATGACTATTTGCACAGATTTCCCCCATAACATACCCAAACCAAACAGTATCATGAAGCTATTTTCACTCACACTCCAGCTGTGACCATGTATCCCAAACAGAGAGGAACAGATATTGGCTGTTAAATATTTTTCTCCCTTCTTCAAAAATTAACAGCACAGTAAAGTTAAATGTAAATATGCAACACTAAATGCTGCCTTGTGCCAGGGAACCAACCATGTTACACAGAGGTCAACAAAATCAACCATGTTGCGGAAGATCGCTTGGACACTAGTTCTCCTCCTCATTTCATGACTACAATGATCCAGCCTAGAAAGATCATCTATTCCCAGTCTACCGACTGTCTTACACTTTGAGAACAAAACTCCTCTTTCATAGCCATTGGTACTGGCCTGATCTGAGATAATATCTTCCCTGCCCAGATCATAAAAAAAAATATTTATGGACACAATTGTCATGTATGTTAGTACCTACAATTTGGCCATATTTTCAGAAAAGACTCAGTATCCACTTTGTTAGCTGCTAGCTGTTAAGCTTCATTGAAAATCTGGCCCGGGTTGTGGGCGGTAGGCACTTTTGAAAATCCAGCTCAGGTTTTTGGAAGTCTGGCATTATATGTACCTGCCATTTCACAGGCTCTCAAAGCTTCTCATAAAATCTGAAACAAACATCACCTTGTGAAGATACCTTGTGAAGAAATGGAAGTTAGAAATCATCTCAGTGTACAGTGTGGGGTGCCCCTTCTGGTCAGAGTAATGGAGGGAAATTGTATCCAAAATCATCTAGGAAAACTCCTGGGAGAACACCACAGATTCTTCAGGATTGATTTTCAATAGTTGCTTCTAAGTCTACAGATGCAATTTTGCCTCCATAGCAAACTGTAAATGCACCAGACCTGAAAGGCTAGAGCTACACTACAAAGAAAAGTCAGAAAAACGTACACAAATTGCGAACTGCAATTTGCGGGGTTTTTTCTGCTTTTCTTTTGAAAGAGGCTTTTCCAAAATTTGACCCATTTGGATGGGACCAAATTTCGGAAAAACCTCCTCTTTTGAAGCAAAATGCAGGACAATGTAGCACTTTAAAGACTAACAAGATAGTTTATTAGATGATGAGCTTTCATGGGCCAGACCCACTTCCTCAGATCAAATAGTGGAAGAAAGTAGTCACAACTATATATACCAAAGGATACAATTAAAAAAAATGAACAAATATGAAAAGGACAAATCACATTGCAGAACAGGAGGGGGATGGGGGGGGGGGGAGGAAGGAAGGTAAATGTCTGTGAATTGATGATATTAGAGGTAGGGAGAGTGGGATGTTTGTGAGTTAATGGTATTAGAGGTGATAATTGGAGAAACTATCTTGGTAATGGGTGAGATAGTTCAAATGTTTGTTAAGTCCTTTTTGGAAAGTGTCGAATTTTAACATGAATGACAATTCAGAGGATTCCCTTTCAAGTGCAGATGTAAAAGGTCTTTGTAGCAGAATGCAGGTGGTTAAGTCATTGAGAGAGTGTCCTTTCTGGTTAAAATGGCAAGAAACTGTTTTCTCTTTGGGTACGTCTACACTACAGCGCTAGTTCGAACTAACTTAGTTCGAATTAGTTAATTTGAACTAAGCTAGTTCGAACTAGCGCATCTAGAACTAAAAACTAGTTCGAACTAGCGTTTTACTAATTCGAACTAGCATGTCCACATTGAGTGGACTCTGAACAGGGCTTAAGGATGGCCGGAAGCAGTGCCGGCAGGGCATAAAAGGAGGACTTAGAGCATGGAGATGCTGTCTCAGGCTAGCCGAGGGCTGCGCTTAAAGGGTCCCGACCCCCACCCCGGACAGACAGTTCTCAGGGGTGCCCCACTTGCAAAGAAGTTCTGGCTTGGAGTGCCCTGAGTGCCCACACTGGGCACATCACACCACTCGGCCATCAGCCCGGCTGCACTTGCCGCAGGCTGCCATCTGGGGAGAGGGAGTAATTGGGGGGCTGCAGGAGAGCTTCCACCCCCAGAAGCCCGCAGAGCCAGCCCAGTCCTCCCCATCGGGGGCGCGTACCCCATTCCTCCCTCACCTCCTTCCACTTACCCTTCCTTAGCCCCCCTTCTTATTGATGTACAAAATAAAGATAACGTTTCTTCCAACATTGACTCTGTCTTTATTGAACAAAACTGGGGGAGACTGGGAAAAGGAGGTGGGAGAGGGGAAGAGAAAGGCTGGGAGAGGGGAGGGCAACTAACATGATCAGGGGTTGGGAACAGGTCCCAGATGAAGAAAGGCTACAGAGACTGGGACTGTTCAGCTTAGAAAAGAGGAGATGGAGGGGGGACAGGATAGAGGTCTCTAAAAGCAGGGGTTGGGTGGAGAGGGTGCATTCAGAAAAGTTCTTCCTGAGTTCCCATAAAGAAGGACTAGAGGACACCAAAGGAAAGGAATGGGTAGCAGGCTTGAAACTAGTAAGAGAAAGTTGTTCTTCTTGACAAAGCAAATAGTTAACCTGTGGAACTCCTTGCTGCAGGAGGCTGTGAAGGCTAGAACTAGAACAGAGTTTAAAGAGAAGTGAGATCAAGTCATGGAGGTTGGGTCCATGGAGTCCTATTAGCCAGAGGGTAGGAGTGGTGTCCCTGCCCAAAGTTTGTGGAAGGCTGGAGAGGGATGGCACGAGACAAATGGCTTGGTCATTGTCTTCGGTCCATCCCCTCCAGGGTCCCTAGGGTTGGCCGCTGTTGGCAGACAGGCTACTGGGCTAGATGGACCTTTGGTCTGACCCAGGACGGCCATTGTAAGCTCAGGGCTCAGTGTCGGGTGTCTCAGTGGACCCCCTTGATTTTCATGCACACCTGCTCCTGGGTGGCCAGGCTGGCAGCTCTCCTGCCCTAGATGGCCACTTTCCTGTGCCTAGTGCGGAGATCGTGGATGAGGTCCACGATGTCCGCACTAGCCCAGGAAGGTGCCCGCCTCTTGCGGTCCAGGGCAAGCTCCCGGGAGCCGCCAGCCTGGTCCCGGCAAGAGGGGGTGGGCTGGGGGACATCGGGTGGGTGGCTCTGTGCCGTGCCAGGTGCAGGGTCTGCTAGCTGGGTGCTGGCAGGCTTGCACCTGGCACGGGCACCGTAGCCAGCCCGTGCCCCTTTAAGGGGTCCGGGGCCGGGAGGGGGGCATAGAGTTTCCCTGGTGTTGGCCAGAGTGGCCACCAGGGAAACCTGGGGAGGGCTAGCCTCCCACTAGTTCGAACTAAAGGGCTACACAGCCCTTAGTTCGAACTAGCTAGTTCGAACTAGGCGTTAGTCCTCGTAAAATGAGGTTTACCTAGTTCGAACTAAGCGCTCCGCTAGTTCGATTCAAATTCGAACTAGCGGAGCGCTAGTGTAGCACCTATTAAAGTTAGTTCGAACTAACGTCCGTTAGTTCGAACTAACTTTGTAGTGTAGACATACCCTTTGTGATCTTGTCTGATATCTGTTTTGTGGGCATTAATCCTTTGGCGAAGTGTCTGAGATGTTTGTCCAATGTACATAGCAGACGGACACTTTCAGCACATGATAGCATAGATTATATTTCTGGATGCGCAGGAATATGTGGGTCTGGCCCACGAAAGCTCATCATCTAATAAACCATCTTGTTAGTCTTTAAAGTGCTACATTGTCCTGCATTTTGCTTCAGCTACCCCAGACTAACACGGCTACATTTCTATCACTCCTCTTTTGACACATCCTTTCTTCCTCATACAATGAGAAGGCGTATGCTTTTTCAGAAATTGTTCCCCAAAAATGGACGCATTCGTTGGACGTGGCAGAGCTTTTCCAGGATGCCTCTGATATCGCAGAAAAGCAATGCGGTCTAGACATAGCCTAAGTGACACAACATCAACTGACAGAAAGCAAAACATTGTGGGAAAACATTGACATAAGTTGAAATTTGGCTCCCAAATACATTTTAAACCAAACCCCAAATTCTCAAAGAAGCTGTAAGCATTATTAAATTATCTATAAGAATATGCAGAAGCAGCAAGTCTGCAAATAAAATATACAGATCTTGGGAAAGAAGACTGAATATATCACAGTGGTGCTGCAACAACAAAAAGGAAAAAGGGGCAAGACTCATGAATTAACAGAATATGAAAAAGCAAATGTCCAGGCAGGAAAGCTTGGAAAAATCTTATACAGGAAAACACCTAGAGCAGTGCCCTAATGGAATAGTTTCCTAATTAAATAGCAAGCTTTAATAGCATGAATGGGGATGACCCAGTGGGGAATCTGAGCAGAAGGATAAAGGATTATCAAAACTGATAACATTATGGATAACAATCCATGTACAGAAAGATTGTTCTATATTTAGCCATCTCTAGAATTTGGATCAGCCATAAAAAAGGCAGACTTATTACTATCCCAAAGGAACCCAGAAATAAATATATTTTACATTACTATAGACTTGTGTCAAGTACAAGGTACTAGGAGCAGTGATCATCTTAACAACATTAATTTAGCACAGATCCAGCTTTTGAGAGCCTGAATAAAAATGGAGAGAAAATTGTTTGTTAAAGATTCTGTACATGGAAAAAGAGTAAACTAAAGAACATACAGTTTTATCTCAAGTGCATAGCAAACTGACATGAAACTAATAAGGAATTACAATTAACTTCAAGATGAAACAAAATGGGTGGACTCTTTCTAAAAGGGAACATATCTATGGCAGGATCATATGTGCAAGTTAAAGCAAGTTTCAGATTTTTGACCATTTAGATATCTATCCTGTCAATACTTACCCACTAATTATAATAATAGCAGAGATTATATAGCCTTTTTCAACAGTATATCTCAAGGCACTTTGAAATCTTTATTTACCCTCAAAACCCCACTGTGAAATAGGGAAGAACTGTTATTCCAATCATATACATGGGTACATCTACATTGCATGGCTATTTCGGGATAACAGAGGTATTCCGAAATAGCTACCCTGCATCTTAACAAGCTACCCGTTATTTCAAAATAGTTTGTGAAATAATGGGTGTGCTATTTCTGCATCCCGGTAACCCTTGTTCCACAAGGGTTAAGGGATGTCTCAAAATAGTGCTTTATTTCGAAATTTAGTGCTGTGTAGATGCACCAAATTTCAAAATAACCTATTTCAAAATAGAATCAAAATAAGATATGCAATTTGTGTATCTTATTTTGAGTTAAGGGTGTAGTGTAGATGCATCCATAGATAAGGACTGAGGCACAGAAGAAATGTCTATGCACCCAGAAATAAGCCTTACAACCTAGGTCAAAGGATTTGGGCTGGCAGGGTATGTGCTAATGCTGGAAAAAAAAAACCAAAGGTTTTGAAGTTGTGTCTTGGGCTTGATGGGCTTCAGAGCATAAGTTCCAGCCCAAGCTACAACCTCAGAGTTCTGTCTGCACAGCTATTTTTAAAGCATTAGTGTGAACCCCACTAGCCCAAATCTATTGGCCCAGGCTGGGAAGTTCACTGCCAGGCTATGTCTACACTCAGCCTTTCTTACAATCATTTAGCCTTTCTAAGTATGTTTACACAGACCGTGGGACTATGTCTATACTACAGGTTTTCTCGGCAAAAAAAATATGCTAATGAGGGACTCATTTGCATGAGTCACGATCTTATTTGCACATTTTCTTCCGATCCATTTTTGCGCTAGGGGATTTTGCTCCAAAACAAGCAATTTGGATGTTTTCTTTTTGTGCAAAACCCCCTTTTTCCGCAAGATCAGTTTACCTCCTTTTCTGGGACATAAGGATCTTGCGGAAAAAGGGGTTTTTGTGCAAAAAGGAAATGTCCACACTGCTTGTTTTAGCTCAAAAATCCCTAGTGCAAAAACGGATCGGCAGAAAATATGCAAATGAGATCACGACTCATGCAAATGAGTCCCTCATTATCATATTTTTTGCCGAGAAAACTTGTGGTGTAGACATAGTCCCAGGGTCTGTGTAAACGTACTTAGAAGGCTAAATGATTTGCTCAAGGTCACACAAGAAGTCTGTGGCAGAGCAGGATAGTAACCCTTACTCTCCCATGTTTGTGCCCTAACCACTGGACTATCCTTCCTCCTTTTTCTTTTAACTTGGTGGGTCTGCATATGCATATATAAACATTTGGAGAACCGGAGTTTGTATTTGTGACTGCATTACAAATTTCTACAATCAAGCAGGGAGAGAGTTGGATTGAAAAGGCCCAATTCTGCTGTTACCTACACTGGTGTAATTCTGGATTAAATTAATTGAATTGAATAGGACAGAACCTCAGGTAATATAAATCACGATAGCTCTATTTTAAGGCAATGGATCTATGCTGATTCGCAGCATCTAGAGTTCTGGTCCAATGGAGTTACCTCAGAATAAAACTGGTAATATGAGAGGAAAATTTGGCTCATAGGCTGCATCTAGACTGGCAAGTTTTTCTGCAAAAGCAGCTGCTTTTGTGGAAAAACTTGCCAGCTGTCTACACTAGCCGCTTGAATTTCCGCAAGAACACTGACTTCCTACTGTCTGAAATCAGTGCTTCGTGGGGAAATACTGTGCTGCTCCCGTTCGGGCAAAAGTCCTTTTGTGCAAAGCTTTTGAGCAAAAGGGCTGGTGTAGACAGCTCAGATTTGTTTTGCGCAAAAAAGCCCCGACCGTAAAAATGGCGATCGGGGCTTTTTTGCGGAAAAGCGCGTCTAGATTGACACAGACGCTTTTCCGCAAAAAGTGCTTTTCCGGAAAAGCGTCCCTGCCAATCTAGACGCTCTTTTCTGCAAATGCTTTTAATGGAAAACTTTTCCGTTAAAAGCATTTGCGGAAAATCATGCCTGTCTAGACGTAGCCCTCGTGTATAATGCGGGGTGGGGAACCTAAGGCCTGGGGGCCAGATATGGCCCCTGGCTTGCTGGATCTGGCCTCTGAGGTTCAGGGCTTCCACCCAGCTTTGGGGAACCTGCTTTGGCGCTCCAGTCCCTCTGCCACCCACAGCGGAGCTGGACCACACAAAATCTACTAGTCTAGGACCCTTAGGCTCTGGTGTGCAAAGGGAATGTGGGAAGTGTCTTTTTCCTTCTCAGTTGGGGAACACATCAATGCTTCTCACTTATGTGCAGCCCCTGACTGGTTTTTCTGTGGGTCAGCATCCTCCGACCTAAAAAAGGTTCCCCACCCTGATGTATGTCCTATGGCTAGAACATAGTAATAGCATTATTTCCATTATCAGGTTTATTTGTTTTCAAACAAGTAAATGCAAAAAGCAGTGGGAGACATACCATGACCTTGTGAAAATAAGAGACTAGACTAGGATGGGATATAAAAAGATGGATCAAAGTAATTAAATCACCTTAAAATTATGCAGTGATGGGCAAACACTTTTAAACGTCTAGTTTACACTGTCTAATAGCATCTCTCAACCACAGAATGTAAGAGAACTGTGATCTTTCAGCATATATCAGTGTCTGTTATTCAGCATGCAATGTTGCTATATGAATTGCATGTGGTCTCAGTGCACAAATTTGACTATCATCACTTCCACAGTATCCACAGCAAATGCTTGGCAAGAATTTTTGCATCAGTGTTAACTAATAAGAGATGATGCTGTTAAGCAGTCCTGAATATCTGTTTCACTCATTTATAACGGCAGTATTTAAGGTCCCCACAGGCACACAGTCGGACACACAGGCATCTGCTGTAAATATGTCCTGATTAAAATTTCAGTTATTAATGAGACAGACTGAAAATTTTGTCTGTCTCTCTCCCTCCAAACTATGCATTCATTAGCTATGGGGGAGACACACAAGTTAAAGGATTTAAAATACATCTCATATTTAAATACAGCGAGATGAGACCTTTTCTTATCATCTCGGTAGACATAGTATTAAAAATACCCTAGAATATCTCATTGAAATGTGTTTTCAATACATCTGAATCAGTGTCCACTCATGTTGTCTAGCCTAGCAATTCGATTATTTACATAGCCTTCTAGAATAGAGACCTCTGCTGGGCTAAGTAGTGTACTACAGAACTAAACAGGTCAAGGGACTAATTTACACAGTAATAGTTTCTTGGTAAATTTAAACACTCTGGATCAGATACTCGGCTAGTGTAAATTAGCATAGCTGATCTGGGCCCCCATTTCTTCAACGTGCCAGAGGGCTCATAAGCATTCACTTTTCCCATTCATCTCAGTCAAGGGTATGTACATGCTCATTTGAATCCGTCTGGCCCCGAGATTTTTGCTGCAATACTTTGCATTTAAAGAGTAAATATATTTTGTACTATTATTAATAATTATTAATTGCATTGTGATAGTACCCAAAAATCTCAATCAAGATCAAACCCCATTATGCTAGTGACTTTTCAGACACAAAGTAAGAGACGATCTCTGGCCCAAAGAACAGAAGTCAATGAATAAGAATTGAGTAAAGGAGATGGAGCCTCTGCTACAAAGATCCCCTGTGGCCCACATTCAGTAGGTGAATCGACCTGGTAGAGTGGTGTAAAGCAGGGATATAAAATTCCATTTAATTGGTTAACTGGTTAAACATTGTGTTTAACTGGTAACCAATCAAAGAGAGCAGTGGGAGACCACTTCAGTCCAGTCCCCCTCGCCTGCTGTGGCCAGGCTGGAGTTGACCCCCTCCACAGGCAGGGGCTGCTCCAACTCGGCTGGAGCATCCGCCGCCTGTGAAGCGTCCAGGCCATTGCAAACAAGGGTTGCTTTGGAGGACTGGAGCAGCCCCTATCTGCAGCGGGTCCCCCCACAGGGCTGGAGCAGCCCCCTGACCACAGCAGGCGGGAGCTGCTCCAGCCCCCACCGGTAAATAGGTTAACCTTTCACATCTCTAGTGTAAAGAGCCAGAACAGTCTAGGCTTGGGATTATTGAAAGAGCTGGCTCAAATCAGTTGTCTGTTACAATCCCCTCTGCCCATGTAACTTAATATTCCCATTCCTTCTCCTCTGCAAGAAAAGAAAAGGGTTTTAAATTCAGTGTCCTATGGATATATGTGCACACAATGTATCTACACACAGTAGACAACTACAGCAACATTCATCAGAGTGTAATGTCTGATCCTGGGTCATTTCATTACTATTTCAAGAACAAATTGCTAATTCTTTCACACCTATATGATAACGTTCTTTGTGACTAATAAACTTCAGCTGACCCATATCTCCTAAAACATATAACACTTAATCGTGCTCCATGACAATTTCAGTGACAGCCAGATTAGGCCCACAGTCTAACTGGCAAAGGAGAATTTTGTTTAGTAATACTACTGTACATTATTTATAAGATTTTTAACCCCAAATGATCTTGGTTCCAGGCATTCTCAGGAAATGCGTTTCTCATTATTTGTGCCTTCATATATGACTGTTTTGCGATTTCAATTTATTTAGACTTTTGAGGTCTAATACAGATTGTGAAATATTTTAACTTAATCGTAACTTAATGATTTTAAAGATCAAGTAACATTTTCTCCATATCTTCTGGTGTAAGTCTCTTTTCTAACATTCCGGAAATTGTATAGCATTGTTTTCCCTTGTATGTTTTTATTGTTTAGAAAAAATGAGTGAGACTGAAGGATCCTGAGTAGACTTTGCTAAAAACAGACACGTCGTTTAGCTTATTTTCTATGCATCAGGATTCGCTTACTTATTTTTGAACTTTGCATAGTTCTGTTAATTCTGCCTTCTCCAAGCTCCACCCCTTCCTTTTAAAAGTTACTTTGTGTGCAAAAGTTCATGCTCATGAGAAGTCCTGGCTTAAAATTACAACTGAAGACAGTGATTTCCTCTTTAACCTCAGAATAGTTATTTCTGCATGGGCATTATTAGTTCTAGTTTCTCCACACTGTCCCACCAATGTGTTACAGTTCAGACCTGAGGGATCACCTCTACGTGTGCGTCTACCCAGCACCCTAAACTTGAGATAAGATATGCAATTTGCACTATGCAAATTGCATATCTTATTTTGACTGTATTTCAAAATAGCTTATTTTGAAATTTGGCACATCTACACAGTGCTAAATTTTGAAATAAAGTGCTATTTTGGCACATCCCTTACCCCTCGTGGAACAAGGGTTACAGGAATGCTGAAATAGCGCACCCGTTATTTAAAAAAATACTGGAGGTATCTTGAAATAGCAACCCCGCATCTTTTAAACGTGCCCGTTATTTTGAAAAATATTTTGAAATAATGGGCATATTTAAAAGATGTGGGGTAGCTATTTCAGGATACCTCCATTATCCCGAAATAGCCCCACTATCTTGATGTACCTAAAGGTGCAAGGTGCAAGTTTGTTCTCCATGTCTTTTCAAGACAGCCTCTTTGATGTGATTCTCAACAAAGGGTGCCAATAGAAGTGGGGACCTACCCATTATATAGAGATCACCAACTCTTATTATATTAGCTACTCACCAGGCACTGGATAGTAAAAACTTTTGGTCACTTTGACATTGGCTGGATTTAAATTAATGATCCAGAGGTGAAAGGCTCTGTAGCTCAATTACCAGTGCCTCTAAGCATTCCACCTCCTACCTCACTCCTTCTCGATAAACTGTGGACTTTGAAACAAAATATCAAAATTGTTAGACTGTGTCTCTCTCAGTCTTTCCCTCCCTCCTTTCTTCTGCTTGCTTTTAAGGTAATGTTATGTTCACATGTTAATTGAGCTGCTCCTGCTCTCATTGAAGTTAACGGAAAAACTCCTATTGACTTTAATTAGGGGTAAGATCAGAAGGCAGTGCTGTATTCCTGGTTTTCGTAACTACTTATGAATTGTAATTTAACATATAAACTAAGGATGTTAAGGAGTAGTCGACTATTTGATAAGCAAATGTTTATCGGATACTTGAGTCGACTAGTTGCTCCTCCCCTCTCCCCTTCTGCCTCTATCAGATAGAGGCAGCAAAGTGGGGGGGAGAAGAGGAGGTATGGGCTTCGTGCGGTGCTGCTGCTTTGAAATGCCATGGCAGCATTTCAAAGTGGCAGCGCTGCATGGAGCCTTGGGTAAGCTGGGGACTCCCTAGCTGACTCCGGGCTCCGTGCGGCATTTCCACGGAATCTCTATTTCCAACCTGTTTGTGCCCTGTCTCTGCAAGGTCCCCAGGCAGCCTGCTTAGAACCCTCTTTACATGCTGCTCCCCGCCCTAGGTCCTGCCCCACAGGGAGAGTAGGGCTTCTCTGTTCCCTAGGCACCCTCCTCTTCTGAGCTACCTCTCTGGCAGGGTTTGCTGAAGCCTCTGCAGCCTGGTTCCTTAACCCCTTCCTGCCCATGCGGTAGCCAGGGGACAGAAGACAGTGGGGTTATGTTGGTGGCCAGCAGCAGCTTGGAGGTGTTAGCTGCCTTTCAACATTTTGGGAGCAGGAAAGGACAAGCTGCTTTTAGCCATAAGGGAGTGGGAGATGAGAGAGAAGAAATGACCTTGGGAAATACATGGGACAGGTCATCCCTACCCCTACCTCATCCGCCCTTCAGCTAGAAGCAGTTCCCATCGCTTCCCTCCATGTCAAAAGACTGCTGCTTGCCACACCACATTCTGGCCTGAGCCCCAGCTGAAATCTGGGGAGAGAGGCCTGTGATCTTGCATGCTCCCCACATGTTGCCTAGAGAAGACGCAGTGCTGTGTACCAGGTGAGGTTGGTCCATCCTGAGGGCCCAACCAGGCATGGAGGATGGAGAACACTAGGTGGAGAGGCTTGGGTCAGGTCGGTCACGCATCTCCACCCCCGTGTGAGAGAGGTGTATAGGATGTTTGTGTGTCACCTCTCCCTGTGAACATTTGCACTGCATAGTTCTGATTGATCACCATTGAACTTGCTTGAATAGGAGCAATTTTACCAGGTGTCCTGTGTTCAGCATAGGGAAATATGGTCACACTATCTACTGATATTAGGAATGTGAAAGGTTAACCAGTAAGCACCATTATGCTTACCAGTTCCAGTTAACCGTTAACCAGTGGGGGCTGGGCCCCACAAGAGGCCCACCGCATACAGGGCCCCGGTGCCCTGCAGGCAGGGGCTGCCCCGGCAGAGCAGCCTCTGTCCACGGGGATTCCAGGCATCCTGCAGGCTGGGGTTGCTCTGGCGTCAGGAGTCTAGGTGCCCCGGTGGTGGGGGAGAGGGATACTCCAGCCCTACCTCGGCAGGGGGGCTGCTCCATAATGTTTAACCAATTACTGTACATGGGATTAAATGGAATTTTACATCCATAACTGATATAATCTTAGTCAACCATGGAATTTCTATCCATGGAGATTCTAATGGGATTGTTTGATTAATTGAAGATTTGTATTGTATTTGACTGTGCTTTCTTTTATATACAGCAGTA
Organism: Pelodiscus sinensis; assembly: GCF_049634645.1. Lineage (NCBI taxonomy): Eukaryota > Metazoa > Chordata > Testudines > Trionychidae > Pelodiscus > Pelodiscus sinensis. The sequence goes on from NC_134719.1 coordinate 10,085,960, forward strand.
GCTCTCCAACTTTCCAGACTACTGTTTTGCACACCCTGAAATTTTATCTCACTTAAATACCACTTGCTTACAAAATCAGACATAAAAACACAAAAAGTATCCTAACACACTCTTACTGACAAATTACTTGCTTTCTTATATTTACTGTATCATTCTAAAATAAATTAATTTGAATATAAATATTATAGTTACATTTGAATGTATAGTATACAAAGCAGTATTAAGATGTCATGGCATGAAATTTTATTTTGTATGGAGTTCACTAATGCTTTTTACATAGCCTGTTATAAAACTAGGCAAATATCTAGAGGAGCTGATGTACCCCCAGAAGGCCTGTGTATACGCCACAAGGTACTCATACCTTTGGTTGAGAACCACTGACATACCGTGCCACTTCTCCACCAGTGTGACCTACTATTATACCCATTTATTTTATGCCAAACACCCACGAAATGACAACAAAAATACATTGATAATAATCTAAATTTACAAATGGGCAAATTAACTAAAATACCGTTTGACAACTTATTAAAACTTCGTGTAACAATATTTATTGTGTATATTTTGACGTGTTGGTGACAATTTGGATTTTTAACGGTAACAGAGCTTTATTTTTTTAATCTCCATGCCTATGCTCATTAAATAATTAATGTCTGACCCATAATGTCTGACATCCCTCACATAACGTCCCATAACTGTGAAAACTTAATATAGAAAAAGATGCTTAAAAATAAACATCAATATTATCCATCAAAATTAAATTTGCCAAGCTTGCCCATGTCCATGAAAGGCACTTTATAAAATACAGTGAATTGTTCTTGATATTGTTTCCATAAGAGAGAAATTAAACTGCAAGTTCATCGACCATGCTGTTTTCCATACCATGCATGTTTTTTCACATTTGTCTTTACTAATTAGGAATGCTTTGGAGGTAAAACCTATTTGAGCTTACATAATACTGTTCTGCTAACATGCATCCAAACTAAGAGACAAATGAATACTAACTTTGCCCTAGTCTCCTGTGTGAAAACGAATGCACATTCTAATGGAAATTTTTGTTTTCATTTTGGAATCCAATTCTTCCTTATTATATTTGTCATTTCTCTGACAGAGCAAGGTTTGGCAAATACTGTTGTTGAGATTTGATACCTTCTTTCACTGGATAAACAGAAGGTCTCCAATAATGTCATTTTTATTTGAGTGACTTTAAAAGTGACCTGGAATAAACACCACCATGCGCCCAGGTCATCAGACATCACATAATAGTATTTCATAAACTTTTAGAAAGAGACAGAAGTAATATTTCAAGCATGTAATGTAGTCTCCACAAAGCTTGTGTCAAGCATTAAAGCACTCACAACTCCAGCTGAAGTCAATACAAAACATTTACTAGTTTAGTGCCCACATACTTTCTTTCAGTATTCACCATACTACAGCAGGTCTCACTCTCTCAAAATATGGCAAAGAACTGTAAATTAATTGTGGTATTTTCTTTTACTTGCAAGTTATATTCTTTCAATTGATTAGATTTAGTTTATGGTATGGAAGCTGATTCATACTATATTCTGTTTAGTTTCAATAAAAATAATTATTTAAAAGTGAAAAGAAATATAAATTTATTTCTAAACCTAGTTTGTAAGCAAATATTTCCGTGAATGAGTTATTCAGGTGGAATGTTGCTGTTCATTCAGAACCCTCTACAGCTAGTCATCTCTTTTCTAACCATGTTCATAATCTATCACGAATATTAATGCACTATAGAGGTGTCTACAATAGTCTTTTCTCTCACACAACTTAGTTACAATTAAAAAGTGGTTGTATTGCCTCATTTAGGACACTAGATCTATTTTGAGAAAATTGTCACGCTCACTTACCTTGAGACAACCAGTGGTAGAATCAACATTTTCAGCATCCGCATCAATAACTCCCCGGGGAATTGGAAATAACTAATTTCCTACAAATATATGGAGAGATGTGTTTATGGTTTTGATGTGTAAGATTGTCTTTCTTGACAAGGCATGTTACAGCTGCTGGTAAGGCTGATGTGATAAAATTGTACAGTTTATATTACTTGCAAGTAGTGCATATCATTTCAAGTGGTATAGATGGAAGAAATCAGGGATTTTTTAAAATAACTAGGACTATGTGTTGTTTAGGAGAAAATAAAATAAACTTTGTTTTACTTGGACACTTTGAAATATTGTGAATCTAAAAGAAAATGAACAGACAAAAATAATTCTGCCATAACAGTACAATAAAATAGGTGCTAGCGAGAATTCGTTAGTCACAGACACCTGTCCTAATGATCAGTAAAATCTCCATCCCCCTCAATAGTTCCTCCATATTAATGTAATTTCATTGTGCCATCTGCATACCAAAGCACTCAATAAATAAATAAATAGACCCGTTTTAGGCCTTTATTAATAGGCTTCACTGCATAATCTCTTTATGCCACATTTTGCTCATTTCATTCTATGTGCATGAAGCTACTTTTTGGATATAGAAGTTTTTCAACTTGGACTAGCAGCAGATGACGACAAAACTGGTTTAAAGATCACATATTTTTAAGTAGCATAACTTGTATAAAATAGTAATATTCTATTTTTTTTTTTTGGTTAAACATTCAGATTAGTAGAGGTGTGTTTCAATAGAAATCCCGTATTCTTGGTCTTTTGTAAATGGGACATTCTAATTCGGTTCCTATAAAATATATTCAGTGTGAAATAAATACCTGTTTCTCTGGATATGTTAAGCATAAAAAATGTCTTTGTGTTTACATTACATGTTCTGCTACAAATTCAGATAGCATGTATTCTGACATTGTTAACATGCTACACTGTTACCATTTCCATAGCCTACAATGCTGTAATTCATTCACTTTTATGCATACTTGTAATGTTATAAAGTGCTTCTTAAGGAGACTTGCCGTGTCAAAATGACAGTTTGTTCAACATAGACTGTATATAAAATCTATAGAAAGACCCAAAGAAAACGTGGGAGGCTCCTATCAAATTACTATCACACTAACAAATTCATTGAAATACTCATCCTTCAAGTGCCGTAGGTTATTTTTTCCCACTATTTTATTACCTAACTGACATTTTCTGCCCAGTGCCACACTCATTTATTACTGACCTGCTGAGAAAGACGCCTGGTCCTGAGGAAGAATCCAAGAAGACATCCCACTATGACAGACAATACTGACAGAATGAGCAAACCATTTCTTTTACAAACATCCTTGACCCGAGCCAACATTGCATCAAAAGCCACTGCCATGCTGTCCTCAGTGCTCTTTGGAGAAGAATCAGCATCCCATGGAGAGAGACCTTACTAGTTTCCTTTGTTAGAATAGACAGCTCCCGCTCTGTATAGATCAGATCAAAGCGCTTGCAGAACTGCTTAGCTGACCTGCAAGGTCACCCTCTGCCAATAGCCATCAAGCATGCTGCTGGCATTATTGTTCCAAATTAATACCAACAATCCTATTATTGACTACATCATTAAGAACCTGGAAGAAGATTAAGGAGCTCTGGAAAACTAGAACAGAATGTAGTAGTATTTCTAAAACAAGAGTGAGTCAACACAGAGTGAGGCCCACGTGAATGAAAAGAATATTTTGTGCATTCCTCTCCCCTTGAAGCATGATAGTGAAAGTTATGCATTTAAATGGGACAGAAATTATGTTTGTCATACAGTACACATACTAATGGGCAGGGCAAGTAACACTTTGAACCAGACTATCACAACACGGCAGGCCAGGTGACATTGAACTTCATTATCTAAAGCAGGTCTGGTTTTTACTGTTAGTAAATGTGGTTAGCAAAAGGCTGGATAAGTACAATTATAAACTGCATTATCAAACCAGTATTACTGGATAAAAACTTAAAAGTTTTGGTTACAGTACTTGATATTTTTCATCTTGAGAGTGGAATGATTTCACTTTTCTCCCTTCTACTGTCTTAATTAGACCAGGGGCCAATTTACTGTCAGAGGATTATCAGACTAACCTTTATGAATCTATCCTTTCCTCTGGTATTTCTGACCATCCCATTCATTCAATTTAAACATAGATTTCTTAAGTTGTATAATGAATGTCTTATACTATCATAACCATCCACTACATTGTGGATTACAATATTGTTAGTATAGTCTGAATCATAACCCTAGCATTCTGGAAGGTTTCTAGAAACAATCTATAACACTGTACAGTGCATTTGGAGGATTTATAAGATTATATTTAGCACTATAGCTGAGCACACTATATATGAGATTTGTAGAAAGAACTATGAGGAAATTAATAATTATGTATACAGCACACCGTTTGGATGGTAAATATGGCATGAGGCCACACACTGAATGATGAGACCAAAAAGAAATATGGACTAAAAATAAATAATATAAAATAACAATAAAGTATAAATATAGTAATCAGCAGTGAGCTGCACTCCTCCATCTTGTGCACTGAATGAGACAAGAGTCCAGAAAGAAAAAGTATGTGATCATGTAATTTAAAAACTGTATCACAAAGCATATACACAAGAGGGCCAAATTAAGGTTGCACAGGCAATTTTAATTCTGGAGTAACCTAACTTTTGGGTACTTGACATTGCAACTTTAACATTCTTTTAACATAGAACTTTCTAACATGTAATTTCTTGTGTTTTTAAAAAAGCAACTCTCTTCCCCCAAAATGCTACTATATGGAATCATACTGGTCCTCACATGGATTACAGCAGAATTGAAACATGGTAGGCTCCTATCAAATTACTCCTATCAAATGTCCACAGCACATACAGTTTTTACTTGAGCAATGTACAATCAGTGTAACAGTGCAATCAATAGCAGTAGGAGAGCCAGCAACTAGAGTAGGATGTGACACACACTTTAGCAGTGGCATTTCACCAAGGGCAGTGAATTACGTGGGCCTGTGGTGCTTGGGCTCCAGGAATATTCCAAGCCCAGGAGCCTGGCTCCACCAATGTTAAGGGCCTTGTATCTTCCCTGGCCCCCCCATGCTTCCCCTGAGCTTCCCCCAGTCCCACCTACCACCTCTGTGCACCTCCCCCAAATGTCCCTGCCTACCCTGAGCAATAAGCAGCTCCCCCACAGCTCTGCATGCATTGCCACAGCCAACTACAAGGGTGTGGTACCAGGGGAAAGCTGGGGCAACTACTATGGCTGAGGAGGGAGGAGAAGAGGAGGTGCATGATAGCCACATCCAGCAGCATCCAACTCTAGGGGGGAGGCCTTATCCTGGCTGGATCTCCTGGGCAATAGTCTGGGGGGGCTTGGGTGAATGTCATTTTGTGGGAGAAGGCAAACAGAGAAGGGTCCCTCCCCAGGAGCTCACTGCTGCCAGTGGGGAGAGGGCTGAGGTGTCCTCCTCACTGTTGCCCTGCCTTGACTCTGGGACAGCCTGCTTGCTCACCCCCAAACTTCTCATCCCTCTGTATAATCAATTAATCAGTTTTCCCTTTTGTTCCTGTGGGTCTTTCACAGAGCAACAAGGGAGAGAAAATTTTAAGAATATATTGTAAAAAGTAGTTTAAAACCACAAAAAGCTGTAAGGGGAACTAAATGGCAAGAATAGTCCTTGAAACTACTGTTAAGTTAAACCTTTTAAAAAAAACCTAAAATTTCACGTCAAAAGTGCTTCTTTACTTATAGTTTCATTCTCTGAACATTTTAAAAACATTTTGGAGGTTTTTGTTATATAAGTTGAGAAAGTGGCATATTCGCCAAGGTATTTTCAGCTTGGTAATTTAATTAATAAAACTATTACTGAAGTGCACAATGACTAATTCCTTGAAATATTTACGTGACTTGAGATAGTACTCAGAAATCAGTGTAATAGTGGATATTGTGTCCTGGGCTGAAACAGGAGTAGGAAACAGGAGTAGGAGTAGGAAGAGGTGGGATGAACTGACAATAAGTGGAATATTAAACATATTAGAAAAGAGATTTTTTTTTGGAAATAAAGAATCTTCACTATTTGTGGATTTTTAATTTGCTGTGGGATGCTTGCATCTGAATTAATACTTCACTCATCTGTCTGGCTGTGTCTACATTGGTGCGTTCTTGTGCCAAAGCAGCCACTTTTGTGCAAAAACTTGCTGCCTGTCTACACTGGCTGCGAGAACTTGCACAAGAACACTGATGTTCTAATGTGTGAAATCAGTGCGTCTTGTGAAAGAACTATGATGCTCCCACTCAGGAATAAGCCCTCTTGCACAACTGTTCTTGCACAAGAGGCCAGTGTAGACAGGCAACATGAATTTCTTGCACAAGAAAGCCCGATGGCTAAAATGGCCATCAGAGCTTTCTTGCGCAAGAGAGCGCCTACACTGGCACGGATGCTCTTGCACAAAAGCACATCTCTTGCGCAAAGGCACATGCCAGTGTAGACGCTCTCTTGCGCAAATACTTTAATGCAAGAACTCTTGCATTAAAGAGTATTTGCGCAAGATCATGCCAATGTAGACATAGCCTCTGAGTGAGATTTGCTGCTGTAATTTTAGCATCAAAGGTGTTAGAGATGGAAACGACCCCTTAGTAGATCTTCTTGGTCACACCCTTATCTATTGACGATTGCACCTAATACCCGATGTGTCCAGTTACAATATTTCCTGTCAAACATATTTTACTTCAGTGTGCTCTATATTAAAGCACATAAGTGGGAATAAGTCTTTATTTTCTGTTCTGCTACTGATTCGTATGACTTTGTGCAAGTGACTTACTGATGCAGTGCCTCATTTCCCCCATCTACTTCTCTAAGTAGGAGAGGCAGAGTGTAAATTTGCTTGTACTGCACTCTGACATCCTCCGCTGGAAGGCCCCCGCGAGTGCAAAGTATTGTGGTTGTTACAAAGTAGTCTGTAGCTCCCCTCATGTATCCCTTTGCTCTGACATCTTCAAAACTACCTTGAAAGCCACTGCACACACGCTTGCCAAACCCTGGCTTGAGGTCCCATGGTTATTGCTTGGCTTGAGTACCGATCCAGGATGGCTTTTGCTTTTAGAGAAAAGGTACACAGTCAGCACTGCCCCTAAGGCTTGTAAACATAATTAGCGGGATATTGAAAGTTACCCTCACCTTACAAACAACTAGTCCTGTGGCACCAGCTTAACAGGTGAGTGTGTGTAGGTGTCTCTCTGTGTGTAACACGTGTGTGTACGTGTCTCTCTGTCACACGTGGGTGTGTGTGTGTGTACGTACGTACTTGTGTCTCTGTGTGTAACACGTATGTGTGTACGTGTCTCTGTGTGTGTACGTGTCTCTCTGTGCGTAACATATGTGTGTACGTGTCTTTGTGTAACACGTGTGTGTATGTCTGTCATATGTGTGTACGTGTCTGTGTGTCACACGTGTGTATGTGTGTGTGTGTACGTGTCTGTGTGTCACACGTGTGTATGTGTGTGTGTGTACGTGTCTGTGTGTCACACGTGTGTATGTGTGTGTGTACGTGTCTCTGTGTCACACGTGTGTGTGTACGTCTCTCTGTGTGTGCGTGTTTCTCTGTGTAGCACGTGTGTGTATCAAGAGCTTTCCTAGTTTAATTACCGCCCCTCAGCTACTCCATACTTCTCCGACCAGCGAGCCCTCGCTGCGCACACGGGGGGCACAAGCCAGGGAACCCCCGGGGGCGGCGCGGGGCTGGAGGCCGGGGGAAGGCTGGAAGGGCCAGGCTGGGTGGAGGTCCAGCCACAGGCGGGAGCCGGAGCTCTGACGGGCTCAGCGGCGCCGGGAGGCAGAGTCCGCCCCGCGTCAGGGCGGGCAGGGCAGCGGGCGGAGTCAGCGAGGGAGGCTGGGCTCGGCAAACATGGCGACCCGCCGGCTGCTGCTCTCCCCTGCCGCCGGCCTGCGGCGGGCACAGGCTCTGGGCGCCTCGGCGGCCCCTGGGCTGCGGCGGGGCTACGGCAGCGCCGACTCCTCCCAGTACCTGCAGCGCAGCGTCGTGCCCACCATGCACTATCAGAAGAGCCTGCCCCGGTAAGGCCCCCCCGGGACTCCCTGCAGCCCGAAGCCCCGTTCGGAGCCCCCCGCCCCATGGCAGAGCCGCTGGTCTCCCTTTCGGCTCCCAGGGATCCTTGCATGACAGACCCTGCTCCCCCTACCCACAGACCCCCCCCCCCCCATCTTCCTCCGAGCCTCCCAACCAAACTGGGTCCTTCCTCTGAGTCCCCCCATCACCGCAGGGTTCCTGTTCCACTCCCAGTTTGGGACCCCTGCCCTCCCTTAAGCCACTCTACTCTGGGACACTACACCTTCTGAGCCCCCCATAGCAGGTAAGGGAGTCCTAGGCATCCTTAAGAACTGAGCCTCAAGGAACTCGATCCTCTCTGCTACTCCTCCACCTGCATTTCCCTCTGCCAAGGAAAGGCCCATCTCCTTTCCTCTGCCCAGCTAAGGGAGCCTCTTTCTCTGGTGATTGCCGTATCTGACACCCATTTTCTCCTTCTCCTGTCTAGGACAGTCCCTTTCCCCTGGTAAGGGAGTCCTGCATCTCTGCATTTCAGAAATGATGGCTGAGGGCTTTAAAAGCTCATTGCTATACACAGCAGCATTCTCCCACATCAGAGAGGAAATGCACCCTGTTAAAACAACAGCATCCTTCTCCAATGCAAAGTAGACAGCCCTATGACTAAATACACAGCTTAATTGCTGGGGACAACTTTCTTATTCTGAACAACAGGTTTATGGTTTATGGTGAAGCCTTAGTAGCACACTTCTGTTGGCTCATGTCTAATTTGAGAGACTACAAGTACACAGCAGATGGAATCAACAGTCTTAGACCAGTCAATATGTATTGGTTGCAGATTGCTAGCTACACCCTTAATGTAGCTAATGAATGAGGCAAGGCAGGTGCTGAAAGTGCGTGTAACAAGGTACAAGATACTGTCTTTGGGATGGGCTACAGTATAGGATGTACGTGAAAGGTCAGTGCTAACAGGGAACTGACTTTGCTCTTTGCTACTAATATTCAAGTTTAAACTGACATCTTAAAAATTATATTTTAATTATAACCTCTATCTCTTACCTACCATTGTTTAATACACAGTATTACAAAGGAAAGATATTAGAGAAAACAAATTTCCTTCTCCCCCCATTTGTTTACTTTGTACATTGGACAACATTTCCTGTATAATCAGCTATGTTGTTTCATTATACCGTACTTCATTTCCCCACTTGTTTGTGGAGCTCTTTCACAGAGCAAGAGAAGAAAAAGAAGTGGGTTTTTTTTAATAGAAATATGGCTGTAAACACAAAAATCATAATGTGTTATCAAGGGAATATAGTTCTGTCACACCTGAAAGTTAAAAAGAATCTCATTAAGGGTATGTCTACTATCAAAGTTATTCCAGGATAGTTACCCTATGTCTTAACAAGCCACCTGTTATTTCAAAATATTTTTTGAAATAATGGGTGTGCTATTTTGGCGTCCTGGAAACCCTCATTCCACGAAGGTTAAGGGATGTCTCGAAATAGCACATTTTTATGAAATTTGGTGCTATGCAGACTGCACCAAATTTCAAAATAGCCTATTTTGAAATAAACTCAAAATAAGCTACGCAATTTATGTAGCACAAATTGTGTATCTTATTTCAAATTTAGAGAGCAGTGTAGACCTAGCCCCTAAGAGGTAAAATGGTTTGCACTGGAACAAGGTGAAAATGGATTTCATATTTTGGTTCCACTGAGTGTTGCAAAGAAACTGGTTAGAAATTTCACAAGGAATCAAAATATTTCATGCCTAGCAGTGTATAAAATTATGGAGAAGGATCTATGGGTTGGTTACTTGTAAAACAAGTTCCTGTTTTTTTGTCATGCGTAATTATAGAGCAGTCAATTAACTTACAAACACAATGGTATTTTAAGCATCTTTACTATCAAAGTTTTAACAAGAACATTTTAATTTGCCTTTTTAAATCTCTCCTTCAGGTTGCCAATTCCCAAACTAGAAGATACTATTAGAAGGTATCTGAATGCCCAGAAGCCTCTCTTAGATGATGATCAATTCAGGTATGGATGCACAGAAAACCAAACGATGCTTCCATGTACAACAGATCTTCCACTACAACATATTAGAAGATTCATCTTTTAAAAAAATGCCTGGAGACAGCATTTTGACTGTCTGATTGATTGTTTTAGGAAAACTAAAGAACTTGGCCACGGTTTTGAACATGGAGCTGGAAGAGAATTGCATGAGCAGCTGGTTGCTCAAGACAAGCAGAACAAACATACTAGTTACATCTCAGGTAGGAAGGTTTATAGTGGGATAAAGAAGAGATTCATTTGGAATAGACTTGTTTGATGATAATTCATAATGCTATGAATAAGAGATTAATATTTAAGCTCATTATGGTTTACACTCAGAAATAAGATATGAAAACTCCCTTTGACAATGTCTGAGCTAATTACAAACTGTCTCAGGTGGAGAAAAAAGAAGGCACTTCACAAAACATTAATATACTTAGGCTCTCCCATTGTCACCTAGCAGAAATCTCAACCGCAACAAGGTTTCCAAAAACACATTTTCATTTGGAAAAAAGTAACTGCCAGCACACTAGCAAAATATAATATGAAAAGAAAAGTGTAGCACAGGAAGAACAATGGTGCTATCAAAATCAGATGGAGGCGAGATATGCCAGACACTGTACTTTTAATATACAGTTTATTAATGCGACAAAAGATTTGTCTGTCCATATAATCAGAACACGCTGGTGAAAAGAACATTTGCTGAGTATTGAGGTCCACTCTGATAGAACACTGCGTATGCTGTAATGCCGTGGTGGGCAATAATTTTTGCAGGGAGGACACTTCATGAATTTTGAGAGGCAGTCACAGGTTGGTTCCGCCCTCTGGAAGAGGCATGGCCTCAGGTGGAAGGGGCGGGGGCTTCAGGTGGGAAGGGGTGGTGCCAAGTAGGTGCTGCACGCACCTGGTGGGGTGGGGGGAGACTTTGTGCAACCCCCCACCCTCAGGCCAATCAGAGCCTGAAGGTGGGGGAGCATTCAAAGTCTTTCGTGCCCCTGGCAGGGAGGAGGAGATTTCATGCGCTTCCCTGTCCCCAGACCAATCAGGACCTTGGGACAGGGAAGTGCACAAAGTCATTTGCTGTTCAAAACAGTTGGTGGCTCCCTCTAGGCGATGTGCACCCCGGCAGAGAGAGGGAGCCATCAACTTAAGACAGCGAATGACTTTGCACATGCCTCCGCCCGCAGGTCTGGATTGACCTGGAGGTGGTGGGGTGGCAGGGCAGGCCCCGGGCTGAATCAAACAGCTTGGTGGGCCAGATCCAGCCCGTGGTCCATATCTTCCCTACCCCTGCTGTAGTGCCTACGTGCTAATGGAATTGGTGAAGGATGATGTGGGATCACTGTACCAAAATATCCTCAGGTGTGGCATATTGTTCAAGAGTAGAACATGTTGCTATCTATGTAGGAAGCTCTTGTGTCCTGAATGTTCTTTCCCTTGTTAAAGAAAAAAAGTCATGCTTCTATAGGAGGTTGAGAGAGACTGTAGTGAAAACATAATTTACTGTTTTAAAAAAATAGTAATTACAAATATTAATAAAAGTATATTCCAGTGTTTATACTTTTTCATGCTTCTTCAGCTAGTAAGCTCTATAAGAAAACTATCCCATGTGTAGTTACAATCATGAATCTGAATTCTCAGTAAAGTTGGAAAAGGTTGGACTGATGGGAGGTGTAAAGAGCCTTAAAAAATGCAGAGCATTATTCTTTTAAAGAACGAGAAAAGGAAAGACTCAGAGAGGAAGACCAGAATAAAGAAAAGGAGAGAAAGCACATAAGACAAAATGAAGGAGATGAAACAGAGAGAGAGAGGGAAAGAAAAGCAAGAGAAAGCATAGCTTTTAGGTTAGTGAATTTATGTATGTATTTATTCATGTTACTTCCTATGGCTTTCAAATGTAAATTATTTTAGTGTTTGTGGAAGACGTTGGGTAGACAGCAATGGAGTCTGATACTATATCCAGTACAGCACAAGCTACAGTAGTGTAATCTTCTCCCCATATTGTTCTGACTTTGGGTTCAATCCTTAAGACTACCAGTAAGGGTGCCAGTTTTGATAGTATGTATTTGGATTGCACTGAGAACCACCAATTTCTCACATAGGACAGCTTGACCAACATTTTGATAGGAATGACTTAAGGCTTGTCTCCACTACACAGTGAATGAATTGATGCTGCAGTGAGAGATCCACTGATGGTGGATTTATCGTGTCTGCTTTGAAGCAATAAATCAGCCTCTAAGCACTCTCCTGTTGACTCCAGTATTCCACCAGGACAAAAAGAATAGGTGGAGTTAATGGGAGAGCATCAGCTGCTGACCTTCCTATATGGAAGATTCCACAGTAAGAACACCAACTTCAACGATGCTATTCATGTAGTTGAACTAGAGTAGCTTAGATTGACAGGGCTGAGGGGGATTTAGTGTAAACTAAGCCTTACACTCATAACTGCCATGCCCAGTTATAATGTGGAGGGGAAATGTGGCAGATTACTGTTAATTGGTTTTCTTGATCATTATTATTATTTAAATGGATTGTGTCTTTTTAAATTCTTGCAGAAGCTGTAGCTGGCCCTCTTTTCCCCTGACATTCAAGTCCTCTTCATTTTTTTGTTTCCATAAGTGTAACAAAATTATTATTATGAGGAGCAAGAATTAGTAAAAAGGCTTAAGCCATGGTGAGGAGTGGGTTATAAAACCTTACATGGATACTAGCTAGTCTTTCACCTATGGAGATATAGGCTTCAATTAGAGCTGAAAATGTGTGGGTTATTTGAATCCTCAGTGGGAATTACAAATTGCTGCAGGAAAGGAATGCAGAAGGGAAGAACTGAAGAGACAGGCAGAAGTAAGTGGAAAAAAAAGAGAAAGAAGGATGAGAAAGGAAGGGAAATGGGACAAAAATAAGGATGTTTTCCCAGTGAATGATGCAACATAAAAGCCATGCTGCACTCTAGATCTTTGTGCAAAGTTCCCACTGACATCAATAGAAGGACCATTTCTGATGTTGCCCTAGTGTACTCCTGCCCATGGATTGTAATTAAATACAGATGTTGGAGCTCTCTCCCGAATTAGTTTGATATATAATATAGGTGGTTGTAAACAGGGCTTTCACAGTTAACCAACTGTACCTGTATTAATCTGTTTCTCAACTCTCCATTTTTAGGTCCCTGGTTTGATATGTATCTAAGTTCACGTGACTCTGTTGTTTTGAATTTTAACCCATTTATGTGTTTCAACCCTGACCCAAAAGTTGAATATAATGATCAGCTCACACGCGCAACTAACATGACTGTTTCTGCCATACGTTTCCTGAAAACCCTCCGGGCTGGCTATCTGGAGCCAGAGGTTTTTCACCTCAATCCAGACAAAAGTGACACTCAAACCTTCAAGAGACTCATTCGATTTGTGCCTTCATCTCTCTCGTGGTTTGGTGCTTACATGGTCAATGCATACCCCTTAGATATGTCTCAATACTTCAGGCTTTTCAATTCCACACGATTGCCTAAGCTCAATCGAGATGAGCTTTTCACAAATGAAAAAGCAAAGCACTTGCTGGTGCTCAGAAATGGGAATTTTTACATATTTGATGTCCTTGATAGAGATGGGAATATAGTGAAGCCTTCTGAAATACAAGCCCACCTGAAATACATACTTAGTGACAGTAGTCCAGCCCCAGCTTTCCCTCTTGCATATTTGCCCAGTGAAAACAGAGACATTTGGGCACTACTGAGACAGAAGCTACTCTCTAATGGCAATGAGGAAGTCCTCCAAAAAGTGGATTCTGCTGTCTTCTGTCTATGTTTAGATGACTTCCCCATTAAAGACCTTGTGCACTTGTCCCACAACATGTTGCATGGAGATGGTGTTAACCGCTGGTATGACAAATCCTTTAACCTTATTCTAACCAAAGATGGCAATGCGGCCATTCATTTTGAACATTCCTGGGGAGATGGTGTGGCTGTGTTAAGATTCCAGAATGAAGTGTTTAAAGACAGCACCCAGAATCCAGCAGTTACCCCACAATCTCAGCCTGCAGCAGTTGATTCTTCCAGCGCTGTGCAGAAACTCAACTTTAAGTTGAATGATGCCTTAAAAGCAGGAATTATCAAAGCCAAACAAAACTTTGATGCCACTATGGAAACATTGACTCTTGATGTTATGCAGTTTAAGAAAGGAGGCAAGGAATTTTTAAAGGAGAAGAAGGTAAGTCCTGATGCAGTGGCTCAGCTTTCTTTCCAGATGGCTTTCTTCCGGCAATATGGCCAGACTGTAGCTACATATGAGTCTTGCAGCACCGCAGCTTTCAAACACGGTCGCACAGAGACCATCCGTCCTACCTCCATCTATACAAAGAAGTGCGCAGAAGCTTTCATCAGGCAGCCTTCCAAACACAGCACAGAGGAACTTCAGCAAATGATTGCTGAGTGCTCAAAGTACCACGGACAGTTGACCAAAGAAGCTGCTATGGGTAAGTGTGAATAGTGATAAAGCATTCAACATTTCTTCATAAAATGAGTCCTAGCAGCTCATTAATGCTAAACTTTTACAGATGTCTCACTAAGTGTAATTAAATCTTGCTGGAGGTACTACCTTCATTCAAAAATTGTAGAATGCTAAATAGCAGCTGTGGTTTCCAGTTTAAAAAACATATTGTTCTTGTGATATATTTCTTAAGCAGGGAATGTCTTTGAGACCCTTATTTGCCCCCACCCCCGGCTGCCTCTCTGAGATAGAGGCAGCAAAGTGGGTGGGAGGGGTACTTCAAAGTGGCAGCGCTGCACAGTGGCACTGCCACTTTGAAACCCCAAGGCAGCCACTGCACACTGCTCACATCCTGGGACTCCCCAGCTGATCTCAGGTTCTGGGAAAATGCTGCAGGGAACCCGGGGTCAACTGGGAGTCCCCAGCTGACCCCGGGCTCCATGGTAGCTGCCCCTTTGAAACGCCAGAGCTGATCCGTGGACTAGTTGACATGTAAATTAACTGCATTTTAACATCCTTATGCTGGCCCGTATGTGGCAGCTATCTGAAGCAACTGGCTAATGCCTTGGAGAGTGCAACACACAAAGCAGGATTTTGAATTACTTTGTGTATCTGCCTGCAGGTGGTTCTGAGGCTTCTGTACAATCTTCTGTGGTTCTGTCTAACCTGGCCCTATTGCATATTAAAATGTCAGAATCAGAGCTTACTAAATTCTAGATTTTTAGTAAAAAAATGTAGTTTACAGGTCCTTTTCTGATTACGTATCTATCAGTGGCCTTCTTTTTATTATAATCTCTTTAGTAGTGGTTCAATAGTCTTTTCCTCTATAATTCCTGTTATTTAAAACACACTACATCAGACTCTATTTGAAAATAATATGAAAATATTTATTCCTTTTTTCAAACCTCATATTTTGATCATCTCCATTTAATTTCTCAACTATTGTTAAAATCCATGGAATTAACAGCAGCACGTTTAAAAACAAACGTTATAAAGTACTACTTCATGCAACACACAGTCAGCCTGTGAAACTCATTTCCTGGGATGCTGTGAAAGCCAAAAGTATAACTGGATTAAAAAAATAATTAAGTAAGTTTGTGTGATGGGTCCATCATTGGTTATTTAACCAAGATGACTAGGAACACAAACCCGAGTTCTGGGTGTCCCTAATGTTATGATTGCTAGAGGCAGGGACTGGATGACAAGCGATGGATCACTTACCTGATACTTGCCTTGTTGTGTTCATTCTTTTGGAAGTGCCTGGGATTGGCCACTGTTGGCACACAGGACACTGGCCTAAATGAACCATTGGTCTGATCCATCACAGCCATTTTATGTTCTTATTTTAACAGGTCAAGGATTTGACCGGCATTTGTTTAGTTTGCGTTATTTGGCAACTTCAAAAGGTATCCCGTTACCTGACCTCTACCAGGACCAAGCCTATGCTCAGCTTAATCACAACATTCTGTCCACAAGCACGTTGAGTAGCCCTGCTGTGAATATAGGAGGATTTGCTCCTGTGGTGCCGGATGGCTTTGGTGTAGGCTATGGAGTGCACGATGATTGGATTGGCTGCATTGTCTCATCTTATCCAGCCAGGAATGTGCATGAATTCATTCAGTGTGTTCATAAATCTCTGGAGGATATTTTTCATGTTTTAGAAGGCAAACACATCGACGGTTAGACACAGCAGGTCTGGGACACTTTTAATGCATACTATAAAATGTTTGGATCAACATCACTTCTGATCATGTGTGGCTGAAGATGGGAGAAAGTTGTTAGTGCTAATTCACTAAGTGTTTTGGCTGGGATTTTCAAGAGTTAAGTGCCCAGCATGAACTGAATGTTCAGGCGAGGCATCTTTTAAAAATCTTAGCCACTATAAAGAAATTAAGGGCAGGCATGTGATATTCAAAAATACTTAATTCTGGTATAAACTTTTAAGTAATATATTACAATGTATTCTTAAAATATCAGGCATTAAATATTGATTTCTAATAAAAAATTAATATTGCACAAGTGTTCATGTTTACAGTGGACATGAGAAACTACATTTGAACACTGTTGTAACATCTACAACTGTATTTAAAACTAAACACAAAAATGACAAATTGTAAATCCTGCATATGTGATATGCTCACTTACTAGATCTCATTATTTTTGTTAAATTTGAATAATTGTCAAACAAACTTCATTTTCTGTTGAAGCATTCCAATGTAATGACAAGTTTAAAAGAAAACCTGAAAATGTGACTTACACACTACTGGCAACTGTAATCATGTGTTAAACTGCTAAGAAACTGGTTGGAAAATGATGTTTAAATAAATTTACCTATGACATGGTTGCAGAAATGCTTTAGTAGTATCTCAGCATTAGGGATTTGAGAGTTGCTGGTGTGAAGAATTTACACTTTTAAAATAAGCATACACTTATTAGGAATAGTTGATGCTTTATAAATTAAGTTTATCTGTCTGCCCTATAATCATATTGAAAAATCATTTATCATTGTTTCTATAGGCAGGTGCTGCTTTTCTTTCCTAAATCTCTCTCCTCCTGTGGGGAGAAGGAATTACCACCAGGTACTTTCCTTAATGACTATTTCCTACCTCACATGAACGCTCCAGATTTCTTGCATGGCACACAAGTATCTGCTGGAACCTTTCAGTCTATTTCCCAAGGCAAGTGTCTTAAGAGTTTGCAGGTGTGAGATAAAGGCATTGGGCTCAAAGTGAAAGAAGGTGGTGGAGCTTTCCAGCAGCCACAGTAGAATTTCCTAAAGAACAGTAGTATCTGCTAGCTTTATTCAAGAACTTGTAACTCTAGAGTCTCACTAATTGCTGGCAAGGATCTGATGCGATGCCCATTGCAGCAGAGTTCCTACAAAGATGTAAGAATCCCATCTTGTGAAAGGAAGGGGCACATCTGGAGAGCAGAAGTTCTTTACAGTACTGTTAATCACCGTTGCCTTGGGGCTCTCTTCCTACATTAGCTTCAGCATACAGTGGAGTCCGGATTATCCGTCACTCAGCAATCCTACACTCCGCTTTATCCGACCCCGCAGCTCCCGGGGACTTTGTCCCCGGGAGCTGCAGGGTCAGGTGGGCCAGGAGAACGGCCCTGCTTGCTGCCCCCTCGCTCTCTTGGAGCAACTGATGCTGCTCCTGCTGGCGATGAAGCAGTGCCAGCAGGAGCAGCATCAGCTGCTCCAAGAGAGCAACGGGGCAGCGAGCAGGGCCGTTCTCCCACCCTGTGCCAGGGAGCTGCTGATGCTGCTCCTGCTGTGGGCGCTTCGTCCCCGGCAGGAGTGGCATCAGCTGCCCCGTTGCTCTCTTGGAGCAGCTGATGCTGCTCTACAGTAGAGTCCCTATCATCTGACATATTCAGTAATCTGACCACCTGTCGGTGCCGTTTAGGTTGGATAACTGGGACGTTCCTGTATGTATTAAAGACACCTCCACTGTCTGTTCTCCCTCTTCCCCAGCTCAAAAAAAAGTTTGTGGCTGCTCTTAAAGGAACAGTGTCTCTGCCTCAATCCTATCCCCTACCTTTGCATTGCCTATTTGAATTCTTCCCTGCTAAAGAGCAAGGCTAAATCTAGTCTGGCATGATTTTCCGCAAATGCTTTTAACAGAAAAGTTTTTCTGTTAAAAGCATTTGTGGAAAAGAGCATCTAGATTGGCATGGATGCTTTTCCGCAAAAGCACTTTTTGCGGAAAAGCGTCTGTGCCCATCTAGACACGGTTTTGTGCAAGAAATCCTCGATCGCCATTTTTGCCATCAGGGCTTTTTTGCGCAAAACAGTTTTTAGTTGTCTACACTGGCCCTCTTGCGCAAAAACATTTCCGGAAAAGGGCTTTTGCTCAAATGGGACATGAAAGCATTTGCGCAAGAAGCACTGATTTCGGACAGTAAAACGTCAGTGCTTTTGTGCAAAATCAAGCGTCCAGTGTAGACAGCTGGCAAGTTTTTGCACAAAAGCGGCTGCTTTTGCGGTAAACATTGCCAGTCTAGACGCAGCCCAGTTGTTTCTATCTCAGCTGCCATCTGTTCAAAATAGCACAAAAAGTGAAACTGATGGGTTTTGTCTATTGCTGTGTGTACAGTTCCAAAATGTGGGACGATAGAATATTCTAAATGCATGATGCTAGACTGTCACTGATAAAATTAATAGTACCACAAGTTTAGTTGCTTTCAAGTTTTTCTGTGTAATATCGAGCCCGCCAGTTCTTTTCTGTATCAAAAAGTGTTAGTGCAAGTAGTAAACACAAGGGGCAATTTCTTACATATAGAATCTATCACAAGAACCAGGGAGAAAACATCCTTATACTTCTAAAAAACACATGTCTATTGATACGTAGCAGGGCTTTTTATTTGCATGCAGGCTGCTGCTAGAAGCCAGGACGTTACGTTATGTGCTGCATTTACTTCGCTGTTGGTGAATGATGATTTCCTGGAGCAGGTGAGGTGTAGGTCTGGGGGAAAGCCTTCTAGAAGAGACAAGAAAAGATGCAGGCATTTTAGGAGTGGAAGAAGGTATTAATTAAATTCTAAAGTTTCAAGGGGGGGAAATATTTGCCTTCTGCTTGGGGTAAAAATTGGTATCTGTATAATGATCATTTGGTTATCAAGATAGTTATAAATGTAAACATGCAAAAATTAAGCTCAAACATTAACTGTAATGTGTCACAATGCAAGTCAGTTAGGAGAAAATGGTTATTTCTTACAAGGTAAGAGCAGATTTTTTGAACTAGCAGAAAACTACTGCATAGATGTACTTCTGGCTTCAAGCCCTAACAGTTGCAGTTACCTATGTGCCCAGGACGATGATCAAGATTCAAATAATGGAAGGATTTATCATTGATAAAACACCTGATGGTGCTTTTAATCCATAGAGAAGTGACTATTTATGTTGTTAGTTCTCAGTCTCCAAAGGGCCAGTGTGTTAGTCAAGTAACACAGCAAAGCATTCCCATATTAGGTTTGGCTGTAATGAGTTCATTCGAGTGAACGTCTTGCACACAACCAGACTGCTGAAAAATGACTTTATTAGTCAGTCTTGAGACAGCAAGTACAACTCAGTTGATAATTATGTTTGATGGTTGAAGGATAGCCATGCAGGAAGTCACTCCAGAGGAACTTCTATAATGGCTACAGCCCACTGCTTGGCCAAAGTGTCAAGATTTTATTAAAGCCAGTTTCAGCATTTTAGAAATTTATGGGTAACTTCATAGATTCCAACAGACTCCTTTATTTTTTCATCATAGTCATTCCAGTCCTGTAAGAATTAAAATGTTACAACATTATCTTAACAGAAAGGGGTAGTATTTAAAATCACAAATACTATCTATTCCAAATTTGGGTTCTGTATTTTCTGAAGGAAGAGTTTATGTCCTTAACCTGTCTAATTCTATGTCAAACAAAAGTGAACACTAAACAAATTAAATTAGCTACAATCTTCTTAGTAGTTTTAGCTTAAGGAATCAGATTTTATGTGTCTGAAGACTGTAGCTAACAGACAAGTCTGCAATCATGGTGCGTGAAAGGATTATTTACAATACCCCATCTGGTCAGTCAGACAAGCAGATCTTCCTGTCATGTGGAATACCAACAAGAGGAACTGAATTTGAGATTCCTGCTCATGGCCAATGAATATTTAGAGCATCTGTGGGCTTGATTGCAGGGAGACATTTTGCTGTTTAAAGCAGCAGATCAAAATGCACTATGGATTTTTTAGTGGGCAGTAGCAGGCTCTGCATGGCTGGCTACTGTGCTGTGGTTCATGCTCCAGCCTGCTGTGCTTCCAAGTATATGTATGCAAGCCCAAAGAGTCTCCCTCTAAGCTTACAAGCAGTATTCAGCACCTGGAACATTTCTCATGACTTGCCCCAACAGTCCCAGATCAAAAGACCACCAGTGACTCCATTACAGATTTCCCAGTTGGTCACCTTCTCCATGGTTGTGGGGGAGAGGGAGAGGGTTCCCCTAGTATTTTTTCAAGAGTAAGCTACAATGATACTTTGCCTATTCAAAATATTGAAGATGTCCATGATTAGACACTTCCAAAGAAGCATCCTCAGGGTACTATTTGGAAGTGTCTAAAACCTAACATTCATGTTTCAAGATTGTTTCCTCCACTTACGTTACTTTTGAATGGAATAAGGAACTGGGACTTAAGACCATCCTTTTACACTTCTGGGGACAGGTAAACTGAGGAAAAAAGATGTACCTTTTCCAGCAAGTTTATTTCATTAAAAGGTGTGCCAGACTCTGCACCTTCAGCAGCAAACCCAGCCTACAAACCAGAATTAAAGTACACTTAGGTATGAGTCCATAAGTTTTAAATATGTTTAAAATAGCTAAAACAGGATTATACAGTACAAGTATTCATCATTACTGGAGCTTGCTTTCTTACAAGTGGGTATAAAGAATGGCCAAATTATCTGACCTATGGTTTCAATATAGGGTATGACCCTCAGTTTAATAAACATGGAGGGTTTAAGCCTGACTGTTCATGTAATTGAAATGCCCAAGTTTTATTTTTATATGTTTGAGTCCAAAAGACAAGGGATGTAGAATTTCATTTTAGCCTATAGCTATAGGAACTTAAAATTATGCAAGTAATATAGTAAAGCAAGGAAACCTCAGTTTTCCCTGAAAATTGTCTAACTTTTTTTCCTCCCAAAGAATCCCTATGGTATCACAGACTTAAATGTATCTCATATGTCTGTTAGCAGTGAATGCATTAGATTAAAATAGTCAAGATATTGCAAGGCATTTGACAGTGTACTCCAGTTTCACAGCAAGCTAAGAATGGAAAGCAAGAGAGGAAAAAAGACAAATTTTCTGTTTTGATTTAAACAGAATGAGAACCCAGACATCTCTGGCAAAGGGACCAACTGATTGTAGCTATCACCACCCCGAAGTTAATTTTAACTACAGAGGAGTGAAACAAACAACCACAAGGAGAATCAACCAGATTTTAATTGTAACCAGATTAGACTCCACACAAGCAACACAATTTCAGAGTGAGCTGCACTGTTCTTTGTCTACGTAACCATCCTTTTCTAACAAAAACTGACCTGAGAGAACTACACTGAAGTTTCCACCGGTGCACACATGAGCAGAGGCAGTGCCACACTCATCCAATCTTACCGTCCTCCCCTCCCCAAACAATGACACTAAAGGGATTACTGAGGAATAAAGAGGTCAACCAAGGTGGCTGCCTCTCTGGGATCCAGCACCCAAAGCAATGAATGAATTTCTAAAGATGGTACAGAACATGCTCACATATTAGGGTTTACACTTGGGTTAAAAAATATTTAATATTGCAGATTACTGTTATATTGGTCAATCAAATTCCTCAAGCATTTAAGAACAAAGACACAAATTAAAGAATGGACAGTCTAAGAATCTTTCTTGTGAACTACTTGGATTCTTTGCTGTGTATACAAGGAACTATTTCCTGGTTTTGCAAATGAATGCATACTGGACCTGCCTTGGATTCTTTGTAGACATAAAGCCCCACTAGCTTCTGAGAAGTTTGATTAAACAAGGAATGCGCTTTCTGGCCACAAACTTTAAAATGTTTTGGGGTTTGTGAAGATTAAAAATGTAGTCATACACATCCCACAATACACAAATGTCAATGTGAGTGGTGCATTTAGATCCAACACTGTATGCAGCTTTTACGTGATCAGAATCCAAGTCAATGTGAGTGGGGGAAGAAAGCAATAGATTTGCATCTCCACCAGCCACACTACAGAACTGCAGCAAAGAATGGAAGAGGGGGATACAGAGCCAGTGTAACTCAGTAAACATTTAACAAAAAGATCTACAGAACATTAAACCATGTGACAGGTTGCTGTAATACCAGCAGGGCTTGTATTTTTCTTTTTTGTGGTTTAGAGTTGATACTCTAATCTCTGCTAAATGGAGCTGAGTAATGAAATAGCTTGTCTGCCCCCTGCTGACTGGCTAAGGAGTAACAATAGCTGAAGCTTAGAACATACCTAATTAACGAAACAGGAATTCTTATCACCCAACTTTCCAATATAGCTTTCAGCATGCAGTTATTCTGCTTACACCTACAGGCTGTGTTTACATTGGCATCCCTTTCCGGAAAAGGGATGCTAATGAGACACATCGCAATTGCAAATCTGCGGGGGATTTAAATATCCCCCGCAGCATTTGCATTTACATGACTGCCGCTTTTTTCTGGCTTGGGGATAAGCTGGAGAAAAGCGCCAGTCTAGACGTGATTCTCTGGAAAATAAGTCCTTTTCCGGAGGATCTCTTATTCCTACTTGAAAGTAAGATCTTGCACAAATTCGGGGGGGGGGGGGAGGGAGGAAGGCTTCCCAATATTTGCTATTATATTTCTCCCAAGAGTACAGGGGAAAAATACCCAGGAATCTCCTGATAGTAATACACCACGGTTGGGGTGCTGTATGCTACAAAAGTAAGCTGTGCATTTGGGAAGTTTATTTTTAATAATGTGGACAGTGACAGTCAATACCTTGCTTTGCTCCTGATTCAGACTCACTGGCCTGATTCAGACACATTGGCCTTTTTGATAGGTACATTAGCTCAAAATATTAAATTAAAAGCATAATTATAAGCTAAAACTAAGGGATTTCTTACCTAGTAAGAAATATACAGGCATCTTCATTAGATTTTTCTTTACTTAGCCCAAAACAAAACACTACCAACATCCTTCATAGAATCATAGAATACTAGGACTGGAAGGGACCTCAAGAGGTCATCGAGTCCAGTCCCCTGCCCTCATGGCAGGACCAAATACTGTCTAGACCATCCCTGATAGACATTTATCTAACCTACTCTTAAATATCTCCAGAGATATTTAACATCCTTGGGATATTCCAAGGGGAAAGTCCCCCCACCTCCCATAAAGGAATCTAAAGGGTAATTTCCCCAGTGAGAATTTTGATTTTATTGGGAAACATATCAACAGAAATAGTTCTCATTAACTTCAGCTCAATTTTAATTATATTAAAAAGATTTT
This sequence comes from Pelodiscus sinensis, assembly GCF_049634645.1. Classification (NCBI taxonomy): domain Eukaryota; kingdom Metazoa; phylum Chordata; order Testudines; family Trionychidae; genus Pelodiscus; species Pelodiscus sinensis. The sequence continues at coordinate 10,109,499 of NC_134719.1, forward strand.
TAGAGATTTAGGACTTATTTTATTGGATTGCTATTTATGACAGAACTCGAACTTGATCTGGAGAAGCCAGGCTGACTTCAGCTGTATATGAGAGAGATGAATGTAAAAAACTGATGGATTCATAAAGAATGAGGGTAAGACTCTAGATTTATTTATTGAGGCATCATAACATGTAATGAAATACTTAGTCAAAGCTATCTTTTATGCACACTGCTTAAGACTTAACTTTGAGACTGTTGGGTTAAGAGTTTTTATAACCTCCCCTCTTGGTATTATTGAAATGAGATTGACAGCTGAGGGCCATGCAAACATGCATTGTACACACTCACAGGCATGTCACATTTTATTATATATACACACATACATTACTTGTTCTGGCTGTAAAGCCACTATTTAGTTTGTGTCCTTGACAAGTGGGCTTCTAGAGGAAAATATACTAGTTACAACACACACCGAAGTACTCCACTTTATATATGCTTAGTTTTGCACAGAAACAGGAAAGCTTTATTGATACTTGACATTTCCTTTCCTTGGTATTAGAAAATGAGCTAGAACAATAATACAATTTAAAATGTCACAGCAGTCTATAGGAGGGATAAAGCACAGGTTTTTATCTGTTAGTCTACGTAACTTACTCCTAATCCTACTGGAATAATAGCTTAAATATAGCAAGGAGTTAGTTTACGTAGACCATGACCAGACATATGCAAATCAACAGCTGACAGCAGGAAGAGAACTGTAGACTCCAAGGCCTGAAGAGACCTTGACCTCCTGTATAACACAGGCTATCAAATTTCACCAAAATAATTCCAAGAGCATGTATGATAGAAAACAATACTAATTGTTATTTTAAAGTGATTGATGATGGAAAAATCCACCACTGCTCTTTATAAATTATTCCAATGGTTAATTATCATAACTTAAATTTACAGTTTATATCCACTCTAAATTTATTTAACAAACTTCCAGCCTTGGAATTATGTTATACCTTCTCTGTTAGATTGAAGAGCTAATTATCAAATACAGGCAGTCCCCGGGTTACGTACAAGATAGGGACTGTAGGTTTGTTCTTAAGTTGAATTTGTACGTAAGTCGGAACTGGCGTCCAGATTCAGCCACTGCTGAAACTGACCAGCGGCTGACTACAGGAAGCCTGAGGCAGAGTTTCTCTGCCCCGGGCTTCCTGGAATCAGCCGCTGATCATTTTCAACAGCAGCTGAATCTGGACGCCTGGGACAGAGCAGCTGGGGCGCTGCCGGGTAGGTCCCCGCAGCGCTACACGTCGGCGCTGCGGAAACCAACCCGGCAGCACCCCAGCTGCTCTGCCCCAGGTGTCCAGATTCAGCTGCTGCTGAAACTGACCAGCAGCGGCTGAATCAGGACACCTGGGGCAGAGCAGCTGGGGTGCTGCCGGGTTGGTCCAGTAGTGCCGAGGAGCGGCGCTGCGGGACCAACCGGCAGCGCCCCAGCTGCTCTGTCCCAGGCGTCCGTGAGAAAAGCCTGGTCTGCTGCAGGGTGAAGGGGGCGCACTAGGGGAATCAATACAGGCAGTCCCCGGGTTATGCGTATCCGACTTATGTCGGATCCGTACTTACGAACGGGGCTTTTCTCGCCCCGGAGGATGCGGGCGGTGGAGGACGCGGGCGACGGGATCGCCCAGACTCGCCGCGGTCCCACCGCCCGGGTCCTCCGCGGCTTTGCTCCGCGTCTCCCTGGTCTGCTGGGGGACCCCCCCCCCCGCAGACCAGGGAGACGCGGAGCAAAGCTGCAGAGGACGCGGGCGGCGGGATCGCCCAGACGCGCCGCGGTCCCACCGCCTGGGTCCTCCGCGGCTTTGCTCCGCGTCTCCCTGGTCTGCTGGGGGCCCCCCAGCAAACCAGGGAGACTCGGAGCAAAGCTGCGGAGGACCAGGGCGGCGGTACCGTGGCGCGTCTGGGCGATCCCGCCGCCCGCGTCCTCTGTGGCTTTGCTCCGCATCTCCCTGGTCTGCTGGGAGGGCCCCCAGCAGACCAGGGAGACGCGGAGCAAAGCCGCGGAGGACCCAGGCGGTGGGACCGCGGCGCGTCTGGGTGATCCCGTCGCCCGCGTCCTCCGCACCCCGCATCCTCCGGGGCGAGAAAAGCCCCGTTCGTAAGTACGAATCCGACATAAGTCGGATCCGCATAACCCGGGGACTGCCTGTATTGATTCCCCATAGAAGTAGCTATAAAATAGATCAAGTCACTCCTAAAAGCAAAGGAAGCTTCAGGAGGTAGCCAAGTTAGTCTGTACAGGATAAACTTAAAAAGCAACTAATGGTCTGGTAGCACTTTATAGACTAATAAAACATGTAGTTTACATGTTTTGTTAGTCTATAAAATGCTACCAGACCATTTGTTGTTTAAGTTTATCTTAAAGCAAAGGTTAAGTTAAATAAATTGAGCTCTTAGAGTCTGTAAATATAAAACATGTTTCACAATCCTTTGTTCCAGTGGCTCTTTTCTGAACCCACTTCAATTTACCACCATCCTTCTTGAACTATGGACAATATATTCCAGCAGTTCTTGCATTAGTGCCAAAAATAGCAGTAAAGTAACCTCCTTACATCTATTTGAGATTCCTCTTTTATGCATTCAAATAATTCATTAAACCTTTGGACCAAAACTTGTGATTCCCAAATCTGTTCCAGAATTACTGCTTTCTAGGATAGTTCCCTATCCTGCAAATATGGCCCACCTTCTTTGCTCTTAGATATACAATATTCAGCCATATTAAAAGGCATATTGTTTGCTTTTGCTCAGTTTACAAAGTGATCTAGATTCACTCTGTATTAGTGATCTGTCTTTTTAATTATTTACCTTCCCCCCCCCTTTTTTTGGTCAGCTGCAAACTTTATCAGTGGTGATTTTGTTTTTTTCCAGGTCACTGAAAAATGTTAAGTAGCACATGGCCAGGAACCAATCCCTATGGTACCCCACTAGAAACACCCACTCAATCATGATTCCTCATTTACAGTTACATTGTGAGACCTAATAGTTTAATATGTACCAAATTACTTTTCTGTTCTTCTAGTTCTCAAAATGTGATGGAGGTACCAAATGAAATGCCTTACAGGAGTCTAAGTATCAACACTAGTACCATTATCAACCAAATTTGTAATCTCATTTTAAAAACAAGAGAGTTTGACAATCTAGTTTCTATAAACTCGTGTTAATTGCCATTCATTGTATTACCCTCCTTTTAGTCTTTATTAATTGAATCCTTTATCAACTGCTCTCTTAGCTTATCCATGTCAGATTGACAGGCCTCCAATTACTCAGATTATTCCATTTACCCTTTATAAACATTGGTACAACATTAAGCTTTCTTCCAGGCTTTTGGATCTTTCAGTAAGTCTTGGAACACTGAGGAAATCAACATTAACAGTTCCACAAGTCCTAACCTGCTCTTTTAAATCTCTTTTGAGTCACATTATGTGGACCTGCTGCTTTAAAAAGTGTATCTTTAGTAGCTGTTATTTCACACCCACCTGAGATACTACTAGAAAGGAAAAGGAGTTATTATATGATATTACATCATCTGTTTTTCTCCAAATACAGAACAGAAATGTTTATTGAACACGTCTTTTTTTTTACATTATTACTGATTATTCTATCATTTCCATCTAGTAAAGGACAATTGTCTACAATTCCTAGCTCGTGATTTATATTAGTAACTATCAACTTCCTGTTTCTTCTATTTATTAAATTTTATTTTTCTACTGTTGCTTTTACTTCCCTTGTAAACCAGGTCCATTTTAAACAGTATGTCAGCCTTCCTTCAATTGTGGTATTGTGGTTTTTTTGGGGACCATCTAGTAAAAAAGTGTTCCTACACAATTCTCAAAGATCGTTCACATTTTTCTGATTAAGTTGTTCCTTCCAGCCAGCATGGCTTACAATTCTTTTTACAGCTTTATAAAATTAACCCTTTTAAAGGACCAAGTATTTCTATACAAGAAGATTTACCTGGTGTTGCTCAGGTCGTCAACTCAATTTTTATTTCTTGGAAAATAAAATGAAAATGTACAAGTTTCATTTAAATCATTGCTCTTGGAGTGGTGTGGGGGATGAGGAGTTCAGTGTGTTGCATGCAACAACCTAGTGGCCAGTTAGACTGAAGGCAAGAGAAGAGTTGGGCTTTATCGATCTTGACCAATACTCCAGATATTGGTGTGACGGCACGTTGGGGGTTCCCCGTCTCCTGCACCCCGAAATGGCACAAACAGACTGCACCAGCCAGTGGAATTGAGGGTGGTTTATTGCTCCTCCAGCACAGTGCAGCACAGATGTAATCTGGTTACAGGAACTGGGCTAGGATGCCTCAGGCCCCCTTGAGATGGGGGAGACTGGGCCCCTAAACTCCAGCCCCTTCCCCTAGGCTCTCCTCCATGCCCTCCGACAGCCAGCAACCAACTCACTAACTTCCAGCCCTGCCCCCCAGCCAAGGCAGCATTCCACCTTCCTTTGTTCCTCTCCATGGGGGGTGTCTGGCCACTGGTTTGCATAGTGACTCATCCTGTTTTGCTGGGTCGTGGTACCCACAGCAGCCAGTGGGGGTTACCCCAGAGCCAGCAGCATAGAAACCAGCCAGGTACCCCCACTACGTCACAGTTCTCCCCCCTCCGAGAGCGAACTGAGCAGGGTCACTCCGCTCGTGACCTAGGGAAGTTCGGGTCCTCTGCGTGGGAACCCGCCCTGGGGACATGGGTGCTCCCCTTGACTCGGGCCGGCCATGGCGAGGCCCCACGTGAATTGGCTTCCCTCTGTCCACTCGCCGCCCCGCTCCAGGGCGACTGGCACAGGCCTGTCCTCGGGGGTCACACCCACCCTTCCACTGGCCTTGATCTCTGGCCAGGGTCTCTCGGGCCGGGGCCATGAGCCCAGCGAGCCTTCTCTGGACAGCCAGGGCGGCTTCCACCCCCGATGCTCCATCCAGGGAGGACTTCCCCTCCCATAACTCTCTCAGCAAGCCCAGAGGGTCTATCTGGGGTAGAGACCCCCAAGCCGCTTTCCTCCTGTCTTGGGCCTTCCCGCCCCTCTGGCAGGAGTCACAGGACCGGCAGTACCGCTGCACGGCTGTAAAGATTCCCGGCCAATAGAAGTGCTGGAGCAGCTTCAGCCGGGTGCTCCGGATCCCCCGGTGGCCCCCAACGGGGACATCGTGGGCCAAATACAGCAGCTTGAGGCGATACTTTCGGGGGACGACCAGCTGCCGCTCTACCCTCCATGCCCTCGCCTTCCTGGGGGGGAGCCACTCACGGAACAGGAGCCCACGCTCCTGCAGGAATCTCTCCTGGCCACCTCTCCCCCGGGGCTGAGCTGCATGGAGGCCAGCCTGGTCCCTCAGCCTCTGCAAGGAGGGGTCTGCCTGCACCTCAGCCTGGAATCCAGCGGCTGAGGCAGGGATCGGGACCTGTCCCCCACCTCTGCCTAGGTCCGGAGTCCCAGCCTGGCTGGACCCCGTGTCCACTGGGATGGGACCCTGAGGACGCTGCCAGGAGTCCTTCCCTGGACCCACGTTGCCAGCCCCTCGCTGGCTCTGGCTCCGGGTAGTGACTAGAGCCCGCTGGGATTCATGGGGCCACTCCTCTAGGTCATTCCCCATCAGCACCTCGGTGGGCAAGTGCGGGTGCACCCCCACTTCCTTGAGGCCTTCCTTCGCCCCCCATTTCAGATGCACCCTGGCTACAGGCACCTTAAACGGGGACCCGTCTATGCCCTTCAGGGTCAGCTGGGTGTGGGGTAGTATCCGCTCTGGAGCCACTATGTCGGATCGGGCCAGAGTCACCTCCGCCCCCGTGTCCCAGAAGCCCGTCACCTTCCTACCATCCACCTCCAGGGGTATGACGCACTCGCTCCGCAGGGGCCGTCCTGCCCCCACCCGGTACACGGAGAAATCCGCCTCCTGAGAATCAGACCTCCCAGGGGAGGTGCACTGAGCATCCTTCCCCTCTCTCTGAGCTGAGGTTTGCCTGCCAGCCCCTGCCTCTGGGGCAGCCTGCCCTTCCTCCCGCCCCAGCCAGTTAACCCTGGAAAGTCCCCGGTCCTGGGACCTGGTGCACTGAGCCCTCTTGTGGCCTTTTTGCCCACAGCGATGGCAAGTTAGGCTTTGGGCTGTCTCTGTCCAGGCCCTGGCTGGTTCTCTGGGGCGCAGACGACCTGTTCCTTGGTCTCGCCCCGTAGTTGACTCCCTCCGTCGCTCAGCCGAGATCCGGTCTCTGCGCGGTTCCCTTTCTCTCCGGGACTCCCGTTCACACCCGGACCGGCTCTCCGTGAACTCATCCGCCAGTCTCCCGGCCTCCTGGGGGTTCTCTGGCCTCCGGTCCTTGAGCCACAGCCTCAGTTTGGGTGGGCACGCTTCATAGAACTGCTCCATCATGACCAGCTTGAGCAGCTCCTCTGCGGTCTGGGCTCCGACTCCAGACACCCACTTGCGGCCGTATTGCGCCAGGCGGGAGGCCAGGTCCACATAGGTCTCCCGTGGCCCTTTCTGTACCCCCCGGAACTTCTTCCTGTACATCTCGGGGGTCAGCCCGAACTTGTGCAGCAGGGCCTCCTTGACTCGGTTGTAATCCCCTGGCTGTAGGTCCTCCAGCTGACTGAGCACTCCGGCCGCCTCCTGGCTCAGTGCGGGGATGAGCTCCTGCAGCCAGTCAGCTGGGGGAACCCGTTGCAGTCCACAGGCCCTCTCAAAGGCACTGAGGAACCCGTCTATGTCACCCATGTCCTTCAATTGGGCCACCACGAGCCTCTCCAAGCGTCTGGCAGTCCTGGGACCCTGGGGCGCATCCGCACTCGGCGCAGCCGGTGCCCCGCCGGTTCTCCGCTCTGCCATGGCCAGCTCATGCTGCCGCTGCCTCTCTCGGTCCTGGCGCTCCCTCTCTCGGTCTTGGCGCTCCTTCTCTCGGTCCTGGCGTTCCTTCTCTCGGTCCTCTACTTCCAATTCCCTGATCCGCAGCTGGATCTCCAGCCACCGCAGCTCCGCTGGGCTGGCCCCTGCCCTAGATGGGCTACGGCTTGCAGGCCTCCCGGGAGACGCTGTCTCATCTCTCCGGTGGGTTCCAGCGCTCCTCCCCCTCTCTGAGCCTGACACACTCTCAGGTGGGGTCTGGCTGCTTCCCCTGGGGACAAGATCCTGGCCCCGTGGCTGGTCATTCTCTTCCAGCTGGGTAATCAGCTGGGCCTTGGTTGCTTTCCGCACAGGCAAGCCCCTCTCTCTGCACAGCCCCACCAGCTCTGCCTTCAAGAGTCGGGCGTAGGCCATCTGCCCGCTGGTCCCCTTGGTGCAGACTCACCAGTCTAGTGCTGCAGCGCCCCACGATTCCAGGAACCGCTTCGCTCTGTCTCCAGCACGCCTGGCTCCAGGGCTCTTGCTTCTACTGCGCCTTGTCGCTTGCCGCTGGGAGCTTCATCCACGGGGTGCAGTGCATCCCACTTCTGACACCAGTGTGACGGCACGTTGGGGGTTCCCCGTCTCCTGCACCCCGAAATGGCACAAACAGACTGCACCAGCCAGTGGAATTGAGGGTGGTTTATTGCTCCTCCAGCACAGTGCAGCACAGATGTAATCTGGTTACAGGAACTGGGCTAGGATGCCTCAGGCCCCCTTGAGATGGGGGAGACTGGGCCCCTAAACTCCAGCCCCTTCCCCTAGGCTCTCCTCCATGCCCTCCGACAGCCAGCAACCAACTCACTAACTTCCAGCCCTGCCCCCCAGCCAAGGCAGCATTCCACCTTCCTTTGTTCCTCTCCATGGGGGGTGTCTGGCCACTGGTTTGCATAGTGACTCATCCTGTTTTGCTGGGTCGTGGTACCCACAGCAGCCAGTGGGGGTTACCCCAGAGCCAGCAGCATAGAAACCAGCCAGGTACCCCCACTACGTCACAATTGGCGAGACAGAACCAAAGAACGATGCAAGAAACTGAATCTTTTATAGAAATTCCTTCTTATGCAAAACTATGGATTTTGCTGCATCATGTTGTAATCAGTCACCTTGTAGCATATGTTTATCTGGAGATCGTTTTCATTGTTGTTTTGCTGACAATTTTTCTGGGTGTTGCTCCACCCTGATTTAGATGGGATGTATTAGGAATGCTTGCTTCTAATTTCAGGTTGTCAATCTGTCCCCCACCCCTGTCATCAAATTCAATGGGTAAATATGAAAATTGCTTGGTGTTTGAGTCTCTGGCCCCTCCTCTGATCATCTGGATGCTGTGCTGGCCTTCAGACTAATCTCTTCTCAAACACTCATTTTCTTCACTCACACCAACAAAAATTACATAGTTGCTTTTGTAAAAACAAATATAGTACTTTACTCTTAGAATATTTTGTAACTACTATTACAAATTCTTCCATAATACAAAACACATTCTTACATTTTTAAATTAAAGAAGAGAGCAATCCTAAGGGTAAAAGGGTAACCACAGTGAATCACGAGGACCCTTCTGGTCTGTTCCTGCTTTAACGTTAACACCACAGTCAGCTTGTAACATCTTTACCCACAACTCTGGGCCATTGTTTTCTGTTACCGGCAAGGTACATTGAGGCACATTACATTGAATAGGCTATATTCTGGCTACACTTTTTGTCTCTTATGAGCTTTTCTAAGTTCTTTCTCCAATTCTTTGGTGGTTCATTCCTTTCTTCCTTGAACCTTGGGTACTCATATTTCCCAAATCTCTGTCTAAGAATTCTTCAGCTTCTCGAATTATCACTAGCCATTCCACTTGCCCTTCCAGTTCAAGAGTCTTTTCTTCCAGTATAGCCATCAGCTTGCACTTTGTGCATGATTAAGTCCCTTCTGGCTTCAGACAGGAAAGCAAACATGGTATATCAGTTGCAGGTCGGCACCACTGTTATATCACTGGCTGTCTTGAAATGACACAGAGCTGAACCTGGAGGGAAAGTTTCCCCAGCTACCTCTGCAACTCTGTCAGTTGCTTTAGTTTGTGGTTCTCAATATTGCTATCCAGTGATTATTACACAAATCTCTCTGCTTAGCTCAGCCCCTCACAATCAGGGAGCATTAAACCATTCAGGGCTGATCAATACTCCAAAGATCAGAACCACACTACCTCACCAAACAGACTGATTCCAGCTGCTTACTCAGGGGCTACTGAATGATCTATGCAGCTTGTATACAGAGAACAATTAGCCAGACAGACCACTCACCAAGACTCAACCTCCAAGCAGAGTCCATAGCTATCCCCTTGGAAACTCTCTTAGGGTGTGTCTAGACTACCTAGTTTTGTCGACAAAAGTGGACTTTTGTCGACAAAACTATACCAGCGTCTACACTACCGCTGAGTTCTGTCGACATAACGTCAACAGAACTCAGCAGTTTTGTCGACGCTGGTATACCTCATTTTACGGGGCATAACACCTTCTGTCGACAGAACTCTGTCGACAGAAGGTGTTATTGCCTGTAACGTTGCATCCAGACTGTCGACAGAAGGTGTTATTGCCTGTAACGTTGCGTCCAGCTTGCTTTGTCGACAGAACTCAATGTGTCTGGACGCTCTTTGTCGACGGAAGTTTTGTCGACAGTATCTGTCGACAAAACTTCCGTCGACAAAACGCGGTAGTCTAGACGTACCCTTAGCTATCTCGGTTTATAGCTCAGAGAGACTCTTTAACTTGATGCTTCCAGCTGTGTGTTCCAAAAGAGACTATTGATGCCTTCACCAAGTCTTGCTCTGCCTTTCAGTCTCATTTTGTTGAGACTACACGTCTACATTTGTAGAGATGGCTAAACAGCATCCAAAGTCAGGTTAGACAACTCTCTATAACTTGTACAGAAACCCACAAAGATCTCTTCTCATCAGTGACCCTAATTAGGCAATCCAAAATGTGAGCTTTAGGACCCCTTGCCTCCTCTTGCTGCCCTACCCTAAAGATCCTCCAAAGAATTCAAGTCTTCCATGCTCAGAACTTACAAAGTACTTCAGGAGGGACTTAAATTAGGTGAAAAGGGAGAGGTAAGACAGATAACTGCAGAGAGAGAAAATTATTGGAGAATCACAGTGCACTCCAAAACGAGCAGTGCAATTCTCAAAAAGAGAGTGTGCTACTTCAGTGTAGAGTTTAGCAGAAAGATACCAAAGGACTGTCAAAATAAATTGTTAATAAGAACTCACCTGTGGTTGAAAGTCAACTGGCTCAAGACCCCGGCACTCAAACTCCACGATTGTCTTAAACTTCTCACTGTCTTCAGCCTAGGAACAAGTCAGAATAGCATTTAGTATTTTGCTAATGAAAGGGAATTAGCATCTGTTAGTATAAATATAAAATGTAGTAAAATGTTTAGAAGCAGCATGACCAAACTCTGGATGAAAAAATTAGAATGATTACAAATGGATGATAACTAATCAGAATTTCTTAAACTTAGAGACTGCTCTGGGCAAGTCTCCGAGCTGTTCAAAGGTAGGTTCTTTGAGACCAAGGTAAAACTACTACATATGCTTAAAATATGATCAGTTGAGTGCCTGATGTTGTCTGTGAAATATTTAACAGATGGATTTGATGTGTGAGTCTGAATCAGGAGCAAAGCAAGGTATTAATTGACTGTCACTGCCCACATTATTAAAAATAAACTTCCCAAATGCACAGCTTACTTTTGTAGCATACAGCACCTCAACCATGGTGTATTACTATCAGGAGATTCCTGGGTATTTTTCCCCTGTACTTTTGGGAGAAATATAATAGCAAATAATGGGAAGCCTTCCTTCCCCCACAAACACACAGAATTTGTGCAAGATCAGGGTTTGGTTGTGCCAGGAAAACGGGATGTGCCTGGAATGTGATTGTCTCCCATAAGACAAAAAGAAGAAGGGGGGCGGGTGTTGATAGGAAGGACAGTTATACTGCAAAGTGACCACAGGCGGGTGGCCACACCAGGAAGAGTGGCCAGGGCTCTCCACGTTGCTGGCCACTGACCCAGGTAAGTGACCCTCTTACTCAAACTCTCCACCCAGTCTTCAGTCACAGTGCTGGACTGTGGGGGGGCACCCCATTCCCCACGCCAAAGTTGGAGGCTGGGACCAGGCAATGGAGCCCTGGTTCCAACCCCTCCCCTGGAGCAGCTGGTAGCCAGGCCTGAACACTGAAGCTGCACCCCCCCCCCCCCATTGGAGCTGGCAGCTGGTGCTGGGCAGTGAATCCCTGGCCCCCTCCCTGGTGTACCTGGAGGGGAGGGTAAGCTACAACACTGTTCTGCCAGCTGCCCCCTAGGCCTCCTGCCCTGAACACCCTCACTTCCCCAAACTTCCCCCACACCTCTCAGCCCCTTTTCCTGACTTCTGCACCTCCCCCTCCCTCCCGAATGCCAGTCCCCTGCCCTGAAGGACCTGAGCAATGCTAGGTAAGTTTTCTAGTAATAAACATCACATTTCTAATGCTTATTTCACATACATCTGTAATAGCACACAGAAAAACTTACATTATAAGGCTTGATTGTGTCTCTTAAAATATCTGAGGAGGAGAAGGTAGAATAATAAAACTTCAAATTTACCAGTCCTCAACACAAACTCAAGAGCTGTTGCTTCAATCACTGAATAAAAAAACAAAACCAAAAACAAACTCCCAGCCCAAAACTGTCGTCCCCCTCCCCCCTGCCCAAAAACAGCCACCATTTCTGTTTAGGCCATCAAAATCTAAAACCCCATTTTTCCCCAGTGTTACCAAAAATTTCATTTCCTGCTTTGTTTGCCTCTCAAGGAAGAAAATGCATAAATACTCTTGTAATATGACTTTAAGGCTCCAACCATATAATTGTTGCTCTTATAGATCTCCTAAAGTCAATGGGATGTTTGAGTGCAAATTATTTACATGATTGAGCACACAGAACTCCGTTATTTGTGTCTGTCCCCCAAACTTACCCGACTGATTCCTCCAGTGCTTGGCTCCTCTGGAAGGGGATTTGGTTGGGTGGCACTGGGTTGCTTGGCTCTGAGGAAGGGGGATTTGGTGGGAGGGGGGGGCTGGGGTTCCTTTGCTCTGACAGAGGGGGATTTGGTTGTGGGAGTGCCTGGCTCTGGTATCAGCTGGTAGAAAACCTGCCAGTCTCTAGCAGCAGCCCCTGGTCAGGCAGGCCATGGACAGGGGGCATGGAGCAGGGGGTGGGGGGCCAGAGGCATGTAAGGGCAGGCAAAGACAGGCGGAGAGCACAAGTAGGGGGTGGGTCTTGGGAGGAAGAGGTAGCTCAGGAGCATTTTGGGGGGAAACGGGACAGTGTGTGTGTGGGGACTTGGGGCAAGAACAGCAGGGTGGGGGATCACGGGTCTGGGTGCTTGTGCCTCCCAACCCCACTTTTTGGGCACTTCTGTGATTCTGGGCTAGAAGAGCTGGGCCCGCCCCAGAGCAGTGCCCAGCCAAGGCAAGAGACAACACGTGGGGAAGCGAGGAGAGCTTTGTCATTTGTGAACTCCTCCCGCAAGTGCTGGGAGCTGAGGCATGGGGGGGGGGGGCCCTCTTCCCCATACGCTGAATTTACCAGTGATCTGGGGCCTGGCACCCGGTTCCCTGCCCACTGACTTTCAGCTACTCAACTGCTTGTCACTGGACCACCTCACTTGATTTCATATGGACACAAAGCGCTGTTGAGCAACTAACAGCACCTTCCGCCTGCTGGAATTGTACCAAGCCCATGTGACCAAGGCAAGGCTAATCCTCGCCAGCCCTTGCTCCGCCCATTGGTAGCACTCAGAGAGCTTTCCCAAGGAGGCCAGAGTTGTTCCCATTTTACAGTTGGGAAAACTGAGGCACAATGGTGGCTGAGACATGCCTGAGGTCACAGACCAGGCTGGACTAGAAGCTCAGTTTCCAGTGGTTCAGGGGCTGTTTACACAGGTAGCGAAGACGTCGTGACTGCAGCACAGGCTGGCATAACCCGGCTTGCTGTAATCTGGCTAATGTGGGGAACAATTGCGGGATGGGGGGTCTTCAGCAATCAGGCCCTGGCTAGTTTGTGCTGCGACCCAGCCACCCCTGCTCAAAGGAGACAGTCCTAGAGCTGCCCACCGGCCTGTGGTGCAGCCCAACTAATGGCAGCAAGGGGCAGAGACTGATACCCAGCAGCCGTTCCCTGCCCCCGATTCTCCATCTGCTCAGCCGCACCCCCAGGCATGCTGAGCCCTGTGGGGAGAATGCTTCAGACCTAGCCAATTCATTCCCCTTGCACCGCAACACCTGCCGAGAGGCACAACAGGGCACGGCCCCTGGGACCCCACAGTGTGGGAGACAACAGGGCCTGACCTGACCCCCAATTCAAGGGATCCACTTGAGGGAGGGGCATGGCACCAAAATCCCACTGGTGCACAAGAGGCTACAAGGCCTCTCTAGGGGGCGCTGGCTCCGGTTCAGTTCCAGGGCAGGGGGCACAGGCTGGCTCACGGAGGTATGGATGGGCTGTGGAGACCTGTCCCTTCTAAGGGGCACCAGCCCCTATCTAACCCCATGCAGAATTACAGAACACTAGGGCTGGAATAGGCCTCGAGAGGTTATAAAGTCCAGTCCCCTGCCCTTACGGCAGGACCAAGCACCCAGGGCTACTTAACACATAGCCCATTGGCCTCATGCTGCCCCCAGCCAGTTTGTTTGCAGCCCACGGTGAGGTTTGGGTTTATGTGGAGATCAACATGCAGCTGGGATGGGAGCCAAAACTAAAAAGTAGTCAATGTAATGGTCTTCTGTTGAGATGTGTTTTAGTAGTTAAATTCTTGGACTGTCATTGCCTGTGAAAAGTGCTGTCACGAGTGGAAATCAGGTAAATGTTGCATTTTATTAATGTCAGCAGAACTGACTTAAATAGGGCCTACGTGTGGTACAGTCCTGCCTTAATCTTTGTATTCATGCCTGTCAGTGTGAGAGAACCTATTTGCTTGTATATGCAACCATACCTAAGTTGAGGCCCTCAGCATGTTCTGTGAGTATCAGTGTGGTTCTCAGGGCTTCCAAAGTTGAGTAGCCCTAGTTCATCCCTGACAGGTGTCTGTCTAACCTGCTCTTAAATATCTCCAGTGCTGGAGATTCCACAACCTCCCTAGGCAATTTATTCCGGTGATCAACCCCCCCGACAGGCAGGAAGTTTTTCCTAATGTCCAACCTAAACCTCCCTTGCTGCAATTTAAGCCCATTGCTTCTCGTCCTATCCTCAGAGGCCAAGGAGAACAATTTTTCTTCCTATTCCTTATGACACTCTTTTAGATACCTGAAAGCTGCTCTCATGTCCCTTTTCGGTCTTCTCTTTTCCAAGCTAAACAAGGCCAATTCCTTCAGTCTTGCCTCAAAGCTCATGTTCTCTAGACCTTTCATCATTTGTGTTGCTCTCCTCCGGACTTTCTCCAGTTTCTCCACACCTTAACTGAAATGTGGCGCCCAGAACTGGATATGATACTCCAGCTGGGGTCTAATGTGGGTGGCTCATTCCCTGCCTAGGGGATGTGAGACTGGGTGGGTTAATTTCCACTCCTTGGCTACATCTACATTGGCAAGATTTTGCACAAATACTTTTAATGCAAGAGTTTTTGCGTTAAAGTATTTGCGCAAGAGAGCGTCTACACTGGCATGTGCTTTTGCACAAGAGATCTACTTTTGCACAAAAGCATCCATGCCAGTGTAGACGCTCTCTTGCACAAGAAAGCTCCGATGGCCATTTTAGCCATTTGGCTCTCTTGTGCAAGAAATTCATGTTGCCTGTCTACACTGGCCTCTTGCGCAAGAACTGTTGCGCTAGAGGGCTTATTCCTGAGCGGGAGCATCGTAGTTCTTGCGCAAGAAGCACTGATTTCACACATTAGAATGTCAGTGTTCTTGCGAAAGAACTCCCCGCCAGTGAAGACAGGCAGCATGTTTTTGCCGCAAAATCATGCCAATGTAGACACAGCCATCCTGTTTATTCTTTTCCTAAGCCAGGAGGGACACAGTGGTTCTGATGGGGGCTCTGCAGGAAGGCAGTTCACACTGCTCCCTGCGTGAAACCCCTTGTGCAGGTGCTAAACAGCTGTCCAGCCCACCCCAGAGGTGACGGCATTTCAGCGTGCCTGAAGCAACACAGCACCAGCAATGGACGGGAACGGCTCCTGGGTGTGGCTTGCTCATGGCTGCTTCAGTCCCATTGAATGGGCCTCAGCCTCTTTCCTTTCCCTCCGCTGCTTTGCAATGGGAATGTAGTCTCTGGAGGAGAGGGGTGGAGGCAGGCACAGGTGTCTCCCTGCAGCAGATGTAGACACGTTTCTGTATTAATCATTCTCTCACTTTAGTTTTTAGCTTTGTATTGAGTCCTTTTACATGGAAACTTTGTAATACATCTTGGTAGAATAGTCCCTAAACAAGTGAGGTAGAGACTGTCCCTGTGGGGTGAATGAGGTGGGAATGGATAAGGTGGAAGGCAAGTACCTCTGGGTAGTTGAGAGGGGAGGGAAGCCAGATCCAAGACCAATGAGCCCTGGGAAGTGGGCCCATTGAAAGGAGACTGGACCTGTGGACGCCTTGGAGGTCAGCAGCAAGGGCTTGCTTTGGGAATCCCCGTCTTTGGAGGAGAATGTGGCAGCATTGAGACTTCCCACAGAAGCAGGTGCCACAGACACTAATTGCATGGGAGGGCTCTCTCAGCACATGCATAAGATGACAGATCTACAGGAGGGGGGAGCAGTGGCGTAGTGGGGCCAGAGGGGTCAGTTGCCCCTGGGCACCAGGCTAGGGAGAGGCAATTTAATCCCATTCTGCTTCCCATCATCCCTCAGCTCGCCTGCTCCTACTCCGCCTGCCACCAGCAGCTAGAGCCTCCTCCCTGCCTCTCTGCTCCTAGCCTGACCCTCCTCCATCTCTGCTGGCAGGTTAGTGCATGCGGGAGTCTGGCCCCAAACTGGAGGGGGAAGGGGAAGATGCAGTACAGGTTCCCCTCCTCCCCAGGTCAGGCTTAGCGGTACAGAAGGTTCAGAGCCCTGCCACATGGTGGGGGGGACGGGGGGACGACGACGACAACGCAAATTTTTCCTTTGCCCTCGGGCGCATAACACCCTTGCTATGCCTCTGCCCACATCTACATTTGTAGTCACTGTATAGGGCAGTACAGAACTTGTAAATACCTTCCAGTATTTTTAACTAGCTTATTACTGTTGTATTTATTCCATAGGAACTGGCTACATAGCAAACATTTTAAATATCAATTTTCTTTTCCTGCATGTTTCTGCAGTAAACTTTTACATAGACATACCTTTACAATGTCACAACTCAATTTAGAGAAAAAAATCTAACTTGGGGTGGACAGAACTTTGTAGAAACGTCCTAAGTACCAATTCAGACAGCTTGCAGCTCCTTGCATGAAACTAAGTTTCTAATATCCTGAGAGGAAAGTGAACACTTAACACAGACACTTGTGTGGATACTATTAGTTTTCCAAATGCAAGTTGAATCTCCCTGGTCTGGCACCCTCGTGACTGGAGTGGTCCTGAACAAGGGACGTTGCTGGACCAAGGTAGGCCAGACCCAAGGGAGTTTGCCGGGGACAACATGGAGGTCTGACCTCTTCCAACGCTTCTGCCTGGCTCTGCTGCCCCTAGCCCGCTCCCAGGACTCTGCTTCCTGCACCTGGCTCTGTGTGTGGGGCAACAGGAGCTGCTCCCAGGGTTTCCTGCCCCCCGTCACTGGCCCTGGGTGCTGCTGTCGACCAGACCGGCTCTGCTTCTAGCTGCTCTCAACCTCTGTGGCTGGGGCTCTCTGGTCTAGCAACATCTGTGGTCCTGCCAGACCACAGATATTGCTGGACCAGAGAGGTTCAACCAGTACCAGACAGGGATTTTTGGGATCCACTCCCGAAACCCTTACTCCTAAAAGTAGTTTCATTGAAGTCAATAAGTGTACCTGTGTAAGTATAAGGTTTTCAGAATTAGTCCTTATTTTGTAAAAAAAGATAGGTGATGAAGAGACAAGGGGTCTATTTTTGTTGGGAATGCTAAGGGCACAAAATACAATGAAGGATGAATCAGGTGCTCCTTTTTATCCTTCTACCATATGGTAAAGGCGAGAGGTCACACAATGAAATTGAAAAGCAAAAAGGGCTTTAAAAAGATAAATGGAAATTCATGCTAGGGTGTAGATGAGTGGCTTTTAAACTGTAGGTCACCTTTGAATGGGGTCACCACGGCTGGCTTAGACTAGTTGGGGTTCAAGGCTCAAGCCAGAGTCCCACTGCTCAGGGCAAAAGCAAAATCCCAAAGGCTTTAGCCCTGGGCAGCAAGACTCAGGTTACAGGCAACCTGCCTAGGGCTGAAGCCCTTGAGCTTTAGCTTGGGCCCCGCTGTCCAGCATAGTGGGGCTCAGACTTCAGTCTCCTCACCTGAGGCAGCGGAGCTTGGGCCAACTCAAGCTTCAGTTCCCTGACCTGGGATCATGAAGTAACTTTTGCTTTCAGAAGGGAGTCATAGTATAAATTAAATTTTGAGAACCCCTATTGGAGACGATCACCAGCTACAGAACAGGAAAAAAAATTCCTTCCCATAAGACACTGCTTATTTATGGATATTAGGGGAGGGGAGCTTTCCTTAAGAACTATCCAACACTGGTTAGATACTGACTAGCTAGACCATCAGTCTTCTGTGCACTGTGAATCCCTACATTAATAACAAAGTTTGATAACGGAAAAAAAAATCTAGAAAGTACAGAAGTTATCCAGAAACTTCTTGGCCATGTGTGTTTTTATCCTTTTCTTAAAAATAACTTGCACAAACATGAAGACAAACATAGTGTGTGTGTGTGTGTGTGTGTGTGTGTGTGTGTGTGTGTGTGTGTGTGTGTGTTTTTTTTTTAAGACAAGCATCAGCAAGTAGGGGAAAGTAAACCCCAATAAACATGGCTAAAAAGCAACTTATAACAGAAAGTTAGGACATTCTATTTAATAGATGCTCACTTAAAATGCTTTTATAAATTAGTTTAAAAAAAAATCAAGTTGATAGCATTCCTTAAATCACGTGAAAAAGCCTACCAATGGAATTCTCTCTGGAACACAGCTTGCATTTCTGCACCATAGTGGCACTCCCTCTGCCTCCCTTAAGAGGAGCACTGTCCTAAAAAAATTACAAATAGAGCCATCACTTTTTGTCAACTTTTTTTGTGTTCTAATTGAGCAATCAAAAACCAGTGTAGTGACAAAAGTGTTTTTTAAAGGACAATGGCAAACTAACGTGATTATATATATGTATGTTGTTAATGGTCCCCCTCCTCCCCAAGAGAAGGAATATTTATAATTCACAATGCTATGGTTAAAGAAATACTATACATTACATACTAAATTGTAAATAATAAATTACATATAGAATGTGTCTTGACAATACAGATAAATATTCTATGGAAAGAATAGAATGTATTTAACCTTCAACCAGCCTGCAAGTACTACTGATTAGAGCACTAATACTGCACACTGTTGTGCCTACATGTAACAGGTTGCAGAACTGGGACCTGAAAGAACAGAAGAATGGAGTTGTGGTTCAGGATGAGAGTCTGAGGTTCCAATTCCAAATTAGACCACAGACTTCCTGTATTACTTTCGGCAAATCACTTCACCTGTCTGCTTCGGTTTCCCTATCTGTAAAAAATGGGGATAACAATTCTCTATTTGAAATAGTAAATATGAGAAGGCAGTCAGATACAGTGATGTGCATGACAGAAATGCTATAAAACAACACCACTACCTTGCATAAGTTAATTTATTATCATTACTCCTTTTCCCCCATCAGGTTATCTAAGCTTCCAGGAAACCTGCTTTATCATTAGCAAAAAGGAAATGCTCTACTGGTAAAATGCAACTGCAAGGGCACTTTAAAGCCAGTAAGTTTCCTCAACCAAGAAAGTAGATTTGATGAGGGGAAGCTTTTTAAGAAAGACTTAAAATAACAACCACCAAAACCAACCATTCCTACAGCACATTTCATTCAAGAATCTCAAAATACTTGTGAACATCAAGTCTGACAGTACCCCCAAATAAAGATTATTATTAAAAGGTAGGGATGTAAAATGTTGTTTAGTCAGCAATTAAATACTGTTAAAAAGCAATTTAAAATACTACAGGCTGGAGCAGGCTCCCACCCACAGTGTGCTGGATATCCCTAAAACGTGATGCCAAGTCAACCCTTCACATCCCTATTAAAAAGCTGCTTTATGCAGCATTTAAGGTAGCATATTCCCCATTTCCATCAAATTCAATTTTACATAGTATGCACTGGATTTTTTAGTTTGTTTTTAAACTAACATTTTACTGTTCAGCAATTTACCATTAATCGCAGATATTGCCATTTTTCAGAAATCTCACTGCAGTTCCCACATTTCATCTGGAAAAGAAAAACATACAGAGAATAAAGTTGTTAGTAAGTTGCTCAATAAAACAGTTCTAGCCATTCTTAGACTTAACTCTAAACCCCTTTTGTGTTGAAAGGTCGTAGGACAGCTGCCCTGAAGAATCAGGGTCCAGAACCTAAACTGGGGTCGTTTTTCATAGCTCCCTTAGTTTTTTTTACTGAGCTATAACAATGTACACAACTTGAGGATCTTTTCAGGGAATTTTCCTGAGAAAGGAAACAGATTACATGCAGGAGCCAATAAATAAAGCTGGGAATAATACCGTATTTTCCGGCGTATAGGGCGACTGGGTGTATAAGACGACCCCCTATCTTTTTAATTAAAAGATAGGGTTTCATCTTATACCCCAGCGCCCCTCCGCCTCCTTTGCTCCCGGTGTCCCTGGTCTGCTGGAGATGGTCCCCAGCAGACCAGAGGCACCGGGAGCAAAGGCGCCAGGAGCGCCTGGGCTGCCCCCCCGCCGGAGCCCCTCCGCGGCTTTGAAAGCCGTGGAGGGGCTCCGGCGGGGGCGCATCCCAGGCGCGCATGGGATGCGCCCCCGCCGGAGCCCCTCTGCGGCTTTCAAAGCCTCGGGGGAAGCCGGCGGCGGGGCATCCCAGGCGCGCATGGGATGCGCCCCCGCCGGAGCCCCTCCGCGGCTTTGAAAGCCTCGGGGGAAGCCGGCGGCGGGGCATCCCAGGCGCGCATGGGCTGCCCCCCCGCCGGAGCCCCTCCGCGGCTTTGAAAGCCTCGGAGGGGCTCCGGCGGGGGGGCAGCCCATGCGCGCCTGGGATGCCCCGCCGCCGGCTTCCCCCGAGGCTTTGAAAGCCGCGGAGGGGCTCCGGCGGGGGGGCAGCCCATGCGCGCCTGGGATGCCCCGCCGCCGGCTTCCCCCGAGGCTTTGAAAGCCGCGGAGGGGCTCCGGCGGGGGCGCAGCCCATGCGCGCCTGGGATGCCCCGCCGCCGGCTTCCCCCGAGGCTTTCAAAGCCGCGGAGGGGCTCCGGCGGCGGGGCATCCGGCGTACAAGACGACCCCCGATTTTTGGGGGATGTTTTTTTAACATCAGAGGTCGTCTTGTACGCCGGAATATACGGTACATCCCACCAGTTTGTCAACCAAGCTAGTCTTCCGCCAATTAAAACTTAAAAATGAAATTGAAGTCATAAGAACAAGAGAGAATGATGAATATTATTTGGATAGAGGAATGTCCATGATTGTATTCACCATAACTGATCTTTAATGTAAACATATATACGACAACAAATGGTCTGGTAGCACTTTATAGACTAACAAAACATGTAGATGGTATTATGAGCTTTCGTGGGCACAGCCCACTTCTTCAGATGACCAGAGTTTTGAGTTTAGGATGTGCAGACCCACAATAAATGGGAGACAGGGGGGGGGCGCAGAGACAGGGAGGTAGAGGGAATCAGTAAGTATCTGAAGATTGGGTAGTTAAAACGAAGCTGATAAGAATCAAAGTCAATTGATAGTATCCTTCTTGACATAGGAGTCCACACATAGAGCTGTTTGCACCTTCATCGGCTGTTAAGCTGGTAGTGCCCCAACCATCCTTCATCATGATTGAGTCCATTAGCATTTGAATTGAACTTGCCCATTACCTCTAATTCCAATGTTTCTCTGTGTATCTGGCTAATAGAACTGGCTTGTGATAAGACAGTCACTTGAAGATCTTTTAAACAGTGATTAGGAAGATTAAAGTGTTCCCCAATAGGTTTCTGTATGTTTGCTTTACATATATCTGATGTGTCCATTGATTCTTTCCCACAGAGACTGTCCAGTTTGTCCAATATATATAGCAGTGGGGCATTGCTGGCATAGATCAAATTATTGGATATGCAGTCAAATGACTTTTTGATTTGGTACCTTATGTTTTTGGCTCCATTGACGAATTTGCTAGTATAGATATGTGGGCAAAGTAGGCACTGTGTTTGGTTTCAGGGCTGGGTTTCTGGATGCTTATGATGTGGCTGTGTGGCATGGTTACTGGAAAGAATTCATTTCAGGTTGGGGGGTTATCTGTCAGCAACATACATATGACAGTCACTCAACTTCCAGAAAGTGCTTACATTAAACAAACAAATCTTGACACAACTTGAGGATTAAATCAAATCCTTACTTTTATTTAGATCAGTGGTTCCCAACCTTTTTGAGCAGATGAACCTCTTTTTAATCTATTAACATTTCAAGGACCTCCATCACAGGGGGAGGGGAAAAAAACGCATATAAAAAAAAGGATCGGCCCCATCCTTACTTTTAAACTTTCCACAGACATCCTGAAGTACCGTCACAGACCACCAGAGGTCCACGGCTCACAGGTTGGGAACCACTGATGACACAGTGAACATGCTTGAAATGTGCCATGATACCGCTAACACCATATAATCAACTAGATACTGCCAAAAATAAATCTGAGATGGCAATGAAGTGCCATGACAACTGGTCACGTAGGAACCATTCGACACTGGTCCACACTGCAGACTTCCATTAGCTACCAATACTTCGTGCAATTGTCCAGGGGTTTGGAAAATAGCAGAGAGGAAAAAAAAAAGCTTCTGGTGCAAACCCACGCAACTGAGAATCACGGAAAGGCCAGGCTGAGGGGGGTCCTCCCTCGCTCTCCCATGCTAATTTGGGGAAGCGGATCTAACGTTTCATCAGCGGCGGGGGCTCAGACGAGAAGACCGCTCCAGGGGGAGAGTCCCTACTTTTTATGCTCTTCGTGTGATGCCGCTTTGACGGCGCGGTATTGGGCCCTTTCTTCTGGTGCGCCCTACAGGCTTGCATCGGGCAAAAGGGCTGGTTCACCCTTGCCTAGCACTGTGCCCCCCCCCCCCCTTGCTAGCAGGGTACGCCGTACCTTCAAGTACCAGCGAAAGTCTTCCCCCACCGGCCTGAGGTTGGTAACATTCTCCAGCGTCGCTTTCAGCTGCAGCCCGATCTTCTGCAAGGCAAAGGGAGGCGGATGGAGTCAGCGCGCTGCAGCCCCCGACCCCAGGCGCCGCCAGCGCCGCGCCCCCCACTCACCTACCCCCATGCTGCAGGCCTGCTACGCTATAGCCACGCTCAGCAGCTGCGCCCAGTCCCGCGGCTCCTCCCTCAGGCATGGGAGGGGCGGGACCAGCGCCGCCCCCCGCGGCTTCGTCACAGATTCACCTACTCCCGCTACAGGCCGGCTACCAACTCTCGCGATGATTGGGGGAGGGGAGGGCGTTCAACGGCTCGTGGTGTTTTAGCGTTCCGGTGGATTTTTGCCCTTCGACAGGTGTGGCCTAAATCCCGTGACTGAAGCTGGAGCCGCCCTTAGTCAAGATGGCCGCCATCTGTTACTTTCCATAGGAATGAAGTCTCAATCAAGATGGCCGCCAAATCCCTAGAGTCCCGTTCCAAGATTCCGTGCGGCAGCAGAGGGGCTCCTGGGTTTGGGACAGGGAACTGAATAATGAGCTCTGTGGCTACTTTCCAAAAGCCCCTTGCCTCTAAGAGATCGTTTGAAACAGTGTTCGGACTTGGGGTTGGGTTGAATTCTGGAGGCCGAAGTTTCCCAATTGGCGCCTTTTTCTCGAAGATGATGCTCAAGCAAGGGAATCTTTTCAACCTAAAATACTTAACAACAAACAGTTATATTCTCCACATGTAAATTTGCCTGAAATATGCTGTTTGCATGGGCAAAGTTCACAATTACTACATCCTTATGTCGGGGACTCGAACCCAGACGGCTTCGGTTCCTTGTCTGGCCGCAAAGAGACAGGCAACACCAGCAAAGTCCAATTACAAGCTGTTTATTGAAGAGTGCACAGAACAATAGAGAGCGGCCCATCTGCAAAGAGAACCAGCCCCGATTTCAGTAACAAGTAGGTTTATATAGACAGTTCCGTCGCGTCATAAAACGTTTGTCCAAACAACCCACCCTCCCCTTAACTAGTTGGAAGCTTGTAGTGCTCATGCATACCTAGACAATTATACATCGTGGCCTTAAGCAATTCATAATGCATCAGCAACTTTCTTATCAGCCCAGAAGACAGGTACCAGACAAGGAGTTAGGAACAAACGGAGGGCAGAAACAGGGAGTTAAGATCAGTGAAGGAGAACAGAAACAGAGAATTAGTTTATCAGTTCTCAAAACAAGCTGTTCCACTCACAGCAGGTACAAGAATGCAATTTTTCACTTATCGTACCTTTGCAACCTAAGCAAGTATGTAGGGTGCACCTTCGCTCGAACCATGTCTCCAGTTCTGCTCAGGGCCTACCCAGAAACCTTTGTTAGCTTCTTTTTGGTCTGCCTTAGCACTAGGCCCTATTTTCTAGGGCCCAACATTTAGCAAGTTAATGCTGCAGTTATGGCACATGGACATAGAAAACTCTTTTTCCATATTTAAGAATCAATCAGCAATCCTTCACATAAAAAACAATCTTTTAACATTTCCAGAGGTTTAAGAACAGCTATCAGGAAAGAGTAGAGGTAGTGTCAGTTTTGATAGTGTGTCCATCATTGAGACAACCAAAACAAAGCCAGCACAGAACTAGAGCTTTTGTTCTTATCTGATTATTGTTAACTGATGTTCAAAGCATGCACTTAAAGACTGAGACACAAACTTATTATGAGAGGTCTGACCAGTTTAATTCTGGGAATCTTAATTTGCTCTGCTGTATGGCTAGGACAGTTAAATAATTTTTCCATAAAACTAGATATTGAACTGATCTACAGCAGAGATCATCATGCAGTAGATTGGGATCTACGGTCGATCCTGAGCCTCTGAGAGTGATCTTGGCTGGTTTGGCCAGGAGGCTGGCACTTCAGATGCCCCTCCTCCCTCTGCCTTGCTCCTCCTGCCCTCTGCCTTGGAGACATACCCCTTCCCATAGCATCCTGCTTCCTGGGTAGAGAAAGGAATGATACCAGTGTCCCTCTCCTCCCCACTTTTATCGCCACAGAGCAGAGGGGGTGTGACAAGGCTCGGACTGAAGAGTGTTTGCTGACAGCTGCTTCTATGTCTGAATGTGCTCACCATATTTAAAGAAGCAATGTTCATCCCTGTCTCTCTTCTCCTGACCCAACACATACTTGTTACTACTTCTTTCAAAGTATGTTATTTCAGATTTTTGACTGGACTGTACATTTCATAAATTTTATCTCTCTCTTATGCTTCAGTTTAATTATTTGAGTAGTGAATTCTCAAATGCTTAACCTGTCATGACTGGAGTAATTATTACTGTGGCAATTTAAATGTATATATATTCCACAGATCCACTCTGAGACACCTGCTAACTGGTCACTCTGGTTTGTTTATTTATTGGCTCTGCAGCCACAGAGCCTTGTGGCTCCCATTGGCTGCAGTTTGCTGTTTTTAGTTTCTACTGGTAGTGAACATCGGCACGTTATCTCAATAACCAAATACATAATAAAATTAATTACAACACATGGATGGAAAAAGAGGGAGCGCCAGTAGAGAGCCTCCTGGAATTGGGTTTGATCTCCAGGAGACTCTTGCGGCCAAACTGAAGATTGGCTGCTAAAAATCTGGTAGTGCAGCATGGCTAAGTTAGCTCCTCACTTCCCTACCCCTGCGCCACTCCCGGTAGTGGCCAGCATGTTGCTGTGTTCCCTGGGGTAGGTGATGCAGAGGGTTTCAACATACTACCCTTGGCTGCAGACAACGCACCTGCAGCTCTCATGGACCAGGAGTGGGAAACCGCAGGCAATGGGAGTTGGGGTGGTAGTATCTGTGGACAGGGGCCAGTGCGTGAAACTGGTGCAGGACACGCTTTTAGGGGTACAAACAATGAGACATACTGTGGCACCTTATAGACTAACAGATTTATTGGAGCATCAGCTTTCGTGGGCAAAGACCCACTTCGTCAGATTCTTGTCAACATGCTTTTAGGAGTGGCACTGGTCTAGGTCAGGGGTGTTCCTTTCCTTCACTGTGCCACTGCCTGGGTGCTGTCTAAACTGTGCCAGAGCCTGTGTCCTAAACCCCTGCCCCAGACTTGAACCCTTCCTATACACTAAACCTCTGTGCTTTACCTAAGCTCCCCTCTCCCCACACTCAAACTCCCACTTAGAGTCTGCACCCTGACCCCCCTTGTGTATCTGAACCCACTGCCCCATACTCAGCTCAGAGCACTCCCACACTTCAAACCCCTTGGCCCAAGACCATAGCCTGAACCCCAACCCACAGCCATAGCCTGGCAAAAGTGAGAATGAGGAAGGGAGGGAGGATGGTATGAGCAGGGAGGGGCATCTGAGATGGAGCGGGAAAGAAGGTAGGGTAAGAGTGTGTGGGGGTTTGAGGTATATCCTGGGTTGCCCTTTAAAAAGAGATCTTGTGCTTAAAAAGGTTATAGACCACTGCCTTAAAGTCTGCAAATTTATGCTGGCACATTGAGCAGCCTCTAATGTTTGTATGTGTAGCCTGCTTGATCCCCATAGCTAACACCGAGTAAGTGGACACAGGAGAAGCAGCTCAAACATCCAAAGGGGTTGTTCAGGAATAGGACATTGCCCTTAAGGCAGGGATGGATGCGGTAGTGACATCACAAGGGCTTTTGCAGCACCTCAGCTTATTGGTCGAAGGCAGCTGGGAGGTGGTGACTTCACAAAGAGTTCATGAGAAGGGGCGGGTCAGAGAGGCTGCTGGGCAGGGATACTCTCAGAAACCACTGTGGCTTTGATGCAGGGAATCTCCTTTAGAGGTCTCTCCTTGAGGATTAAAAGAGAATTCAAGTTCATGAATGTGAGTGTGAGGAGAAGCCTCTTTTGTAATCCTCCCTCCGCCCCAGGAGAAATTTAGTTACAAGACAGACATACTTGTAGAGTAACTGAGCTTGGTACATATGCAGCCTGAGCCACTTGGTGCTGGCCAAATTCTAGACTGAAGCTTCTTACCTAGTTTCTTAATCAGCATCTGCTCTTTGTCTTCTGTGAGCCAATTTAACAGTATGTGCAGGGCTGGATTAACTCTTCTGATAGCCCTGGGCTATTAGCTTTTGTGGGTCCCCCTAAGATCCAGGTTAGGGCCAAAAATGAGGGCTTCAGAGTGTGGGAGGGAGTTATGGGTTGAGGCAGGAGGACGAGTGCAGGATGAGGTAGGGGCCCCCAACTGGGGGTGCAGGCTTTGGAGTTGGATGGGGATGAGGCATTTTGGGTGCACGGGAGCCCTCCGGGCTGGGGCCAAGGTGTTTGGAGTACAGAAGTAGGCTCAGGACAGGACGTTGAGGGTGGAGGGTGGGGTCTGGGCAGGAGTTAGGATGTTGAAGTGGTCTGGGGATCAGGGGTAGGGTGTAAGATCTAGGAGGGAGTTACGGACTTAGGGTTCAGGAGAGAGCTCAGGGCCAGGCGTTGGAGCATCAGGTCTGGGGAGAAGTTAGGGAGCAGGAGGAGGCTCAGGGCTGGGGCAGGGGTTTGAGGTGTGGGTGCTTACCTGAGGCAGCTCCTCTTTGATGGTGATGTAGAAGCAGGTAACTCAGTGTGGGCTGTGCTGCCCTGTACTTGCCTGCAGTAGGGCTGTAAGTGACTATCAGATAAGCAAAAGCTTATTGGATAGTCAACCTGTCCCTTGACTAGTCGCTTCTCCCCGCTCCTCTGCTGTCTCTGTGAGGAGCTGGGTTAAAAGCTGGTTCCCACCAGCACCATCTCCATGGGGGGCAGGGGAGGCAGGGAGGTAGCGTGGACTGGGCGAGAGCTGGGAATTAGCTGATTCCCAGCTCACGCCCAGTCCAGATGCTGCGCCTCTGCTTTTTAAATGTATTAACAGCCTACTGGCTCTTAATACAGTTAAAAATCAGAAGTGCAGTAGGGGAGACCTGATGCAAGCTGGGAATCAGCCTTTTTACATTTAAGGATGGTGCACAGCAGGGGAATTTTGCGCCAGAATCAGTTGGCCAGCTTACACCAGGTTCCCCCTGCTGTGTTCCAGCCTTGAAAATGTATTAAGAGCCTGTTGGCTCTTAATACATTTAAAAGGAAGAGCTGCAGAAGGGTTAGCTCCTGGAGCCAGGAGCTTACCCCACTGCAGCTCCTCCACTTATCGACTAGTCGATGGAAAATACATTGACTAGTCAATTCGTTGATTAAACTAAATTTAACATCCCTAGCCTGCAGGCTTGCCTCAGGATCCCAGTCTGTCCGATGGGAAGAGAGACACTTCTGTAAGCCTAGCTGAAGTGAGCTTGGGTAAGATAATAGGCATTAAAGCACTTTGAGGAGAAGAGGTTGTTTCAAGGTGTTGAGCACCAAGGCATTCCGAAATTTGGTAAAATGTCTAGAGCAGTGGTCACCAACCAGTTGATTGGGATCTACTGGTAGAGCTTGAAGCCTCTGATAGGTGATCCTGATTGGTTTGGCCAAGAAGCTATCAAATGCAGCACTTCAGCTGCCTCCCTCTCCACTGCTGCGCAGCTCCTGCCCTTTGCCTTGGAGCTGCCTCCCCCGCCATCCCTGGGAGCCTCCTGCTTGCTGTGCAGAGGAGGGGCGCTGATGTGATGGTGCCCCCTTTCCCACTCTATCATGTCTCCACAGAGCACAGAGGGGACACAGCAGGGCTTGGGATGGAGGGAGTTTGTTGGCTGCTTTTGAGAGTGGTGCAGGGCCGTAGCCCCACTGCACCGCCACCTGAGGTAAGCACTGCCCAGCTGGCACCTACATCCCAAACCTCTACCCAAGTCATGAATTCCCTCCTGCACCCCTAGCCCCGAGCACGCCTGCATCCAAATGCCTCTCCGAGCCTGCACCTAGCATTCCCACCTGCCTGCCCCAAGCTCAGCTCAGAGCCCCTCTCACACTCCAAATTCCTTAGCCCAAGACCAGAACTTGCACCCCAACCCGCTGCCCCAGCAGGGTGAGCAGGGGCAGGGTCTCAGAGAAGGGGCACAAAGGAGGCGGGGCCAGGGTATTTGGGTTTCAGGTAGATCTCTGATTGCACTTAAAGTCAAAAAGTGATCTCGTGCTTAAACAGGTTGGAGACCCCTGGTTTAGAGAAACAATACATGGTCAGGGACAAAACCTACAGTAGGATGTGAGTGAAAGATGCCAGTGTATGTGTTTGGGGGGTGTGATGGATAGGAGGCGTGCTGGCCAGCACCCCATGACTAAGGGGTTAAACTCAGGTAGCTAGCAAGGGTGTTGGCAGCGAGCCAAAAGAACCCATGGGGATAGAATGCTGAAATATGAATTGTATATGATACCATGCCTGTTTTCTTTGTGTGGGAGAGTTAAACCATGAGTTGAGAGACACAGAATGATTAAAACCCAGGCAGAACTACCATGCCTTCAAGGAATTAGGGGCATAGAAGTGCACTTAACCTAGAAGGAATTGTGAATAAAAAAAAATAGGGAAAAGGTTATTTTTCTTTATTTTTGTGATTTGGCTTGAACTGTTCTGTGTGAATCTATGCCTCCCCTCCCTCATTCACCATCTAGGAATTGTTCATAGAGAGTTTCTCTGTGTTTAAATTTGTTTTCCTTAGTTGCTCTGTAACACCTAGCAATTAAGTGTACTTTATCAAATATAGCTTTTGTTTTGTAATAAAAATCACTTTTTTAAGGTGATTTGATTCTTGTGTTCTGGAAGGTAACAGAAAGTCTGTCTGTGTTTGCATGCCTCAGATAAAGAGGTCAGCTACCATAGACTGCAGTTTTTTTTCTCTTGTTTTTCAAGCGCTCTAGTGGTAAAAGAGCTTGGGTACGCCTGAGGGGAGAATTCAAGTGTTCCTCCCTGTTTTTAGGGATAAATCAATGGTGGCAGCTACCCCCTAAAGTCAGTGAATCTGTGACTCTGGGGAGTTTTTGTAAGCAGAGCCTGTAGAGGCAAGGGGTTTTGTTAAGGTCTCTTGCAGGCCCTCACCTTCTGCACTCGGAGTGCCAGACTGGGGAACAGCCCTGACAGGGGGTCTCACCAGAGCTTCGCACTTCTTACTGCCCAGTAGCAGGCTTAGCCTCTGACCTGTTCCTTTCCCTTTGTTAGTAGGCTCTGCACAAGGTCTTGGCAAACCTGCTGGATGCTGTTCTGGAGAAACTTCTGGCAGATTCCCCAGATAGAAATATGCTCTAATACATCTTGGAGGTGAGCTCATTGAGGAGGAGTGGGAGACAATTTTACCTTGACACTGGAGAGGCCTGGGAAGGAGAGACTAGAACATCTGTTTTCCAGTCTGTCCTGCTCACTGGGATCCCTTGGGGCCATTCTTGGTTAGGGCAGTCAGTGCAATCAACATTGGGCCCTTCCTCCGACAAGGGACAGAGGAAGGAGCTGGGACTTCAAGCCAGAGCTCACTCTGGTTCAGATGGGCACTATCTATAGGGTCCCAAACTGGCTTGGAGAGTGACAGCCTCATCCCATCCACACGAGATCCAGAAGGTGGCTCGCAGAGAAGAGTCACTGTCTCTTTCCTAGAGAAGTAGGAGGCTGTCCAAAGTATTAACCCCTCTCTTATATAGAGTCTGACATGTTGGGGGAATGGGGGGGGGGACAGGGATGGGGGGAGTGTCCTCACAGTTGCTCTCTTCATCCCAACAAGGACTTTAGAGTGGGGAGGGGTTTGCCTCAACAGTGAACATTAGTCCAAGCTAGAGAGACAGTTGCAAGTTGTCATCTGCATGGTACACGCTTTGTTTTGGGTGCAACAATCCTCTTCTAAAGTTCAGGGGTCCCTGAGTCAGATATTTCACCCTGAGCACAAAGCCTCAGCCTTCTGGGGATGGCGAGCGGCTCACTTGCACAGCATGTGCACCTGCCCATTGACCCTGACTAGCCTCCTTCCCCCACAGCACATCAGCTTCTGGATGAGGTCCAAAATGTCCCAGGAGAGAGCCAGTGCCATAAGATACTGCACAGCCCTGCTTTGATTCACCGTTGCTCTCCCTAAATGTGACCTCTGGTAAGTGACCTCTGACTACAGCTTCCTGACTTTGGACGTAGGCAGACTAGTTCTGACACGATGCAGGATCTGCAACTGCAAGGGCTCTGGGTTAGGAATATTCCTGTTGGGGAGGTGAGGCAGAATCAGAGAAGGGAATGAGATAAGTTTGAGAACCACAATCTTCTTTTCTGGTTCAGTGGTGAGCGTAGGCCTTCTAGGGGAGCATGCTCCAGCCAGATTTGTGCCTGGCCTCGGGTCCATTGTCACCCTGGAGCAGCTAGGGAGTAAGTCCTTCCTCCAGGCTCAGCTTATTGGTCAAAGAAGGTTGGGTGGCAGTAACCTCACAGAATGTTCATGACAGTGGGCAAATAAAAGAGGCTGCAGGGCAGAGGCAATTTCATAGACCCATGTGCAAGGGGGTCAACAGCTTCCACAGGCCCATGGGCAAGGTAGGGGGTCTCAGAAGGAACAGGGCCTCACGTGGAAGGGGAGGGATCAGAGCAGCCAGTACTCAGTGCTGCCCAAATGGCAGTGCCTCTCCCTGCCCGAGGCATGTGGAGTGGCACTCCAGCGGTGATTTAAAGGGTCCTGGCTGCTGCTGTAGCAGTGGCTGGGTGACCCAGACCCTTATGAATCACCAGGCCCTAGGGCAACTGCCTCCTTTTCCCTTCCCCATCAATGGGTCTGCCCATGTGGCTTCACGGGAGGGAATCTCCAAATTACCAAGGGAGTTGTGGTAGCTCCATCTCTTGATAACTTCCAGTGAAGATCAGCTCTCTCTCTCTCTGGAGTACTCTTTGTTTCAAAACTCACTACTGCACCATACATGAGATATGTGATGTGTAGGGGAAGGATCAGAGAAGATGATCTAATAATGTCTTCTGGTGTTAAAACAGTGGGCATTGTGATGGGCCTCCCCTCCCCATGCTTTAGGAAATGGACTCATGGACATGAATATACATGACTCAAAGGTGCTTTGAGCAAATTATTTCATGTAACCCATCAATCTTCATGTCATGATCCACTGGTTCTGTTTATCTTACTTTGATGTAAAATTTTTTTACCCACTTTTGTGGGTAAAATTAGACATATCCAGTGGGGAAAACTTTGTGGGTTTTAAATGTGTGAATGAGGGGTGTTATCCTCAATGACTTGAGGAGCAATTGTTAAACAATCTCTTTTGTCTTTAAGTCTGAGCAGTGGTTGGTAGGGAATGGCCTCAATTCTTTAAAAAAGAAAACAGGAGCCTGGGTCTTTTGGCTGGGCTGCAGCTGAAGGAAGGAGCCGAAGAGCCCAAGGTGGGGAGACAGCCCTGGTTTGGAGGAGCAGCTGGAAAAGAGGTTTTAGGGTGAGTTTGAAAAGTTTGTACTGGGTTTCAGCTAATTCTACACTGAGGCTATGTCTACACTGGCGGCATCTTGCGCAAGGGTTCTTGTGCAAGAAAACGTCCACACTGCCATGTACGAGCTGTGCTTTTGCGCAAGAGCACCCATGGCAGCGTGGACGCTCTCTTGCGCAAGAAAGCTCTGATGGCCATTTTAGCCATAGGGCTTTCTTGCGCAAGAAAACCCTGCTGAGCGTCCACACTGTGCAAGAGGGCCTATACCTGTTAAAAAAGAGCGTAGCTCTTGCACAAGAAGCCCTCTCTTACCACGCCGTACTATAAATCTTCTTGCGCAAGAGCAGGCGGGCAGTGTGGACGTGCTGTGGATTCTTGTGCAAGAACGGCCATACTTGTGCAAGAAGCCGCGAGTGTAGACATAGCCTAATGTATTTGTTTCTTTTGATTTGTAATGTACTTTGTTCTGCTTGTTCTCACTTAAATCCTGCTGCTTGTACTTAATAAAATCACTTATTTTCTATCAAACCCAGTGTAAATATTCTTACCTGGAGGGGCAACCAGCGTGTACATTTTCCCTTTCATTGCTAAAGGGAGCTTACCCAGGTAATTCATTGGGGATTTTGATCCCATTTGGGGAGTGGTATCCCAGGTATCCCTACACTGTGGGGGTTTTCTGGGATACTTCTGGTATCCTGGAAAAAACTCTGCTGTGTCCAAGGAACATGTTTGCTCTTCGGGGTTATTTTTGTGGAAGAGCAGACATGCTCTCTCGGGGAGCCCTGTATACCTCGTTC
Organism: Pelodiscus sinensis; assembly: GCF_049634645.1. NCBI lineage: Eukaryota > Metazoa > Chordata > Testudines > Trionychidae > Pelodiscus > Pelodiscus sinensis. The sequence goes on from NC_134719.1 coordinate 10,141,866, forward strand.
TACGAGGAATGAGGGCTCCTTTGAAAGAGGAGGCTTTTCCGAAAAAGCAAATCGGTAAAAGCCCTGCAAATTGGAGCTCAATTTGTGTAGCTTTTTCCAAAAAAACCAACCCTATATAGTGTAGACTTAGCCAGAAATTCAAAAAGTGATCTTGTGCTTAAAATAGTTAGAGACCACTGATCTACAGGAACTCAAAGCCACTCATATTGGCTATACAGTAATGAAAGAAAGCAGTGTTAAAAGATTGAGATTTTGATTACATGGACAACCTTTAAATTAAAAATATACAGGTTTCACCATTTTTATTAAAGACTTTCACTGACAGCTTGTAAAAAAAATTTCTAACATACATAAGTTCTATCCAAGAAAAGATAAAGAATGAAAGTGTCCCACCCCTCAGCATTACAATACTAATTCAAAATTATACAATTTAAATTGGCTTAATCTTGAAATGTAATCCAATGAGACTGAAGACTAGACATTTAAGGTCCTGGACCAGATAGTAAAACACTCGTAGCCCTTCCGGATCCCTAAAGTACAAAAAACAAACATTAAGTTGCAAGTTTTTAAGAGCAGTTCCTAAAACTAAACCGATAAAAAAATCCCCAGTGCCAAGATTTTTCATGAGTGGCTGTCTTAAAACACCATAGTTTTGGCTGGTACAAATTTTCACTGTGATAAATTGATAGTTCTAAGTAGTCTTGCAAATCCGTGGATATCCACTTCATATCCATGGTATACACACCCGCGGCTGTGGATAGTCACAGCTCATTTTTACAGATATGGATGGGGATACAAATTTTGTATCTAGAATCCTGCAAATTTATGGATATCCAAAAGTGTCTGCACCTGCAGCTGACTTTCGCAGATACAAAATTTTGTATCCATGCAGGTCTCTAGTTATAAGCTATGGTCAGGCCTACAGTACAGGGAAAAGTTGTTCTAAGCTACACAACTAAAGTAACTCAAATTGTGTAACTCAAGTTGATGCAGTTTAAATCTATTTACTGCAGGATAAATACTGAACTGGGTAGGCAGGAGAAACTCTCCCATCAACTCCCCTTACTCTCCTTGTTCTGGTGGTGTACCGCCGTTGATGGGAGAGAGATTGATGATCAATTTAGTGGTCTCCTCTAGACTAGGGATGTAAAAAGTTGTTTAAAAATGTAACCAGGTAATTGCTAAAAATCCTAGTGGTTACATGTGCTGTGGGCTCTGCAATATAAAACTTATATGTGAGCTTTATACTGCAGAGCTCATAGCAAAGCCAGCTCTCTGGGGATGGAGCCAGTGTGTAATCATAACGGAAACATCTAGATAAGCTGATGCTTATAGGTTAACCATTTAATTAGTTAACCTTTTACATCCCTATCTGAGACCTGCTAAAACAGGGGTGGGCAATAATTTTTAATGAAGGGGTACTAAGATTTTGGTACATTGTCAAGGACCGCACTTCTGTGACAGCGGGTGGGGTGTAGAAGGGAGTTTGGGATAGAGGACTGGGGTGCAGGAGGGACTGTGGGGTCAGAGAGTTTGGGTGAATGAGGGGGTTATGGTTTGGGGCAGGACCTTGGGGTGCAGGGTCCAGGAGTGGTTATGGGGAGGATTCTGTCATGGGGAAGGAGTGTAGGAGGGGGTGAAGGGTTTGGGAGGAAGTTGTGACCTGGGAGAAGGGGGGGAAAGGGGTTGCAGAGGGTTTGGGTGGTGATGTGGGGAAGGAGAATGGGGTGCAGAGTCAGGAAAGGATATGTTTGCAGGAAAGGATTCTGGCCTGGGGGAGTGGTATAGGAGGGGGGTGCATGGTTTGGGAGGGAGTTGTGACCTGGAGGAGGTGGTGAGGGGATACATAGGGTTTGGGTGGTGGCCTGAGGCCAGTAGTTGAGGGGAAAGAAAGGGTAGGCTGCCAGAGGCAGGCTATTGCTAGGAGGCGCTTACCTACGGGGCTCCCAGCCAGCAGCTCTGCAGGAACCTGAGATAAGCTCCCTGCTTGTACACTGGGCTGGATGCTCCAAATGGCCCTGCTCCAGCACAGGGAGGGTGTGATGAGGCTTCATTCACTGCCCTTGCCTTCAGCAACATTTCTCAGCACCTATTGGCCAGAAACTGGCCAATGGGAGCTGAGGGATTTTGCCTTGGGGCAGGGACAGTGCACAAAGCTTTCTCTTCCCTGCCCAGACTGCATAGCAATTAGCAGCCAGCCTGCTGTTTAAAATAGGTGTAGCTTCTGTGTAGTAAGCATACGGACCGGGTGGCTACAGGCCAGATCCGACTCACTAGATGCCTTTTGCCTACCCCTGTGCTAAAATCAACCCCCAGTAGATCAATTGCTCCAGCCAGTGGAGACAATCCCTCAGCCTGAAAGCCATATACTGTAAGTTTGGCTCATATTCACTACTTCACTTTTAAGATGTACAGCCTTTTTATTTGATGCATTAGTTTAATATTGTCATTAAGACTTTTAGGAACAAGTATTACAGAATCTTTTCAGTTTAGCTTAGGGATGAACTATGGTTACCATTGAAGTAAATGGGAATTTTCCCATAAACTTAATTGAATGAGGATTTCACTATAAGTTTACAATTTTTTTTTTGGAATCTTAATATGTTTGGGGAGTTGTATACACAGACAATTTATAATTAATTGATGTGGGGTGCAAATTACTTTACAGGTAATTTTGCTACATTACAAAAGAATGAGATTCTTCAGTATAATAATTAACAGAGGATCATCCAAAAGAAGCAGTTGGAGACAATAGCCATTTTTGAATGATAATGATTATGCTCCAAATGTAGATTGATAAGTGATTGTAGATACAGTAGATTCCCGATTAATGGTACCATTTTGGCAAAACTGGAATTATTCTATACAGACTACGTACTTGGATTGATTTACATCAATAAGTGATCCGATTTTTGATGTGGTAAAAGAGATGTGTTCATCACCGATTACAATTTCAAGCTCCTAGAACATTAAAAAAAAAGTCAAATAGCAGAACTGCTTGGATATTATACTAGTTCATAGTAGGGATGTAAAATCCCGATTGATTAGTTAACCAGTGAAACGTTCGTTAACCTAATGTTTAACTAGTAAACCAACTAAGCATACCCGCTGGAAGGAGACTTCCAGCCCCAGGGGGCTGCTCTTGGGCACCAGTTAACCAGTACCCAATAAGCATCATCTGTCCACATCCCTAATTCATAGGATCAGTTTAAGCAGCAGGATAAAATGGTCTTACATTTAAAAACAAATCTTATCATAACTGACAAACACGCAGGCACTCAAAATTTGAGAGTAAACTGCTCTACTACTCAGTTTTAAGTTTCACATATTTACAGATCTGCTAAAAGTAAGATTCAAGTAGGGATGTAAATTGTTGTTTAAAAAGTTGTTAAATACTATGTTTAACTGGTTAACCATGGAGCAGTGCCTCGCTGCACTGTGTAGTTGCTCAGACTGGGCCCACAGTGCTCTGCTATGGGAAAGTAGAAGGTGAGGTCCAGTTCTGCTTTGGCCAGGCCAACAATTAACCAGTTACCGGTAAGCATCACCCAAATCCAAATTAAAATTATGTTAATAATGCAGGTGGAAAGCCACTAAACACTAACCTGCCGACCAACTCTGTCAGGTGGAGGCCATAAGGCATCATCTTCTTTTGTGATTTCACTGTCATCAATTATTCTCTTAAGTTCTTCCATCACACTTTTGTGTACATAGGCCTACGAACAACAGTTAAACGCATACCAACGAGCAGATGCATAAGCATAAGAAAGTACATGTCAACTTCCAAACATTAGAAGACATTTTTAAAGTATTTCATGCCCCTCAATTTTTAAACAAGAACATATGCTCACAAAATTCAGAAAGCTCTTATGAGTATACTTAATGCACATACACAAACAAAATGAACTGTCAACTCCCAGAAATAGTTTGAGAGCTGCCTTGACATTTCCTCCTTTACAAATATATATATGGCCATAAAGCCTAACCCTGAAAACCCTTATTCAGTTAAACAGCCCTTGAACATGAAATCAGTTGGAATACTGAATACTTCATACTTATGAATGGATGTAAGGATTTGCAGAAGAAGGCTATTATTCCATTCCAAAAACTAGTTGTAGAAAAGTTATGTCTAATCTATTTATGAAGTAGATTTTTCTTTGTTGTATCTAGGATGGACCCAGCATGAATGATAAAATGCTCGGTGTATAGCAATGGAATCTAATGAGTGTATTATAAGGATGTTAATGACTAGTCAATTTCCTTGCCCTTGCTGCTTCTATCGGGGGTGAGGGTGGAGGTGAGGGTGGAAGACGAGGGTACTTCAAAGCGGCAGCACCACACAGGTGATCCAGCTCAGCTGTGCAGCACTGCCCCTTTGAAACGCCACCTCAGAGTTTCAAAGCAGCGCTACACTGAGCTCACCCCGGGTTCCATTTGGTGCTGCCCCTTTGAAATGCCGCAACAGCCCAAGTAATTATAACTAAAAAGCATCTTAAAAGAACTGCTCATTTTAAGTGTTAAAAGCCTATTCTATAGATTCACAAAAACCATTTATTTGGTTCAGCTTTATTTGCAGAGTATTCAAAGATATGTTTACTAAAATACTCAAATACCATACCTCTTTTCTGATCATTACATCATTTTTGTAATTGCTGTTGTTGGCATATCTCAGTTTTCCTGTTAAAATAACGATGAATATTAGATTCAAAATTAGAATAGTCAGAGTACTGCAATTCTCAATATTTAATGATTGTAAGATGTAATAAAATTATACAAATGTGTACGTTTGTGTGGAAAGCCATATAATAGGAAGAGAGACCTGCTGTTAGTGTGCTTTAAATAAGTGATTCAGCCCTTTATCTTTCCAGTGCTTAAATTGGACAATACCTCTGCAAATTGAGGTACTATTATACCATGGCAAATGTTGTATTTTGGTACTTATATGGTAACGATCAGGGCTTGACAATCTATGTAATCTACTCGCCCGTGGTGAGTAGATTACAACCTGGAAGAGCCGGGGTCGGGCGATCTGCGCATGTGCAGAACGATCTGCGCATGTGCAGAACACCACACGCCGCGGCTCGGCGAGCCCTGGTAATGATTACGTAAGACCGCTAATACTTCCTAATTAACAGCTAAAAAATATATCAATTGAATTGTTGCATAAGGGTTTCCTGTAATGCCTTTTGTCTAAAATTTCTATTTTGTGTCCTTTGTCCTTATTTGGGCAAATAATCATTATTGGTGTGGCTGCCATCCTCCCCATCTTAGAGGGTACTGTATTTTGATTCCAAATTACATGTAAGTAATTTTGGATCCTGTGTAGGAAAGCTGCTATATACATGTAGGCTGGGGTCAGTGTTCCCTGTAAGCTCAGTATTTGGGCAGCCATCCAGGAGAGATTCAAATGCTGCCTAGCTGATTAGCAGAGCACCCACAGCTGACAGCACGTGTTTCTATGGATGGTGCACATCTGCACACGCCTCAACACATATAACATTTATTCTGCATATGGATGGGAAAAATTAGAGGGAATGTTGGCTGGGGTAGACTATTTTTCATTAAGGTCCAAATTTCTTGGTAACAGTATAGTCAAGGTCCAGACTCCAGAGAAAATAACAATAATTACAATAAGTAAATACAAAGATTTGTGGGTATGTTCAAAAGAGTCCAGCAGTCTGGATTTGGTCTGCCGTCTGCCTATTGATTACCCTGATGTATGCCATCATCATTTATTCCTGAAAATTTTCAACAAAGGGAATCAGTTTATTCTAGGATTCATGCAGACAGACCCATTCAATAGGTAGCTGTTAACCAAATACATATCTATAGGAGTGCTACAGCTAAGAATCCCATAACCTCTTCTCTCCTGAGAGGGAGAGCGGTCATCAACAAAGAGGAAGTGCTGGCCAGGAAAAGGATATAGTCAAACTATCCTGAATCTACATCTTCCCAGGTATCCTCTGAGGATGTAAAATCCCATATAATTGATTAACTGGTTAAACCAGAAGTTTATTTCATGTTTAACCGGCAAACCAATTAAGCTGAGGATCTCCCCGCCACACCCAGGATGGAGCAGCCTCTGCCTGTGACACGCCCGGCCTGCTGCGGACAGGCATCAGCCCCTGCCTATGGTGGACCCCGCGGGGCTGGAGCAGATAGGTACCTGCTTCAGCCCACAAAGGTTAACCAGAATCATTAAGCATCATCTGTTAAGGGTACTGCTTACCATTTAACCTTTTGCATCCCTAGTACCCCCAGCAGCCTATTCTGGTAGGCTACATTTAGACTGGCATGATTTTTCACAAATGCTTTTAACGGAAAAGTTTTTCCGTTAAAAGCATTGGGGGAAAAAACCGTCTAGATTAGCACGGACGCTTTTCCGCAAAAGCACTTTTTATGGAAAAGTGTCCGTGCCAATCTAGACATGGTTTTGCGCAAGAAAGCCCTGATCGCCATTTTCGGGATTGGGGCTTTTTTGCACAAAACAATACCGAGTTGTCTACACTGGCCCTCTTGTGCAAAAGCATTTGCGCAAGAGGGCTTTTGCCTGAACAGGAGCAGCATAGTATTTCCACAAGAACACTGACAATCTTACATGAGATCATCAGTGTTCTTGCAGAAATTCAAGCGGACACCTGCTTTTGCGGAAAAACTTGCCAGTCTAGACGCAGCCGTAGAGTTCTGCAAGAACCCATCTATATTTAAAGCTGCCTTTACCTGGCTAGGTGGAGCTGCCTCAGCTGATTCAGATTATGTGCAATTTAGAACCTCCTGTGGTAGCAGAGCCCAATAAGAGAAATCAATTACATCTGTGTATTGCACATTGGCTACGTCTACACTGGCCCCTTCTTCGGAAGGGGCATGCTAATTTTGAAAGTGGGAATAGGGAAATCCGCAGGGGATTTAAATATCCCCCGCGGGATTTAAATAAAGATGTCCGCCGCTTTTTTTCCGGCTTGGAGAAAAGCCGGAAAAAAGCGTCTAGACTGGCCCGATCCTCCGGAAGAAAGCCCTATTCCGGAGTATCTCTTATTCCTACTTCAAAGTTTAAATGGCTTGTGTTACAGTTATTCTGGGACATAGGGCAATTAACAGCACTAGCAACATTTAATTATAACTTCTGAATTAGCTAATAACAAAACAGATTATTGAAGTAGGTTAATATAATTACGACAAACACTGACAATATTTAGTCATAACGTTTTACCAATTATTTTAAGGGATACCATCAAGTGAAAATAGAACTTTTAATTATTAAAATGTATCTTATTATTTTGTATTATAATAGAGTTCAATCATGACTGGTATAGAACTTCCTGGACACAGTATATACATTAACAATCACTAATCAGCACCAGAATGACAGGAGCCTCCCACTTTTTGAAAGTGGCTAAGCCTGTCCTGCCCATTTCTCTCCATCAGTGATATGCCAAATGCCTTCCACCCCACGCCAAGGGTTCTGGGCCAACTGGGAAGCCTGGGCAGCTGAGGACCACTTGTCCGGGGTGGGGATGCCAAGAGCAGCCCTTGGGCCTGTGTTCCTGTCTTGGAGCCCCTGCACAAGGATAGCTTTGTAAGATCTGGCTCTTATTATGGCTAGGCTGCAGCTCTGAGGCCCATCACCTGGCTGGAGCAGGAGCTTCCCGGGGAAGCTCTGGGGACCTATGAACCCTCCACCTGTATGTGATGCATGGGGGAAGAGGCTGCAGGGTAGGGACACCAACTGGGGGTTGCTCTTGGTCCCTCCAACCCTAGCAGGTGGAGGGTCCATGACTCTGCACCATCTTGGCTGGGGGAAGGGGCTCAGGCAGATGGGGCAGGAGCGCAGCCACGAAGAAGCATGGGCCTTTGGGCTCCCACTTTCTGGAAGGCTCCACCCATTACTTTCCCTTTAAAAAAACCCCCAAAGGGCAGGGAAAGGGCAGCATTAGCTCCAGGTCACTGACGGGGAAGGGCGAAACGGGAGGATGATTAGGTGGCTCGCTCAAAGCCACACGTGAGGATTCTGTGGCCGTGCCGGGAACTGAGTCCAGATCCAAACCCCAGCCCAGCGCCGCCTTCGCCTGCTTGCAGCCAGCACTTCAGGCATTGCCCGGTTCGGGGCCCCGGACAGTCTCCCCAAGTGCGCGCGGCGCTTCCGCGGAGCGGCAGGGGAAGGGGAACTCCAACCGCGGCTACAGCTGCTTCCAGCCAGGGCACAAGGGGCAGCTCAACCTCCCCCCGCGTGCCCGGTGGGGCGGCCCCTGCGCGCCGCGCAGCCACGTGCCGCCCCCGCGGTGCGCTTCTCCCCCCGCCCCCGCGGGCCCAGGCCTCACCGTCCGGCCGGAACTCGAACTCCAGGAACTCGTGGCCGAACTTCCCCTTGTGCCCCACATAGTAGCGCAGGTAGAAATCGCTCGCCATGGCCACCGACTCCGCTCTGACCCGCCGAGAGACCGGCATGCACCGCGCGCCCGGACTGGGCGACCAGACTGTAGCACAACAACCGGGCGGGCGCGGGGTAATGACGTCGCGCCGGAGCCTTTGCGGCCTCGCTGCGCATGCTCAGTAACAGATACGGAAGCCGCTGCTCTCGCTAGGAATCAGGTTTTGCTGGTGCCTCTTAGAGGCGCTGACAGGGACAAGTCGAGGGGCTGGGCTGGGGGGTCAGGCAGCTGGGGCCAAAAGAAGGGATGGGGCGGGGCGGAGGGGTTGGAGCTGGGATAAAGCCAAAGTGTGACAGGGGCACAGCCCCAGCACAGAGGCATGAAGTAACAACCCCCCCCCCCCCCCACCCCGTGAGATAAACTATCTGCTGTGTTAGAAGAAATGAGGGGGGGCACAAGAGCTTTTTTATTTCCCCTGTCACAGAATAGTACATCTCAGCACGGGCTTCCTAGAGTCTTAAAAACCCAGGCATCCCAGTGCCTAGACATGGCAGCTCCTTTCTATCTGATATAATGTGCTGTAATGGAAAAAGTTGTCAAGCAGTCATTCTCTCCTTGAGAGAGCTTTTCCATGCGATGTAAGGAAGGATTACTTCTGCTTGGGAAGGAATTCTGCAAAGTGATTTAGCTTCAGTTGTATTAAGGAAACACTCCTTAGGTTATCCTGCATCCCAAATCTTTCTCTGCAAAGCCACAACATTTATATCCTTTGACATTATCCTGCTGCCTGGCTGTGTACTGATCACACCCGCTGGGTAGACTCCTCTGTACTTAACCAGGGCTACTCAACTTTGGAAGCCCTGGGGGCCACAATGATGAAGCACATGATGAGGGCTGCAACTGAAGTGTGGTTGCATATATGTGCAAATATATATGCAAATAGCTTCTTTCACACTGATGGGCATGAATACAAAGATTAAGGCAAGACTACAACACGCAGGCCCCGTTTAAGTCAGTTCTGCTGATATTAATAATATGCAATATTTACCTAACTTTCACCCATATGACAGCACTTTTAATGAGCAATGACAGTCAGAGAATTTAACTACTAAAAGGCATATCAACAGAAGACCATTATATTGACTACTGTTTTGTTTTGGCTCCCACGCAAAGGCCATATGTCGAGCCCTGCATAAACCCAAACTGCACTGGGGCCGCTAATAAACAGGTCATGGGCCACATGCAGCCGACGGGCCATATCCCTGCCCTAACCTGTAGGAAAATGGTACCCACATCACATGCCCACCTGTCTCTTGAACTCTGGCGAGTTACGTTTCACTGAACTGAGTCTACCCGCCCCCAGTCTCTAGATGTCCCACGTGGAACGCTCCACCCCTCCCAGCATTCAGAAGCTTGGTATCTTCCACGCATGGTAACCCGCGACAACTAACCTGTTGCGCGGGAAGTGAATGACAGCTCCTTGAACCAATGGGAGAAAAAAATGGCGACAAGCACCGCCTCCACCATCGCACGTGGAAGAGTCCAGCGCAGGATGGGGGAGCGGTGGAACAGTGGTAACTCTGAAGCATGGGCAGGGGCTGCTGAGACCCTAAATTTCATCCCTATTCCAGCTCTTCCGTCATTTCGTGTGTTCCTCCCCCCATGGTTACCATGGTTTGCTCCCTTCCCCTACCTCGTTAAAATGATGGAACCGTCATAAGGGGAAATAATATACGTCACCCCGTACCTGATTGGTTGGGGAAGTAGCTGAGCTGTTTATGACCGTTAGTTCAACCGGCCGTGTGGGGGCGAACGGCCGTTTTCGGATGCGCCAAGCCTGGCTGGTGCCGTCTCGCGGGGAGCACTAGGGAGGCGGCGGGGTGGGTAGGGCGAGCGCGAGCTCAGTTTCCTCAGTAAGCCGGGCCCCAGTCAGCCGCAGCGAGCCGGTAACGGGAGCTGAGCCGTCGCCATGTCCGGCAAGAGTAAGCCTTTGGCTAGCTGCAGCTGCCCGGAGCTGGCCGCGGCGCAGCCAGTCGCAGCGGGCGGCCGAGGTGCTTCAGCTCGACTGCCCCAGGAGGCGTCTGAGCAACAAGGAAGGAGCCGCAGGGCTAACCCCCGCCAGGGGGACCCTGCCATTGTCAAGTCTCCCAGTGACCCCAAGCAGTACAGGTGAGGGAGAGCGCCCACACTTAAAGGGGACCCCCCCAGCACCGCGGGATGGGAGGGGACTCAGTGGGAAGGAGGGATCCCCAAGAAACACAGGGATGGTGTAGAGAGGAGCCAGGCGCTTTCCATGCGGTGTAGAAGCAAACTGGATTCCCCCCCCCCCCGACACACACACACACACAGTCACACCTCTGGTTGCTGCCATAACAACAGCAACAAGTGAGCTCAAGGGTTGTGCAAAGCATTTACAAATGCAGCCTGGTCACACTGATGGTGCTTTATTTCTCTGTGGAAGTGAAGGCCCTTCTCTCAATTAGTATTACTTTTCCCCTGGCAGTTAAGAAAGCAGAGCAGTGCTATCTGGCAGGATTCATTTGAAAGAATTTAAAATTTTAAATGTAAACCTTCATAGAATCATAGGACTGGAAGGGACCTTGAGAGGTCATCGAGTCCAGCCCCCCGCCCTCAAGGCAGGATCAAGCTCCGTCTACACCATCCCTGACAGATGTCTATCTAACCTGTTCTTAAATATCTCCAGAGAGGGAGATTCCACCACCTCCCTTGGCAATTTATTCCAATATTTGACCACCCTGACAGTTAGGAATTTTTTCCTAATGTCCAATCTAAACCTCCCCTGCTGCACTTTAAGCCCATTACTCCTTGTCCTGTCCTCAGAAACCAAGAGGAACAAATTTTCTCCTTCCTCCTTGTGACACCCTTTTAGATATTTGAAAACTGCTATCATGTCCCCCCCTTAATCTTCTTTTTTCCAAACTAAACAAGCCCAGTTCATGAAGCCTGGCTTCATAGGTCATGTTCTCTAGACCTTTAATCATTCTTGTCGCTCTTCTCTGTACCCTTTCCAATTTCTCCACATCTTTCTTGAAACGTGGCGCCCAGAACTGGACACAGTACTCCAGCTGAGGCCTAACTAGTGCAGAGTAGAGCGGCAGAATGACTTCACGAGTTTTGCTTACAACACACCTATTGATACAACCTAGAATCATATTTGCTTTTTTTGCAACAGCATCACACTGTTGACTCATATTCAACTTGTGGTCCACTATGACCCCTAGATCCCTTTCCGCCATGCTCCTTCCTAGACAGTCGCTTCCCATCTTGTATGTATGGAACTGATTGTTCCTTCCTAAGTGGAGCAGTTTGCATTTCTCTTTATTAAACTTCATCCTGTTTACCTCTGACCATTTCTCTAACTTGCTAAGGTCATTTTGAATTATGTCCCTATCCTCCAAAGAAGTTGCAACCCCACCCAGTTTGGTATCATCTGCAAACTTAATAAGTGTACTCTCTATCCCAATATCTACATCATTGATGAAGATATTGAACAGTACGGGTCCCAAAACAGACCTTTGTTGAACTCCACTTGTTATCCCTTTCCAGCAGGATTTAGCACCGTTAACAACCACTCTCTGACTACGGTTATCCAGCCAATTATGCACCCACCTTATCGTGGCCCTATCTAAGTTATATTTGCCTAGTTTATCAATAAGAATATCATGCAAGACTGTATCAAATGCCTTACTAAAGTCTAGGTATATGACATCCACCGCTTCTCCCTTATCCACAAGGCTCGTTATCCTATCAAAGAAAGCTATCAGATTAGTTTGGCATGACTTGTTCTTCACAAACCCATGCTGGCTATTCCCTATCACTTTATTACCTTCCAAGTGTTTGCATATGATTTCCTTAATTACCTGCTCCATTATCTTCCCTGGGACAGACGTTAAACTGACCGGTCTGTAGTTTCCTGGGTTGTTCTTATTCCCCTTTTTATAGATGGGCACAATATTTGTCCTTTTCCAGTCTTCTGGAATCTACCCTGTCTTCCATGATTTTTCAAAGATCATAGCTAAAGGCTCAGATACCTCCTCTATCAGCTCCTTGAGTATCCTGGGATGCAGTTCATTAGGACCTGGTGACTTGCTGACATCTAACTTTCCTAAGTGATTTTTAACTTGTTCTTTGTGTATCCTATCTTCTAAACTTACCCTCTCTCTGCTTGTATTCACTACGTTAGGCACACCTCCAGACTTCTCGGTGAAGACCGAAACAAATATGTCATTGAGCATCTCCGCCATTTCCGAGTTTCCTGTTACTGCTTCTCCCTCCTCACTGAGCAGTGGGCCTACCCTGTCCTTGGTCTTCCTCTTGCTTCTAATGTATTTATAAAAGGTCTTCTTGTTTCCCTTTATGCCTGTAGCTAGTTTGATCTCATTTTGTGCCTTTGCCTTTCTAATCTTGCCCCTGCATTCCCGTGTTGCTTGCCTATATTCATCCTTTGTTATTTGTCCTAGTTTCCATTTTTTATATGACTCCTTTTTTATTTTGAGATCATGCAAGATCTCCTTGTTAAGCCAAGCTGGTCTTTTGCCATATTTTCTATCTTTCCTACACAGCAGAATTGTTTGCTTTTGGGCCCTTAACAACGTCCCTTTGAAATACTTCCAACTCTCCTCAGTTGTTTTTCCCTTCAGTCTTGCTTCCCATGGGACCTTACCTACAAGTTCTCTGAGCTTATCAAAATCTGCCTTCCTGAAATCCATTACCTCAATTGTGCTGGTCTCCCTTCTACCTTTCCTTAAGATCATGAACTCTATTATTTCATGATCACTGTCCCCCACACTGTCTTCCACTTTCAAGTTCTCAACTAGTTCCTCCCTATTTGTTAAAATCAAATCCAGAACAGCTTCTCCTCTGGTAGCTTTTTCAACCTTCTGAAACAGAAAGTTGTCTCCAATGCAGACCAGAAACTTATTGGATAGCCTGTGCCCCGCTGTGTTAGTTTCCCAACATATGTCTGGATAGTTGAAGTCCCCCATCACCACCAAATCTTGGGCTTTGGATAGTTTTGTTAATTGTTTAAAAAAGGCCTCATCCACCTCTTCCACCTGGCTAGGTGGCCTGTAGTAGACTCCTAGCATGAAATCACCCTAATTTTTTACCTCTTTTAGCTTAACCCAGAGACTCTCTACACAGCTATCTCCTACGTTCATCTCCACTTCAGTCCAAGTGTGTACATTTTTAATATACAAGGCAACCCCTCCTCCCTTTTTTCCCTGTCTGTCCTTCCTGAGCAAGCCGTACCCTTCCATACCAACATTCCAATCGTGCGTCCCATCCCACCAGGTTTCTGTAATACCAATGATATCATAGTTATATTTATTTGTTAGCAATTCCAGTTCTTCCTGCTTATTACCCATACTTCTCGCATTTGTATATAGGCATCTAAGATACTGATTTGATCTTGCCTCCCTGTTGTGCCCTGACCCTCCTTTCTCCTTGCCATTATAGGCCGTAGTCCCCCCCATTTCCAACCCATCTCCCAGTCCCGCACATTCAGCACTTACCTGTGGGCTTTGCTCACCTGTCCCCGTCGAACCTAGTTTAAAGCCCTCCTCACAAGGTTAGCCAGTCTGTGTCCAAACAAGGCCTTCCCACTCCTGGAAAGGTGAACTCCATCTCTGCCAAGCAGTCCTTCCTGGAAGAGCACCCCTTCAACACTGCCTGATTTCTCCTTGCTTTCCCTCCCCTCCCTTAATGCTTTTTCTCATAGTCCTGAAGCACAAATCATGAACCTTGTTAAGTCAAGTTGTTTTTAACTTGAAATTTTGATCCTCGGTAATTGGCATAAAATAATTTTTGGAGACTTTTCTAGCTGTTGCAGAACAATGCACTTGACAGAAAACAAAATCAAGAAAAGTTTGTGTCTTCACACTACTTAGCTAAAACTAACTTATGGCAAAAAGGAGTCTGATCTATCAAATAGAGGCAACAAAGGAGGGAAGGAGGGTACTATAAAGCATCAGAGCTAGTTCTGTGCAGCGCTGCCCCTTTGAAATGCCTCAGATTGGCAGTGCCACATGGAGCCTGGAATCAGCTGTGCAACAATGCTTGTTTGAAAAGCCAGGCAGCATTTCAAAGGGGTAGTGCCATCCTACCAACTAATTGGATAGTCGATGCAAAAATGCATCAGCTATTCAATTTGTGAATTAAACAATACTTATCATTAATCATAGAACCATAGAGCTGGAAGAGACCTCAGAAGGTCATCAAGTCCAGCCCCCTGCTCTAGGCAGGACCAATCCCAACTAAGACTTTACTACAAAGATGTCTTTTGTCAAGCTTTTTGTGCATGAGTCTGCACTTAGATTTGTCTCTGGCAGACATAAGCACCTCATTATTGCAATACAGTAAAATCACCTACTTGATCATGAGTGTGCACATAGCTACTGCATGATATATATTGACCCTAACAATCTTCCAGCAGCTATCCCATTTGTTACAACAGTCTCAGGTGTCAAGGAGACTGAAAGTTATCCTTTGAAGTCTTATGTATTTTTGAAATACCTTTGTCTGATTGTTTACCTGAGTGAATATGCCTAGGAACTCTTCCTTCCCTTGTTATGTGTTGTCAGGTCTGTTCCACATTCTGGCACTCTGAGTGCAGAAGTTGGGGCCCTCAAAGACTTGCCTTAGGCTCTGCTTACAACCTCCCTTCCCCCGGGTCACAGATACACTGGCTCTGAGAAATAAACAAAAGCTGCCACTATCAAGAGATTTAACCCTGAAAAAACAGGAGGAAACACTTGAATTCCTTCCCATGGGATACCCCAAACTCTCTTGCTCCAAAAGAGCTTGAAAAATTAAGAGAGAAAAACAAGCTGCAGTCTCTGGTAGCTGGCTGCTCAATCTAGGCAGGCAGACACACACAGACAGACCTCTTGTCTGTTACTTTCCAGGACACAAGAATCACCTTAAAAAGTGATTTTTATTAGCAAAACGAGATATACGTGATAAAGCATACTTGATTGCTAGGTGTTGCAGAGTAAACAAAGTAAGTACAAAAGTAAAACAGAAAATATCTGGGAACAACTCTTAGATAGTGGATGGGGGAGGCATAGATTCACACAGAGCAGTTCAAATCAAACCACAAAAATAAAGAAAAATACTCTGATCATGAATACATACACTTTTCCTTTATTTACGCATGATCCCTTCCGGGTTCAGTCCACTTCCTTGCCCCAGATCCTTTGCAGGCATGGCAATCCTGTCTGGGTTTAAATCGTTTTGTGTCTTGAACCCCTGGTTTAACTCTCCCACACAAAACAGACAAGTATCTTACACAATTCGGCTATGTCTATATTGACATGATCTTGTGCAAATACTTTTAATGCAAGAGTTCTTGCATTAAAGTATTTGCGTAAGAGAGCGTCTACACTGGCATGTGCTTTTGTGCAAAAGCATCAGTGCCAGTGTAGATGCTCTCTTGCTCAAAAAAGCTCCGATGGCCATTTTAGCCATCGGGCTTTCTTGTGCAAGAAATTCATGTTGCCTGTCTACACTGGCCTCTTGAGCAAGAACAGTTGCGCAAGAGGGCTTATTCCTGAGCGGGAGCATCATAGTTCTTGCACAAGAAGCACTGATTTCACACATTAGAATGTCGGTGTTCTTGCACAAGAACTCCCCGCCAGTGTAGACAGGCAGCAAGTTTTTGCACAAAATCTTGCCAATGTAGATGTAGCCTTCATGTTTCAGCACTCTATCCCCATTGGTTCTTCTGGCTCCCTGCCAACACCCTTGCTAGCAACCCTTGAGTTTAACCCCTTAGTTCCTGGGTGCTGGCCAGTACTCCTGTCCACTTGTAATTAGTCAGCTGGCCAGATTGGCTCCACGCACCAGACATGCTCTTGTCTGGAGTATAGAAAAGATATTGGATCTCCTGGACCTATAGAGTGAAGAGGCTATGCAAGCACAGCCATGGACCTGCAGCAGAAATGTGGACATCCATGAGCAGATTGCGAAGGGGATCAGTAATAGTGCTGCAGGAAAATGAAGAAACTGCAGATGGCATGATATAAAACAAGAGAAGGCAATTATCAATCTATTGGGGAGCTGCCTACCTGCTCTTGCCATATTTGACTTGTGTGCCATATTTGACAAAAATCGTACCAGCACTCTGCAAATGTCTGAGGATATCTTGGAGGTGCCTGAGATGTAGACCACAGCTGTGAACATGGAAGAGAAAGATAAAGGAGATGTGTGTGTTAACAAGATATTGGTAAATATCTTTTACCAATAAACTTTTAGTTGTTTTACTCATACATGAAGATATGGAAGTACAATAAATAGAGAGGTGGTATCTGCTTTTCATTCCACTGCTGGATCAGATATGGAGAGGGCAATGCATAACATTTTGTTTATGTATGGAAGGATGTTCCTTGTATTCTACTGGGGGATCTCAATTAAACTTTCTTGGAGATACTCTGCAATTCTCTCCTGAAGGTTTCTGGGATATCTACCTTATTTCTTCTTCTGCAGAAGAGACTTTCTGACACATTGCTGTGATGAGTTCAATTGGCAGCATTCCACTAAGCAGGCTAGTACCATATTGACCTAGGTGACTTCAGGATGCTAGTAGCAATAGTAGTACCTCAGGAGTTAGATTTGTGTTAAAACCACCAGTGCCACTATTCAGTGCCATTGCTCTATATGTGTACAATGGAATAGAGGCTGAAATGTGATTGTTTCATGCAACAAAAATTCCTCCCCAGATCCCAGCAGGCCCATACTCACTGTGGCTGGGGCTGAAGAGTGGTCCAGCGCAGAGACACTTCAAAGCTGCAGTGTCAATAAGCAAATCTTATTGAAAGTTTTTATGGGAATAATGGATGGGAATTTGAAACTTCTTATTCCCTTTCTGTTGTGACTATAAATCCGATGATACATCTGTCTCTTCATAAGCAGCTGCCATTATGACTTTGAGGGATGTCCTCTGCACACCTGTGGAACATCTGATCTTGAGGAGGATTACTCAGTAAGATATTGTAAACCATTGCTGCTTTGGATCACGAACAAAAATCCTGGATAACCAGCATGACACATGGGCTACGTCTACACTGCGCATTGTTGCACAAGAAGATATGCAAATGAAGCACAGCGATGAATATCACCATGCCTCATTTGCATATCTAATGAGCCACCATTGTTCCGGAAGGGGCTTTTGCGCAAGAAGGAGCTATTTACACTGCTCCTTCTTGCTCCAAAAACCCCTCTTGCGCAGGAGCCATTCTTCCTGAAAATAAGCGGCAGAACGGCTCCTGCGCAAGAGGGTATTTTTGCGCAAGAAGGAGCAGTGTAGACAGCTCCTCCTTGCGCAAAAGCCACTTCTGCAAAAATGGCGGATCGTTAGGTATGCAAATGAGGCGCGGTGATGTATTGTATATCTTCTTGTGCAACAATGCGCAGTGTAGATGTAGCCATGGTGTAATGTAGAGAATAAAAAAGCAGACAGGGAAGGCTAGGATTCCCAACCGGAAGAGGAAATGGAGATACACTAGAACATAATGGATCATTTCAGGCAGCAAACTTAAAAGTAGCAGATTAGGGATGTGAACGACTGGTTGACTATCTGATAAGCAAATGCACATGCAAATGCTTATCGGATAGTCGACAGGCTAGTCAAATAGTCACTCCGCTCCTTGCCCCCCCCCCCCCGCTGCCTCCATCAGAAGGAGGCAACAGAGACTTCAGGCTCCATGCGATGCTGCCACTTTGAAACATTGCATGCAGCCCAGGGCCAGCTGGGGAGTCCCCAACCTGAATGCGTCATTTCATAGCGGCAGCACTGTGTGGAGCCCAGAGTCAGCAGGGGAGTCCCCAGCTAATCCTGGGCTCCACATGGTGCTGCTGCTATGAAATGCTGCAAGGAACCTGACGCGAGGCTCCTTGCAGCATTTCAAAGCAGCAGCACCACATGGAACCCAGGGTCAGTGGGGGAATCCTCAGCTGACTCCAGGCTCCATGTAGTGCTGGCGCTTTGAAATGCTGCATTCAGCCTGACACTGGGCTCCCTCCGGCATTTCAAAGTGGCAGCGTAGCATGGAGCCCAAGGTCAGCGGGGGACTCCCCAGGTGACCCTAAGCTATACATGGCGCTGCTGCTTTGAAACGCTGTGCTCCCCACAGTGCTTTTGCCTGTGAAGTGTAGCAACATTCCCAGGGCTGCTGCTACACTTCAAAGGCGGAGGCGCCCTATTGACTAATCGAATAGTCGATGAAAATTTTGCAGTCCTAACGCTCCACAATATATTGTGTGGCATCATGGGCCATATCCTACCCCTTACGATTCCATGCTGCGGACTGCAAGTAAAACCACAACTTAACATGTCAACATAGGTCCAGTATATGTGTTGTACTAGGGATGGAATTTCTGTCCATTTCAGTGCACAAATGTTTGCTGTCTTTCCGATTCTAAAAGTTCAGTTCCAAATTTATATTGCAGTGCTTGCTGGTTTTTTGCACATTGCTTTTCTGCACTCTTTTTGCTACTCAGTTTTCTTATTTTTAAATGATTTCTGATTAGTTCGCAATACATTTCAGAATGCATATCAGTATTCAAAGCACACAGTACTTGTAAATGTACAGCACCACAGAATTCAAGAGATTCTGGAAAATACCCCATGGTGGTATTTAAAAATGTACAAGAAGCACCCGATAATTCATAGCTTCAGTAAAACATAATGTGTGTAAATATGCAGAAAGCACTACACATTTCCCAACAGCACCCAAAGCTTCAGGTCCACAGAACATTCCAGTACAGAGTGCTACTATTGCTGACTATTAAAGTGCTTTTTAAAGCCTCACTCAACTAAGGATGTTAAGGAGTGGGTATTTGGCTAGTTTGTATTGACTGCACAATTAGTCAACGAGGGAAGGCGTTCTGCAGAGCCACAGCAGGGGTTGCTCCTGGAGCCAGCATGAGCTGAGACTGAGCAGTCCCGGCTCCTGCCTGCCCTGGGACTTCTGTGTCTTTTCCTTTTAAATGTAGTAAGAGCCAGGTGCCTCTTACCACATTGAAAAGGCAGAGCTGTAGCATAGTAGGTACAGGACCCAGCGCAAGTTGGGACTGAGTGGGACTGAGCCTAGTGAGTCTTACTACATTTAAAAATGCAGAGCCGCAGTGACCTTGGACTGGCACGAGCCAGGACTTGCTTTGTCCTAGCTCATACCAGGTCCAGCAGCCCCTGTTGTAGAGTATAGTGTCCAATTCTGTGTGCCACAACTTCAGAAAAGATGTGGACAAACTGGGGTAGTTCCAGAGAAGAGCAACAAAAATGATTAAAGGTCTAGAAAACATGACCTATGAGGCAAGATGAAAGAGTTGGAAAAACTTAAAAAACAACAAATAGTCTGGTAGAACTTTAAAGACTAACAAAATATGTAAGGTATCATGAGCTTTTGTGGGCATAACCCACTTCTTCAGATAACCGGAGCGTTGGATGTCCAGAACCAAAATAAATGAGGGAAGAAGGGGGCAGGTGGACAACAGAAAGTGGCAGAGGGTAGATAAGTATCAAAGAAAAAGCTGAGAATGTATATAACTGGAAAAACTGGAAAACAACATATAGTCTATTAGCACCTAAAAACTAGATAGTTATCTGCTACCCAAGATACACAAACCTGGAAATCCCAGATGACCCATCATCTCAAGCATTGGCACACTCACAACAGGATTATCTAGCTATATACACTCCCTCCTCAGACCCTATGCTACCAGCACTCTGAGCTACTTCTGTGATACTACTGACTTCCTGAGGAAACTTAAAAACATCAGTAAACTTCCTGAAAATACCATCCTGACCACTATGGATGTAGAAGCCCTTTACACCAACATTCCACATGAAGATGGATTACAGGCCATCAGGAACTCCATCCCTGATGACAGCACTGCACATTCCTTCTTCCCCCGCCTTTTCACTCATTTATTTTGGTTCTGGACATCTAACACTCTGGTCATCAGAAGAAGTGGCCTGTGCCTACGAACGCTCATGATACCATCTACATATTTTGTTAGTCTTTAAAGTGCTACCAGACTATTTGTTGTTTTTTAAGATTTTCCTGTTACAGACTAATTCGACTACTACTCTGAAGCTTTTGAAAGAATTGGGTTTGTTTAATTTGGAAAAGAGAAAAGTCAGAGGGAACATGATAGCAGTTTTCAAATAGCCAACAGGGTGTTACAAGTAGGAGGGAGAAAAATTGTTCTTGACCTCTGATGATAGTTCAAGAAGCAATGGGCTTAAATTGCAGCAAGGGAGGTTTAGATTGGATATTAAGAAAAACTTCCTAACTGTTAGGGTGGTTAAGCACCGCAATAAATGGTCTAGAAAGGTTGTGAAATCTCTGTAATTGGAGATTTTAAAGAGCAGATTAGACAAGCATCTGTCAGGATGGTCTAGATTGGGCAGGCAAGACTCAGCCCGTGGGTCCAATACAGACTAGGTTTATCAGGTAGTTGAGTTCACTACTTGCATTCCCTTTACCTCCACTGCCTCTCTATCAGCGGCAGAGGGCTCTGCATTTAAAATGTAGTAGGAGCCGGGTGGGCGGGCAACCCGGCTTAGTCCCGGCATGTGCAAGTCCGGGACCAAACCCTGCTTCTGCTCTATAATTTAAAATGCAGTAGGGGCCAGAGGGCGGGCTACCTGCTTCTTACTACCGTTTAAATTGCAGAGCCACAGTGGGATTTGGTCCCACACCCAACGTGAGCTAGGACTGAGCTGGGCTGTCTATTGACTAATCGAGTAGTCAATAAAAACTCTGTTGACTACTTGATTAGTTAAATACCTCCTCTTAACATCCCTATCCTCATTCATATTATTTTCTCCTAATAAGCAGTTTTCCTTATGTTCTTCTTTGAGGATGTCCCCACGGGTGCTCCACTGTGGGTGCTGGGCTTGCCCCGGCACCGCAGAACAGAGATTATTCTGGAAGCAGTAGTCGGCCGGATCGTGCATGAACCGCAGTGACTCGCGGCGTTCGCGCTGTATTCTCTGACATGCGGTCCAGCCTCCCACCAGTTCCTCTTGACCGCCTCAGGCTGCAGATGGATGGAACTGCGCTCTTCACATAGCAACCTTGTTGTGAGACTATCTGCTCTGCAGTTATACTTGTATATATACCCTTACCTTCTTCCTTACCGCGTTCATTCCCCTTCATTAATCTAAAAAAAAAAAAGTTGTTTAGTTATAATCCTTATAGTAGGCTTTCTTTGTACCCCATCCTTCTTCTATAGTCCAGTGTATATAGTTTAACTATTTCTAGACGTTAAAAAAATACTACTAATAATAGTAATAATAGCAATAAGAGGAAAAGTGCGAGCAGAAAGAACTTCACAAGCAGAGCAAACTAAAACCGCCCACAAAAGGCACTCAGTATGCCGTCATCACCAGGCTTTAAAAAATGCAACAGCCGGCCTCGGACAGCCACTCCTCCTGCATAAGGTGCTTAGGGGAGTCCCATGTCCCCCAAAAGTGCCCCCATTGCACCAAACTCATGGTAAGGTCAAGGAGGGACAGAGAAATGCATCTGCACATGCTTCTTTTCGACAAGGCTTTGCAACCGCAGCACCCTCCCTCTGCTGCTGATGAACAGCCCCCAAAGCATAGGGCTTCATCCCCCCATAGCAGCCTCACCTAAGAAATCGAGACTCTCTCCTACGAGGTCTCTACCTGCCGCCTCTCACAGCAGCGTCAGCCATGGGCACAAGCCCAGCACATCTGGCACAGCGAAACCGCACCCTTAGCTGTCAGTGGTGCTGAAATCAAAAAGAACTGGAGAGCCGGCACCGTCCACGGCACCGAGGGTTGCATTGGTTCTGCCTGCACCCAAGCCGCCGGCACCGATGATTGAGACGGCGCCAAGAGCTTTGTTGGCACTGGTAACGTTGGCACCGATAGCTGTTGTGGCACCATACCACATGGCACTGGGGCAAACACCGTCTAAGAATACAGCACCGATAATGAAGGTTCCGGAGCCAACGGCACCTGGAAAGACGACACCGGGGAGCACGGCACGGTACTCGTCCACAGCCTGTACCGCAAGTCCAACCCCCATGACACCACCAAGTCGAAGCCGTTCTCGCCCCCTTGTTTTCTCGCTGTCACCGTCCCCTTCCCCTCCCACACTGCGTTCTCCATCCTACTGCGGTAGCTGTCGCAGATCTTCAGATTCACCAAGCAGATTGCTGTCTCCATTCCTGGCCTCATATCCTTCCCATGAAAGATGCCATCACAGACATCACTCCATCTTTCCTGCTTCCTCCAGAGCATCTTACAACTGCTCTCATTCTCCTCACTCTCTCCGCATCCATCATTGGCAGCGCATACTCATACTATCAAGGAAGACGTTCACCGTTGGATAGATTGTACCGCTGGGACGACGATTACTCCCGCGATTCTTGTAGCAGATACTCCTACCATTACAGATCTCATTTCCTCACGTGATCAATTATGGTTCTTCCAGGCATTCACCAACTCCCGCTCCCCTGACTCCTACGGGGCAAACTACATTGCCGCCTCAGCTTCCATCGGAACCAGAACAGACACATCTCAATGACCAGCCACTGGAAGTCTCTCCAGCAGACTCCTCTCCACCAGACAAAGCAGTCATCCCGGATGAAGTTCTCTCCATCAGACGACCTTCGTTAGTTCCAAGAGCTTTTTAAATGAGTAGCTATCACGCAGGAGATACCGTTGGAGGAAGTTAAGGACAAACAACATTGGCTGTTCAAAACATTGACTGCAGCATAGGTTGAAGCTATTCCTCTAGACGAAGCAATCCTAGAGATTGCCAAAGAAATATGGCACACGCCGGCATCCGCCCTCCCAACTAACAAAAACGCTGACAGGAAATACTTCGTTCCGCCAAAAGGGATGGAATTCCTCTTCACCCACCCCCAGCCCAGCTCTCTGGTGGTGGATGCGGCCCAACAGAGGTTTAAGGCCCCACAATTTAAACACCTGGGCTCTGATAGAGAGATGAAGAGGTTGGATCTTCTGGGCAGAAAAGCCTACACATTGGCAACATTAATGCTCAGAATTGCCAATTACACAGCACATCTCTCCAACCATATCTTCGATACATTCTCACGTTTAACTCCGTTGATGGACCATTTGCCAGACTCTAAAAAGCCCCTTTTGAAATCAGTGGTTCAGGAGGGCTACACGTCAACTAGAACGTCTCTCCAAATAGCTATGTGTGGCGGACATGGTGGCTCATTCTACAGCCACCACAGTGGTTATGTGGAGAGCGTCCTACCTCCAAGCAATTCCTAAGGAGTTACAAAGCAAGGTCGAGGATTTACCCTTTGACAGGGACAAGTTATTCGCCGAAAAGACTGACACTGTCCTGCACTCCTCAAAGGACTCCGTACAACTCTGCGAATGTTGGGGATGTATACCCCCCCCCCCCATTTAGAAGACGTCAGTACACACCATACCAACGGAGGTACGATTATCCATACTTTCAACACCAGTGGCAACAACAGCAGCAGCAAAGGAGCTTCGACAATCAATGCTCATACCAGAGGCCTCAACGACGACGCCACGGGAATATCCGAACCCAGATCGCATCTAACAACAAGCAACAAGTTTGATGCCTTGGTCGGGGGCACGCAAACAGTTCCGAACAGCATCAAAGACCAGTTTACCCAAATTTCCATCATCGCCTGAAGCCCTTTTTCCACCGATGGGCTGAAATTACAACAGACAGATGGGTAATGGAAATTGTTCAAACAGGCTACGCCATTCCTTTCACTTCCATCCCTCCTACCAACCGTCCAACTCCGTCCCTTTTCAGGGACCCCTCTCACGAGGCCCTTCTACACTTAGAAGTCAACCACCTACTCTCTCTAGGGGCAATAGAACTGGTCCTGAATGAATTCAAGGGCAAAGGATTTTACTCCCACTATTTCCTCACTCAGAAAAAGTCAGGAGTCTGGCGACCAATATTAGACTGCTCCCTTTTGCCTTGTGAAACGAGGTTTACAGGAGCGGTCGACAAAGGCTTCCCTTGTTGACCGATCCGCGTCTTGACTCGCGCGCTTTGCTGACAATCAGCTGAGCCGGCACAACACAGCGGCCATTTTTATTTTAATGAAGCTGGGGATATTTAAATCCCTGCTTCATTGACTATGTCGAGTAGCCTATTTTACATGCCTCTGTCGGCAGAGGCATGGAGTCTAGACATACCCTAATAGACTAATTCAGCTATCCCCTGAAGCTCATGACTTTGATAATTATTCCAGACAAACGGAGTTGAAGGAGCATTTACTCGACAAGAAGAGACCAGTTTTGAAATCAGTAGTGCAGGAGGAATACACGACGTCTCACACAGCTCTGCAAATGGCCTTATATGTTTCAGACACTGCAGCAAGATCTACCACAACCTCTATCATTCTGAGTGTCCTGGCTTCAATCTGTAGGTGTATCTAAGGAGCTTCAAGGAAAGGTTGAGGACCTCCCCTTTGATAGGGAGAAATTATTCACTGCAAGAACGGATTAGGTTCTTCATACAGGTAAGGACTCTTGACCCCCACTTCGAACTCTAGGAATGTACACCCTACCATATTGACGCTGGAAGTACATGCCTTAGCAATGACACCGAGATTTTGCATGCTTAAGAATCAGAGGCCCTTTGATCAATCCCAATCTAGATCACAAGTACAGAGGAAGTGACAGCAAAACTGTTACTCCTCTACTTCCCACTCCAGCAAGCAGCAGGTTTGAAATATTGGTCATGGGCCTGCACAATCTCTCCCATATCCATCTTCAAGAACATCTCGCTGTCTTTCACCATCATCTGTGCTCATTCTAGCATCGTTGTGTTGCCATCAAAGCAGACCATTGGGTCTTGGAAATAGTGACATCTGGCTACTCCATCCCATTCACTTCTCTTCCCCCACCCTCTCCTCCTTCCCTGTCCCTCTTCAGGGACCCCTCTCACAAAGAACTTCTAAAGCACGAGGTTCATTGATTCTTTGCCATAGGAGCAATAGAGAGTGACTGATCAGTTAAAAGGCAACGGGTTCTACTCCAACTATTTCTTTATGGAGAAGTGCATGGGAGGGTGGAGACCCATTCTAGATTTACAGAACCTCAACAAACATCTATGAAAGCAGTGGTTCAAGATAGTTCACGTCTATATTTCCTTCACGTCTATATTTCCAGTGTTAGATAAGGAAGATTGTTTTGCAGCCCTCGAACTGCAAGATGCCTATTTTCATGTAATGATCCACCTATCCCACAGATGGTTCCTGTGTTTTACTTTAGCATTGGAACATTTCCAGTACCGAGTATTACCGTTCGGCCTCTCCTCGGCCCCCAGGGTATTTTCCAAGATTCTGGCAGTAGTGTCCGCCTTCCTACGTCAACAAGGTGTCATAATTTTCCCTTGTCTTGACAACAACCTCATAAAAAGGGCATCTTGGGAGGATACTCTCCATATAATATATACCATAAGAAGCCTATTCTGATCCCTACATCTCTTTACCAACAACCAAAAGTCCACTTTTCAGCCGACAGTCTCTAGGATTCTCTCATGGCTCGTGCCTATCTGCAAACTCAGAGATTCCAGACAATACAAGATCTCATCAAAATACTTACCACCAGTCCTTCAGTAACAGTTCTCACATGCTTACAGCTGATGGGCAATATTGCCACCACTACGTATGTGATTCAACATGCCTGTTTACACCTTCGCTGCCTCCAGCATTGGCTGACCTCTGTCAACTTCCCCTCGAAATATCAAGTCCACAAGTACGTCTTCCTTCCCCCCATTGCCCTAACCTTTTTCAAGTGGTAGACCACCCCAGTCAATCTATTAGCAGGTGTGCCTTTTCAGTGTGATCAACTGTCAGCAAAGATCACAACCGACATGTCCATGGCCAATTGGGAAGCACATTTATAAAGTCTTTTTACTCAGGGTCGATTGTCCGATCATGAAACAATTTTACACATAAATCTCCTGGAGCTTCGGTCAGTCTCCAATGCTTGCAAACACTTTTGAGCACGTATCGCCAATCACACGGTCAGAATATTGATAGACAACATAATGACAAGGTATTACATCAACTGTCACGGTGGTGCCTGATCCCGTTCATTGTGCACGGAAGCAGTGTGCGTCTGGAATTGATGCATAACCAACAACATAACATTGACTGCTTCATACCTGCCCGGAATCAACAAAACGGCGGCAGACACTTTGAACAGACATTTCTCCATAGACCATGATCGCCGAGTTCTCAGACCCACATTTAAAAAACGGGTGTTTCCTCAAATTGACCTGTTCACCTCCTACAACAACACCATATATCCATCTTCTTGTTCCAGAGTGGGTTTGGGATGGGAATCCCTAGGTGACGCTTTCCTGATATTTGGAAAGCCCACTTCCACTATACCTTCTCTCCAATCCCGCTCATCCCCAGAGTCCTCCAGAAGATCAGGAGGGACCACGCTCGAGTAATTCTGATAGCCCCCACCTACCCCAGGAAGACGTGGTTTCCCTATCTCTCTCAAATGTCTCTTCAATCCTCCTATCTCCTCCCATACTGTCCAGATCTACTGACCCAGGACAGGCAGACCATACTGCATACCCATCCTCAGGCCCTACATTTAACAGCTTGGCTCCTTGCTGGTTTCAGGGTGCTGCTCTGACAGAGTGAAATGAGTCTTCCTGCACAGTAGGTGCACTACCATCCGCCCTGTTTACCTCCGCAAGTGGACGAGATTCTCCACATGGTGCGAACAAAGACATTCTGACCCATACACAGCCCCACTTCACATAATCCTGGACTACATCCTCGATCTGAAACAATCTAATTTTACCTCCCTTCTCTTCAGATTCACCTTGCTGCTATCACCATATTTCACCCCCTGGTGGAGGGACATTTTGTATTTGCCCACCCTATTACTAGGTGTTTTCTAAAGGTCCTCCAGAACTTTATTCCATCACACAGACCTCTATCACCTTAATGGAACCTGGAGTTGGTATTGGATACATTAACTCGATCTTCATTTTAGCCTTTGGTGACCTGCCTGTTGTCTCTCATGACCACCAAGGTAATTTTTCTGCTAACAGTAACGTCTACCTGCAGGCTTACTGACCTCGCAGCCTTTACAGCAGTACCTCCTTATATGGTCATCCCTTTTACCAAAGCTGTCCTCGGACTTTCATATTAATGAGCGAGTTATTCCACAGACTTTTTTCCAAAGCCGCACTCATCTGCACGAGAGCATTTCCTACATACTTTGGATGTTTGGAGGGCTCTTGCGTTCTACATTGACCGTAGTAGGGCCTTGCACTCTTCTCAACAATTATTTGTGTCGGGCTGGAGCAATGCAAAGACAGGGCACTTTTTTTGCAATGCATATCCAGCATCATTGTCTCCTGTATACAATGTATACTCCTGTATACATTGTCTCCTGTATACAATGCTACGCTTTATGTGACAAGATACTTCCTACCCTGCCTAGGTCGCATTCCACTATGGCAGTTTCCATCTTCACAGCCTTCCTATAAGGGTTTCACTTTGGGACATTTGCCATACTGGAAGATGGTCATCAGGCCATACTTTTATGAACCATTACACTATTCTCCAGCATCTTTCCAATGATGTTTCAGTAGCTGATGCAGTGCTATCCATTGTCAACAACGGGTGACTCCAAATCCCGCCATCCTTATCATAACTGATAACTACTATGAAGTCACCTACAGTGGAGCACCCATGAGGACATCACTCGGAGAAGGAAGGGAAGTTATTTACCTTGTGCTGTAATGACAGTTCTTCAAGATGTGTGTCCCTGTAGGAGCTCCACTACTCATTCTCCTCCCCTCTGTCTTCAGAGGTGTTCTCCTTGTTTGCTCTTTTTCAGATACTTGGGCATACACAAGGAACTGAAGGGGCGTCGGGTTGCGTGTGAAGCACGAGGCGCAAATGGTACGAGGCACCTCATGTGCATGACCGGCCCAACTGGCTACTGTTGCAGAAAACTCCTATCTGTGGTGCTGGGGCGATCTAACACAAACAGGCTACGTCTACACTGGCACCTTTTTCCAGAAATGCTTAAAACGGAACAGTTTTCCGTTATAAGTATTTCCGGAAAAAGAGTGTCTACATTGGCAGGATGCTTTTCCGGAAAAGCCCTTTTTCCGGAAAAGTGTCCGTGGTCAATGTAGACGCGCTTTTCCGGAAAAAAGCCCCGATCGTCATTTTTGCGATCGGGGCTTTTTTGCCGAAAAGACTACTGTGCTGTCTACACTGGCCCTTTTCCAGAACAGTTTTCCGGAAAAAGGACTTTTGCCCGAGCGGGAGCAGCATAGTTTTTCCGGAAAAGCAGCTGATTTCTTGCAGTAGATCGTCAGTGCTTTTCTGGAAATTCAAGGGGCCAGTGTAGACAGCTCGCAGCTTATTCCGGAAAAGCGGCTGCTTTTCCGGAATAAGTGGCCCAGTGTAGACACAGCCACAGTGAAATATCCCCGGGAACACACATCTCAAAGAACTGTTGTTACTACACAAGGTGAGTAATTTCTCTTTATGCCTGTGGGCAGAGGAAAATATTCTGAAAAGTTAAGCTCTTTATTTAAAGACACACACCCACAATTGATCAATTCAGTCTGTAGTTTAAGAGTAATCTTAGATTATTAGTTGGAACTAAGAGCTCATATAACTACCTCTAAATAATGCTGTCTGCTATCTCCAGTGGCAAGGAGATTTTGACCTATACTGTTGGCCAATGATCTGGCCTCATACATGCCTTTGTAACCTCTCTTCTAGATTAAAGCAATGCTGTATACCTGGACATGAAGTTTTCTGTGCTTAGAATGATTCTCCTTAGTGAAATAGACTTATCACAAAACACATCAAATCTGTCCTTGACTCACTATGCTGGCTTCCTATGAAATGCCAAGTCAAGTTCAAGATCTTGGTCTTTTCTTATCAAGATGCTTAATGGCTTGGGCCAAGGGTATCTAAAATATTGCCTAAAACTCCAAGATAGACATGATGGTCAACAACTTTGCTCCTCTGGCACAATCTTTCTACAATAAGGGAAAAACGTATCTGTGCAAGACACAGATGTTGCTCAGGCTGTTTTGAGACTGTATAATTAACTCTCACAGGAATTAAGAACCATCACAAGCTTCAGCACTTTCTCAACTATGTGCATTTTGTACTTCTTTGACCTTGACTTCTTTCATATAAATACATACTGTTTGTATGAATGAGGATGTGTGTATGTGTGTGTGTGTAATATAATTTAAAACACCCTACTAAAAACATTTGCATGCATACAGATTTCTTCCCGAAGAACAGGATGTGAGAGAGAACAAAGAACATGAGATTAAGGATGTTAAGGACTAAGGCGACTATCCGATAAGCAATTGCTTATCAGATAGTCAGTCAATTAGTCGATTTCCCTCTGCCTCCACCTTCCCCCCGTTGCCTCTATCAGATAGAAGCAGCAAAGGAGGGTGAGGAAGAAGGGGTACTTTAAAGCAGCAGTGCTGCACAGCTGAGCTAGGGCCCCTTATCCTACCTTCCTAATGCGGGAGCCAGGTGTATCCCCAGGCTCCACAATGCTGCCTCTTTGAAACACCAAGGCGGGGACTCTTGTGCATTTCAAAGCAGACACGCCCATGTGCAGTCCGGAGTCAGTGGGACTTTCCGGTGGCCCCAGGCTGCACGCGGAGTTCCTCATTCCTCCTTTGAAATGTACAAGAACCCTAGCGGGGCTCTTGTACATTTCAAAGGAGGAATGCAGAAGTGCCTATCGAGGAGTGTCATTATGTAGACAATTGAAGATTTAAAATATTAATATAGTTGATTTCACAGGTATCTCAGATTGCAAAACGGCTTGTGTGCACTACTGATTTCGGATGCAAATTACATGGATGGTGGTCCTTCTGAGGAATCTTCGGAAGGGGAGTATAATGATGAGAATGAGATTGAAACTGCTGAAGATGACGACTCAGGAACCGAGATGGAAGAGGACAAGAAGAAGTACGAGGAAGATGAGAATGATGGAGATGATGAGGAAGAACCCACTAATTCTGATGATATGGAAATGGAAGAACTAGCAGGAAAGGAAGAAGCAAAGAATTTAAATGGTACAGAGAAGCTGGTATGTGCCAACACTACAGAATGAAAGCTTGTTGAGCAGAAAACTACTATTGTGGTCCTAAGCTCTTAAATATTGTGATCTGACAAATAGGCTAGTCCTTGAATGTCCTATCCATCTAGTTACTTATGCGGCCTCAATTTCTGGTATCAGAATATCTACCTCTCTTTGTTTACGATCGAGCCTATATTGCCATTACTTATGTACTCAACTATTATTTGCAGCAGAGTGAAACATCCTCACCTATTTCATTCTTCTTCTCTTTGTTTTGGGTATAAAGTAGCTCTGTGAGATCTTAGAACTGGTGTGTTCTTGCCTTCTAGATACAGTAAAACTCCAGTGGTCCGGCATCCAATGGTCCGGCACTCTTGATGGTCCGGCACCATCTGGAACCCAGAAGTGCTCTGGGCAGCCAGACAATTGGAGCTGTTCTGCCCCCGGCTTCCCCGATTCAGCTGCTACTGAAACTGACCAGTGGCTGACTCTGGAAAGCCCGGGGCAGAGCACCCCAGCTGCTCTGCTCCGGGCTTCCCGGAGTCAGCCACTGGTCAGTTTCAACAGTGGCTGACTTGGGGAAGTCTAGGGCAGAGCAGCTGGGGTGCTGCCGGGTTGGTCTCGCAGTGCCGAGGGGAGCATCCCCCCCCACTCCACCCCAGACTCCTCATAGCCCCCCCTTCCGATAGTCCGGCATATCTGATAATCCGGCACCCCCTGGGTCCTAAAGGTGCTGGATTATTGGAAGTTTACTATAATAATAACTACAGCTTTTTTTTATAAGTGACTCCTCAGTGTCTGTTGTGTTTGCAGTCTGCAGCTGCCCTTTGTATTGCTATTGGGAGTTTCTGTGACCCTGAGGATCTCCCTGGGTTGGCACACTTTCTGGAGCACAGTATGTATCAGCTTATAATTCATTCTTTCTAAAGTGGAAAATGTAATGACATTATTTTGGATTTATTGATTTACAAACAATATTCTAGAAGCAGAATGCAGATGAGTGTAATATTTGGGTACCACCTCAGAAAATTTTAAGGAGGGATGTTACAGGCTAAAGTGGGGGGAGTCATGAATGACAATGGGAAATAATTCTCAAATATAAGGATTTGCAGGAAGAATGCAAGGAGGTGAATTTGGGAAAAATGGGCAAGTGAGTGATTGGGTTGACATCACAGGTAAAGTCAAGGGGGTCAAGGGGGCGTGTAAACTTCACAATAAAAACAAATTGAAATATAGGGTAGAACTAATGATGGAGGCCTTAAAGGTGAGGTCCAAATGCTTAATGTGGTAGAAACTGGAAGAATGTGTGATTGTGACACAGAAGCTTCCAGGGAAATGGTCCTCTGTTCTTGCAAATAACTCTTACTTCAGACCCCGACAAATTCACGAAGCTAAATGTGCCTTGTATGATATTTATCTGTAACCCTTCTGCCAGGTAGCGCTGGCAGCAGTCAGGGCTGGGTTCAATATCTAGGGGTTCCTTTTCATCCATCCCACACTGAACTGACTCGAGGTCCCACCCAGTAGCCTGGAAAATTCACATACACCCTGGGTGCCTCTGAGAGGCAATGCTTCCCCACTCGCAAGCACAAAGTCTGAGTGTAGAAAAGAAACTTTTAACAAAAGAGGGAGAGAAGTAACGTGTCATTAACTTGGGAAAACACAGAGTTCATAACCAAACTATGAGTCAACGTGACAGCTCAAGTGGATTGAGCAATGTCCTTTGTCTCAGGCTCACAAGTCCACCAATGTAAGTGTCCCATTCACACGCCCAATTATTCTTTGTATGTCACTGAGGGTATGTCTACACTACCACCCTAGTTCGAACTAGGGTGGTTAATGTAGGCAACCGAAGTTGCAAATGAAGCCCGGGATTTAAATATCCCAGGCTTCATTTGCATCTTGCCGGGCGCCACCATTTTTAAATCCCCGGTAGTTCGGACTCCATACCCGTGGCTACACACTGCACGGAGTAGGTAGTTCGAATTAGGCTTTCTAATTCAAACCACCGGTACACCTCGTTCCACGAGGAGTAACGGTAGTTCGAATTAGAAAGCCTAATTCGAACTACCTACTCTGTGCCGCGTATAGACGCGGGCACGGAGTCCGAACTACCGGAGATTTAAAAATGGCGGCGCCCGGCAAGATGCAAATGAATCCTGGGATATTTAAATCCCGGGCTTCATTTGCAACTTCGGTTGCCTACATTAACCACCCTAGTTCGAACTAGGGTGGTAGTGTAGACATACCCTGACAGTTGCTGCCCTTGGTCAGGGCAGACCAGAACTCAGAGGTGATTTTCAGAGCTCACCCCCCACCTTTGCGGGGTGGGGATAGGAGGTATCTCACCCACTCCACTGACCACTTGCTGCTGCTCCTGTCAGCTGCTCCCTTCAGCTGCCTGCCAGCCGCTTGTTCCTGCTAGCCACCCTGCTGGTCGCCTGCTGCCACTCCTGCTGACTGTCTGCTTGCTCCTGCCAGCTGCTCTGCTAGCCGCCTGCTGCCACTCCCGCTGGTTGCCTGCTGGCTGCTTGCTCCTGCCATCTGCCTTGCTGGCGATGAGTTTGGAGCTATGCCAAACCTAGTGATTTCAACTCTGTGATTCCAGCTTTTCGGTGATTTCAGCTCTTGACCCGCAGCTCAGGCCAGCAGAAACTAAACTCCTTAGAACGGAGTGGGGGAGGGGGAGGAAGAGAAACAGGTTGAACTAGTTTTACAGCTCATGCCTGGAGGGCATATAGCCTGCTGGTTCAGAGCTCTGCTCCCCCCCCCCCCAAATCCAATCCACTTGAGTCTAGAAGGAAAGACTAGTCCATCTGAGATGCTTTACAGTAACAGTGTCTCTCCTGCAAGCATTGGTGGTCATACTTTACAGTTCCTACATTTAGGGTTAACATGGTTTGTGACCCCACAACAGCCAAATTTCTTACATTAGGTAAAATACGATTCTAACAATTGACTATCCATCAGGCCTATAACACTGTCTGAACTGTATTTACATAAGCACAACCAGGATTTCTTTCCCATTCCAGCATGAACTGTATTTACATAACAGTTGAATGCCGTACAGGGCTAAACAACTGAGTGAGTATAACTATACCCAGGATTCCTTTCCCCTTCCAGCTGGCTGCAATGGAAGCAGTGATTCAGACCCTGTTACATATCTTTAAAGAGTAATATGTAGGATATCTCCAAAAAGCTAGTAATTTGTCAAGATTCATATAATTGAAAAGTGAATGTATGGATGATATTTAAGGTCCCTGCCCTAGAGGATTTACAGCCTAAGAGTCAGACTGTCAACATCAGGTACTGTATTTTCCGGCGTATAAGACGACTTTTTATGCTAAAAAACATCCCCCAAAAATCAGGGGTCGTCTTATATGGCGGGTATATAGGCAGTCCCCGACTTGCAGGTACGAATGGGGCTTTTCTCGCCCCAGAGGACACAGACTGTGGGACCTCGCGGTCCCGCCGCCCGTGTACTCCGAGGCGAGAAAAGCTGATCCGTGTCTCCCTGGTCTGCAGACCAGGAAGACGCGGAGCAAAGCCGCTGCCCGAGCCCCTCCACGGCTTTGCAAAGCCTCGGGGGAAGCCGGCAGCGGGGCAGCCCAGACACGCCGCAGCTGTCCAGCTGCCGGCGTCCTCAGAGGCTTTGCTCCCGGTGTCCCTGGTCTGCTGGGGACCGTCTCCAGCAGACCAGGGACACCAGGAGCAAAGCCGGGGAGGCGGAGGGGCGCCGGGGCACTGCCGGTTGGCCTCTTAAGGGGGGGTAGTCTTATACGGCGAGTATAAGACGAAAACCTAT
The DNA here is from genome assembly GCF_049634645.1 of Pelodiscus sinensis. NCBI lineage: Eukaryota > Metazoa > Chordata > Testudines > Trionychidae > Pelodiscus > Pelodiscus sinensis. The sequence continues at coordinate 10,176,175 of NC_134719.1, forward strand.
CTTTTAACTAGAAAATTAGGGGTCGTCTTATATGCCCAGTCGCCTTATACACCAGAAAATACGGTAGTTATAAATCACTGGGGAATGCTGAGCTTTGAAGTAATTTTGGTCAGCATGACAAGCAATGATCTCTGTACACTAGTCCCAGGGATGTGATTCTAGTGGCAACATTTTAAATAGATGTGAGGAAGGCTAATTTGAAGGCATCAAAGCAAGTTTTAAATATAAAAGTTGATGATGAAAAAATAAAAAACATACTTTTAAATGTAATTGTAATGTAAATTAAATTATTTTTTATTTTAAAAATAAACCCTGATTATAATTGTGGCAATTTATGTAAATACCTACATTTATTATAATCTAATAAAATATTTTAAATGAATAAAATGCTGAAATTAAGATGAGAAAAAATTAAGAAGTGGCTAAAAAAGTGATCTTGAAAGTTATATACATACAGAGCCCATCTAATGTATCTTTTAGCCACAAACTGAGGTACAGTACACTGAGAAGTAAGTGTAGTAATCTTGTGTAGTAATTTACACCCATAAAATGTTATAAAATCAAATGGCAATGCACTGTTGCTTTGTGTAAATGCCTACACAAGGTGCAAGGCAATGGATAATCATGGTATTTATATGTAGCTGTGCCTTTCTGAAATCATCACTATGTCTGTATCTTAATTTTGATGGATTATGTTTCAGTGGTATTTATGGGCAGTTTGAAGTATCCAGATGAGAATGGATTTGATCAATTCCTGAAGAAACATGGGGGCACTGACAATGCTTCCACTGACTGTGAACGGACAGTTTTCTATTTTGATATCCAGCAGAAATACTTCAAAGAAGCACTTGATAGGTAACCTTGATGACACCAAATAAAGCATTTGTTCATTTAAAGCAGATTAGTGCGTGTTTGCCTGAGGAAACTGCACATATTTGCATTGGCTTTTCTTGGCCTGATTAAAGCTACCCTGCTCTTGCAAACTTCCATAGGTCCCCTTTTTACAACAGAGTTCATTATAGATACAGTGACCATATTTTCTGAACCAAAAATAGGGACACATTAGCCACGCCCCTGATCCCCATTAGCCATGCCCACCTGCCACTGGAAGGGTTTGTGCAGAGTGCTGCCTCTGCCTTTTAAGTTGAGAGTCACACGCTTCTTAGATTTAAAGGGCAGAGCCAGTGCTCTGCACAAACCAGAATCAGCTGATTTCAAGTGTAGCTCTGCCCTTCAAATCTAAAACCACCCACATGGCTCTTACTAGGTTTAAAATGCAGAGAAGTAGCACAGAGGGAGCTGGAGCTGGGAATCAGCTGATTCCCAGTCTGGCTGCTGTTCTGTCCTTTTAACCTAGTAAGAGCCAAGTGGGTCGTCTTAGATTTAAAAGGCAGAGCCGCACCGGACAGCATCAGCTGAGCTTGAAATCAGCTGATCCCTGTTTGTGCAGTGTTGGCTCCGCCCTTTAACTCTAAGAAGCTGCATAGCTTTTAATTTAAAAGGCAGAGTCAGCGCCCTGCACAAACAGGGCTCAACTGATTTCAAGCACTGCTCTGCCTTTTATATCTAAGACCTGTGTGGCTCTTAGTAAGTTTAAAGGGCAGAGCGGCAGCTGGACCAGGCTCCCGCTGTGCTGCTGCTCTGCATTTTAAACTTAATAAGAGCCACATGGGTGGTCTTAGATTTAAAAGGCAGAGCCGCACTTGAAATCATCTGAGCCAGGTTTGTGTAGAGCACTAGCTCTGCCTTTTAAATCTAAGAAGACCAGTGTGGCTCTTACTGAGTTTAAACGGCAGCGGGGTTTCGTGGAGGAGGCCGTGAAGGGGAGGAGGCCACTTACTTGCTGCTTCTTTAGCGGAGTGGCTCCCAAGAGAACGACCTGCCCACGAGAGCAGCAGTGGGCCAGAGGTCAGGCACTGCCTCCCGCTGTTCTTACTGGCCGGGTTCCAGAGCAGCGGGAAAAATCTGTAAGAAGGTCCCTGCATATCTTTGTTCCCCCGGAAGAGACGGGGAGGGGAAATAGCAGCGTGCAGCCACTTCTATCTGTGATGTCATTTCTAGGACATTTTCAGTGTTTTACGGGTTACTGGGACAAGAGATTGAAATTTGGGACTGTCCCAGATTTTCTTGGGTGTAAGGTCAGAATAATTATGGAAGGGAATTGTGACTTTTCCCTAGCTCGCTCTCTGTGTTTTAAGGGAGAAGTAATACCTCAATAGTGTATTTTTTTAGGAGTGATATAATTTATGCACCTACTTTGGAAGAAGGATAAATTTCAATATGCATTTATCCCAAATTACTTTTAGGTTATATTTTTGGACTTTCATAAATTCTCATAGTGTTGAAATTGCTAGTTCATTCCATTTATCCAGCTACTTAAAGGAGGATCTTTTATTGGCCTGTTCCTTTTAAATATGTTCCTCCTTAGATGGTTTAATATTTATGAACAATCTCTGTTTTTTAAAGTATTGATTCTTATATGGCTGTGTAGTACCATTTGATTCACAGCTCTATTTTAAAAAATATGTTCAGTGCCATTAATTAACTCACATCATATCATAGGATATGTCAAGAAAATAAAGCTTTGCTTCTGTCATACAAAATTAAACAATTTTCTAATGGGGAGAGTAATTTAAATATTTTTGGTACTGACCAAATCAGCTGAGGGAAAGAAGATTGTACTGCAAATAGGCATTTTATCAAAGCCATTATTAATATAGTGATTGACCTAAATTCTGAAACTAGAGTGTACACACAATGGGAGTGCTGTTTTTATAACAGCCTTGTGTAAAGTATTTGAGGGCAGAATTCGTCTCTCCAAAGGTGAGAATCAGACCAGCTTTGGCTATTTTGAAGGATCTTAAAGGTGGGTTGCATATGACAAGACTTGGGTTTGAAAAGAGACTGAAAAAGTTGGGGCTAGTTCAGAGGGGACAAAGCAGAGATGACATGATGATGCATGTCTATAAAATAATGAATGGTTTGTGGGAGGAAAACAGGCACACCCATTCATAATTATTCATATAAGAACATGGGTACAGTTAATGAAATTGAAGGCAGTGCATTTAAAATTGATGCTTTTTTGCATGATCAACCTGTGGAACTCTGTCAGAAGGGGTTGTTGAGTCAAAAACGTAGTAAAATTTTCAGAAATTCTAAGGTCAGAAAGTACCAGTGTGGGAAGATCCAAGGTCAGATTACCTGGCAACCACATGGATATATCCAAAATGTAATTACAACTCCACCCCCCACATAGACTCCCCAGTAGTGTGCCAGTGTTCCATATAACGCATTATCCTGCCATATCCATCATCCATATCTTTATGAGTGAGAAGAAAAAGATAATTGTTAATAGTATTATCTACATATATAAGAAAATTGTAATGGATGTAACATCTGATGGGCTTGGCTTTAAGGCATAAGTCAAATATTAGCTGCTCAAGGTTAGGAAGAAACTTTGCCAGTGGTCAGGGTTATTCATTAATTGTTTATTATAGGGATTTTTCCATCTTCCTCTGAAGCATCTGGTATTGGCCAGTTTGAGAGAGGCACAATTGTCTAGAATAGATGGACCACTTATGGTCATATCTGGTCTAATGAGTCTTATGTGCTGAAGGCAGATTCTGCTTCCTTTGGTACCATATTCTACTAGCTCGCTTCTGCACAAAAGATCAGTGACCTTGCCCTTTGTCTTTCTAAAAGTATTAAATAATTGGGCTTGTTCATGTTAGTTCACATGCTTTAAGAACTAATGGTAAAAGAGCCCAGAACTATATCATTGTTTAAGCTAATAGAAGTCCTTAATCTTAAAAAAGTAAACATTGTAGTTTGTCACAAAGTCAGTTTTTGTTTATTAAAAAAACCAATCTGTATAGTCATTCATCAAACAATAGGGAAGATTTACCTTTTTGTCTCTTTGTTTTAGGTGGGCACAATTCTTCATTCACCCACTAATGATCAGGGATGCTATTGATCGTGAAGTTGAAGCTGTTGATAGTGGTAAGAGTAACATTTTTGTCATAAAACTTTTTTTTTTTTTAGCTCTACAGCATTGACTGTATTGAAATTCTTGACAAGATTCTCAGGTATTTCGTGCTGTCTCATGCGTAATATCTAATATATCCTTTATTTAACTTCAGTTAAAAAGTAAAATTTAACTAGAGGCTAAAAGTTACATTAATGGGACTTTATTGATTCCTTGAGCATAATGAAATATATACATTTATGTGAGTGAGAGTCAAGTTGTGTTGTCTTCACCGCTCAGTGCAGAGCAAATGTTGGTATTAACATGGATAGGAGGACTAATCTTGTGAAAATAGTATATTTGAAGGAGAATTGTTAGAGTGTGAATTAGGGATGTTAAATATCAGTTAATTGAATAGTCAATTAACCTCATGAATTTTAAATGGTCACTCAACTATTCTATAGTCCCCGAGGGTGGGTCCAGCAGCCAGCATGCTCTGGCTCCACTCCCGAGGAGTCCCCTGCCACTCCATGCTGCTGCCTCTATCAGAGGCAGCAGCACAGGGTGCCAGGAGGGAGCTGGTCTGCGAGGGGAGCCAGTTTAAAAACCAGATCCCCTTGCAGATCATCTGGAGCATTCAAGCCCCTCTATCCAACATGGGGTCACCCAACAAGAGCTTGGCGATGGATGTACCTGGCCCCCCTAGGATGTAGGACAGATAAGAGGGGGCCCAAAATATAGGGAGATTGGTGGCTCCTCCAGTGGCACAGTGGATAAGGTACATGCCTCCAGAGCAATGAGTCTGTTGCCCTGAGCTGCTGTCTTTTAAACAGAGGCAGCAGGATGGGGTGGCAGCAGCCCCTGTCCTGGTGGGGTCTGAGCTCTTGGACCCGGAGCGAGCTGGAACTGAGCCGGGTTTCCTACCAACCTGGCTCCTAATACACTTTAAATGCCGAGTAGCAGCAGGGGTAGATTCCAGACTTGGAGTGAGCCAGGCTGCTGACCAGCCTGATAAAAAATTTACTGGCGGGGGACGGGAATAAGTATTTGCTTATCGGTTAATCGACTACACTATTATATCTTCAGTGTAAATCAGTGTCCTCCTCCAACCATGACTGCTCTGTAGCTGGGGAAGGGCTCCTCCACCATCCGTAGCAGCTCAGTCTTGGGTCCAGATAAGTGTGCCACTTCCCTGGCCATAGTTCTGAACCCAGATTTGCCCTGGCTAAGGAACAGCAACCTCTTCCTGATTGTGGAGAGGCACTTTCTCCCTTCCTCAGGCTGCTGCAGTGAGAGAGGGCTGAGGGTAGTCCTCTCTTTCTGGGGTAGCCTGCACTCCGAACACCTCATTCCCAAATCCACCCGAGATCCTGCACCCCTATTCAGAGCCCTCAACTTCCTTCACAACCATCTGCCCCAGCCCCGAGCCCCCTCCTGCATTTCAGTGCTTTGGCGCTACTCTGATCACACATTGTCCATTTGCAGAATAATTTTATTATGTGATACATCACCTGCATATTTGTGCACATAATGAAAGTCATTCCACACACAGACATAAAAAATAAGAATGAACGTTGCTAATCATCTCATCTGTTTATCTCTTATGTAGATCATATGGAGTGTCAGGCTGCCTTTGTGGGAGTGATTTCAAATTGTATAACTTCTTACACTACATCAGCCTATGCAATAGCTCAGGTCGTACCTTCACAGCAGTTGCAAGCTCATTTGAGGAAAGCCCAAGTAATATCAGTAGCATTTCTCAGTGATATGTCAGTATTTGACATTTGAAGGGATGTTGCCTGGTCTTCTGTAAATGCTCTTACCAGGCACTATTAGATTGCCATGGCATCTAGGTCAGATGCAAACTTTGGGAAGCCTGTCCTGCAGTCATTTTTTAAAGTAGACTCTGAGACTGTCCTCCTATGAGTTCTGCTTGTGAGTCACCTGAATGGAATACATGTCTGTAGGCACTTGAAGAAAAGACAGTCACTTGCCTTTATTGCAACTGTTGTTCCTTGAGATGTGGGTGTAGACATGTATTTCCTGATCCATCCTTTGCCGTTTCTGTAACAGTCTCCTTATTTTTGACGTTCAATCTGAAGGATAGTGCTGCTCTTAAAAAACTAAGGGAGAATTAGAGATACAAGGCATAAGCACAGCCCCTCTGGGTTCTGAGACAAAATTCTCTGGCATTTGTGCACTGGCCATACATCTGCCTTTGTGAAATACATGTTTGCACTCATATTTTAAAGAACAACAATTACAATACAGGTAAATAACCACCTTTTCTTCTTCGGATGATGTCCCCGTGGGTGCTCCACTGTTGGTGCCGCAGTTCTGAGCTTTTTGTAGCAGTTGACAGTTGGGCTGCACTCCACAGGAGCCAACTTGTACCACTTACACTTGGTGTCTTGCGTGGCATCCTGACACTCCCTTCAGTTCCTCTTCAACCACCCTCCTTGCAGATGGAGTTCTCATCTCTCTCAGGAATTGTTTCTTCACACTTAATGCTTTTCCTTATGGGCTCTTGCCCTTAATTGATCAATCAATTTCAAAGAAAAAAACTGCAAAGAGAAAGAACATGCTTCACTCCCTCAATGGGGTTTCTCTCTCTCTCTCTCAAAAAAAAAAAAAAAGTAAAGAAGACAAAACGAGGCACCCAAGCCTTAATAAGACCTGACCATGCCCAGCCCTCAGGGTTTTTTAAAGTGCTCACAATATAAGGAACCCATGCAAGCATCAGATGGACATGATTCTTGCATAAGATGTTTGGGGGAGGCACATGCCACCCAAAAATGTGACCATTGCAGGAGCCTCACTGCCAGGACTGGGAAGGACTATGAAATGAGGCTCCACATGATTATGTTTGAAAGGGTGCTTGGACCAGCCTGAGCTAACCCCAAAACATGGAGATCTAAAGCACAGGTCCGTGTCACCCTCCCCATATTCTGTTTCTCAGCCATGGACTGAGGATTTTTTTTCTTTTCCCTCTGCTCTTTTTCTTTCCTTTCTGAGCATTGGCAGCTAGTGGTGTTGCCACTTTCACAGCTACTTTGTGCATCTGGCAAAAAACATTTCCCATGCTGTTCTATGTATTATGTTTGGCCCTGTTGAACATGGATGTTGTTTACATTGGAACATTGCCCAGTGATTTAATACAGTGCTCTAAAACTAACAGAATATCAACTAGCAAGGCCCTCTGATGCAAACAGGAGGGAACTGCTGCTTGGGAGCCTTGCCAAACCTGGACATCCAATGAAGAAGTTTTTCTGGGGTGAGTCTTGCTCTAACATTCTAAAACTCTATCGGTTTTTCTATATGACACATATTTGTTAAAGTGGTGTCTTAACAATGTGAGATTCTTTAGTATTTCATCAAATTCTGATGCTACATGAACGGAATATATTTTCAACTTCAGCTTTGCTATTTGCCTTATGCCCATTCATAACAACTTATTATTAGTGTACTGCTAATATTATTTAGGGCTGCTGTGGTTCACATAGCCTCCTATCTTTTCCATTATAAATTGTGGAAAAATAATATATGCATCTTGGATGTAAAAGACAAAGTACTCGTGGGCTCACAAGGAAGATTTTTTGAAAACGGTTGATTCGGCCTCAGAGCTACAATAGCAGGTGAGTGACAGCTTCACGGCCAGTGTTCAGCCTTGTGAGTATGAGTGAGTTGAAGGGAGAATTTATTTTCCTTCTTTCACCCCGTACAGTCCCGGTAGAACCAAACCCAATGTGTGGTATTGTGCATTTAATTACAAGTAGAACCAGCCTTAGATCCTGTCAACTTGAAGTCTAGTCATTTGTAAAAAAAAAAGACTAGTTTTAGGTGCTATAACTAGTCCTGAATCTCTTTTGACACTTTTTATGGATTTCCAATTATTACATGCTATAACAACATTTTCCTGCAAGCATGTTTTTCTTTTCTATGTTATGAAAGACTTAAACAATCAGGGTGAAATTAGCTATACTGTACCAGGGTCTGTGAACATAAGAATGACCATACTGAGTCAAACCAAAGGACCATCTAGCTCAGTATCCTGTCCTCTGACAAAGTGGCCAGGCCAGATGTCCCAGACAGAATGAAGAAAACAGTTAATCATTAAGGGTATGTTTACATTGCAAGGCTATTTCGGTATACTGGAGGTATCCCAAAATAGCTACCCTGTGTCTACACAAGCTGCCTGTTATTTCGAAATATTTTTTCGAAATAATGGGTGCATTATTTCGCCATCCTAGTAAACCTTGTTGCATGAGGGATAAGGGGCGGCTCGAAATAGCACGTTATTTTGAAATCTGGTGCTGTGTAGATGTGCCAAATTTCAAAATAATCTATTTCGAGTTTAGGGTGCAGTGTAGAAACACCCTAAAAGTTATCCATTCTCTGTCGCTCATTCCCAGCTTTTGACAAACAGGCTAAGGAGACCATCCCTGACCATCCTGGGTTTTAGCCATTGATGGAATCATCTTCCATGAATTTATCTGATTCTTTTTTGATCCCTGTTACAGTCATGGCCTTCATAATATCCTCTGGTAGGGTATGTCTACACTACAGCGCTAGTTCGAACTAACTTAGTTCGAATTAGTTAATTCGAACTAAGCTAGTTCGAACTAACGCATCTAGAACTAAAAACTAGTTCGAACTAGCGTTTTGCTAGTTCGAACTAGCAAGTCCACATTGAGTGGACTCTGAACAGGGCTTAAGGATGGCCGGAAGCAGTGCCGGCAGGGCATAAAAGGAGGACTTAGAGCATGGAGATGCTGTCTCAGGCTAGCCGAGGGCTGCGCTTAAAGGGTCCCGACCCCCACCCCAGACACACAGTTCTAAGGGGTGCCCCGCTTGCAAAGAAGTTCTGGCTTGGAGTTCCCTGAGTGCCCACACTGGGCACATCACACCACTCGGCCATCAGCCCGGCTGCACTTGCCGCAGGCTGCCATCTGGGGAGAGGGAGTAATTGGGGGGCTGCAGGAGAGCTTCCACCCCCAGAAGCCCGCAGAGCCAGCCCAGTCCTCCCCATCGGGGGCTCGTACCCCATTCCTCCCTCACCTCCTTCCACTTACCCTTCCTTAGCCCCCCTTCTTATTGATGTACAAAATAAAGATAACGTTTCTTCCAACATTGACTCTGTCTTAATTGAAAAAAAACTGGGGGAGACTGGGAAAAGGAGGTGGGAGAGGGGAAGAGAAAGGCTGGGAGAGGGGAGGGCAACTAACATGATCAGGGGTTGGGAACAGGTCCCAGATGAAGAAAGGCTACAGAGACTGGGACTGTTCAGCTTAGAAAAGAGGAGACGGAGTGGGGACAGGATAGAGGTCTCTAAAAGCAGGGGTTGGGTGGAGAGGGTGCATTCAGAAAAGTTCTTCCTGAGTTCCCATAAAGAAGGACTAGAGGACACCAAAGGAAAGGAATGGGTAGCAGGCTTGAAACTAGTAAGAGAAAGTTGTTCTTGACAAAGCAAATAGTTAACCTGTGGAACTCCTTGCTGCAGGAGGCTGTGAAGGCTACAACTAGAACAGAGTTGAAAGGGAAGTGAGATAAAGTGATGGAGGTTGGGTCCATGGAGTCCTATTAGCCAGAGGGTAGGAGTGGTGTCCCTGCCCAAAGTTTGTGGAAGGCTGGAGAGGGATGGCACGAGACAAATGGCTTGGTCATTGTCTTCGGTCCATCCCCTCCAGGGTCCCTAGGGTTGGCCGCTGTTGGCAGACAGGCTACTGGGCTAGATGGACCTTTGGTCTGACCCAGTACGGCCATTGTAAGCTCAGGGCTCAGTGTCGGGGGTCTCAGTGGACCCCCTTGATTTTCATGCACACCTGGTCCTGGGTGGCCAGGCTGGCAGCTCTCCTGCCCTAGACGGCCACTTTCCTGTGCCTAGTGCGGAGATCGTGGACGAGGTCCACGATGTCCGCACTAGCCCAGGAAGGTGCCCGCCTCTTGCTGTCCAGGGCAAGCTCCCGGGAGCCGCCAGCCTGGTCCCGGCAAGAGGGGGTGGGCTTGGGGGCATCGGGTGGGTGGCTCTGTGCCGTGCCAGGTGCACGGTCTGCTAGCTGGGTGCTGGCAGGCTTGCACCTGGCACGGGCACCGTAGCCAGCCCGTGCCCCTTTAAGGGGTCTGGGGCCGGGAGGGGGGCATAGAGTTTCCCTGGTGTTGGCCAGAGTGGCCACCAGGGAAACCTGGGGAGGGCTAGCCTCCCACTAGTTCGAACTAAAGGGCTACACAGCCCTTAGTTCGAACTAGCTAGTTCGAACTAGGCGTTAGTCTTCGTAAAATGAGGTTTACCTAGTTCGAACTAAGCGCTCCGCTAGTTCGATTCAAATTCGAACTAGCGGAGCGCTAGTGTAGCACCTATTAAAGTTAGTTCGAACTAACGTCCGTTAGTTCGAACTAACTTTGTAGTGTAGACATACCCGTAAAGAGTTCCATAGGTGAATGGTGCACAAAATTAACTGCTAAATATAGAAAAATATATTATCTCTAATTTTTGTTATAGTATTCTTAAAAGTTCTGTGTAACAATAGGAGATAAAAAAAATTCAGAGAAGAGAAATTTTTAAAATTGCTGTCTCTTAAGCTTTGAAATTGTTGGCAGTTTAATCATAGTATTAATAGTAGTTATAACTCTTCTTCATACGTATGCATTTCACCTCTGTATTTTTTCTTGTATTCATGGCCTAAACGCTTTGTGCTCCATCGTCATTTGTTGCACATCCAGAACCGTGAAATTCTTGTGTATAAGGAATCCAAGATTAGATTCTATGACTAGATCTTGTGATTAGAAAAGCACAAGTGATGTGAAGCCGAATAACTACTTTTTTAACATTTACAGGTAATGCAGAGACACTAAAGCATGAGCCTAAAAAGAGTAATATTGATATCTACATCAGACTGAGGGAGTTTTGGCAGCGCTACTACTCTGCTCACTATATGAATTTAATTGTCCAGTCTAGAGGTAACATCATTTGTTGCTTAAATACCAATTTTTACAGGCTGCTTTAAAATAGAGGACTTTCTGTTCAGCTCAGAACTTGCACCTTGCTGCTCACTAGGTAATGATTCTGCTATAGTTATGTGTTTTGGTTTATAATAAGGATGTTTAAATGCGTGTACTTAAGTAACTGTATAACCATGGTAGTTGGCTCATTGGGAGCTGGTGTGCACACCTGGCTTCCCATGCGAACCAGCTGCCGCCTGCCACCCTGCGCTGCTGCCTCTGATACAGCAGAATGCACTGGGAGCTGGCTTTTTAGTCAGCTCCCTGCGCATACAGGGATCCTGTGTGTAACCGGGAATGTTAACTGATGAGCCCAGACTCATGGGTTAACCATTTACAGAGTTACTTTTTCACATCCCTAGTTTATAAACCGATAGAAAAGGTTAGTGCTTAGCTTTTTTCAATTTAAATTCCCTGGGAGTTCTGATTGAGATCTAAGAATTTAACCTGAAATGCAAATTTGAATCCCAGTAGGACTGTCTCAGCTCTTTTTGCAGTCCATACACTAATTTCAAAATATTTTATTATAGGGATGATAACTTATAGATTTTTAAACAATTACATTATTGATTAATCCAAATGACTACATGCAGCCCTGCTCTCCTTGCTGCCTCTGTATCAGAGGCAGTAAGGGGGGATGGAACCTGGTGCCCTTTGGGAGATGATTTTTAAAATGGCTCGCCACATGCCAGTTTCCATGAAGTTCCCTGCCCCTCCCCCCGCTACCTCCCCCAGAGGCAGCATTGCAGGGGACTGGCAAGAGCCAGTGCTTAAAAGCTGGTTCCCCATGTGCACCGGATTCCACAGAGCCACATGCCTCCTTACCCTCACGTTGCTGTCTCTGATAGAGAGGCAGCAACATGGAGAGTGAGGTGGCAGGCAGGAGCTGGTACATGCAGGAAGCCAGCTTTCAAGACGGCTTCCCATGCATATTGGCTCCTGCAGAGCTGCCTGCCCCCATGTGCTGCTGCCTCTCTTTCAGAGGCAGCAATGCAGTAGGGCATGGGGGCAGGTGGGAGCAAAAATGCACAGGGAACCAGCTTTTAAGTTTGCTCTCTGCTCATCCTGGCTCTGCCGAGTTGACTCCCACAGAGGCAGCAGGGGGAGGAGGGCCCGTGAGGGGTGTCAACAAGCAGGAGCTGGTGCTTGGGTGGAGCCAGGCAGGATTATGGAGGCAGCAGTGTGGGGCAGCAGGTGGGAGCTGATCTACGTGCGGAGTCAATTTTTAAACCAGCTCCCCTCATGGACAGGCTCCTCCTGCCACCCTGAGCTGCTGCCTCTGATACAGAGATAGGTTAGGTTAGCAGGGGGCTCCCTGGGAGTGGGGCCAGGAGCGGTGGCGAGCCCCGCCGAGCGGTGGCAAGCCCCGCTTGCCAGCCGCGCGGTTCTGTGCTCTGCGCCTGTGCAGATCGCTCCATGCCGGCTCTTCCGGGATGTAATTACTCGCCACGTGAAACAAGACTTACAGGATCTGAGAACAAAGGGATCTGGGGTTGGCTGATCCCCGTCTAGACTACCACTCTGTGCCGACAATCAGCTGATCGGCACAGCGCGACGGCTATTTTGATGTAAATGAAGCAGCGATTATTTAAATTGCCGCTTCGTTTCCCTTTGCCGAGTACACTCATCTACATGGCTCTGTCGACAGAGCCATGGGCTGTGTCTAGATTGGCATGATTTTCTGGAAATGCTTTTAACGGAAAAGTTTTCCGTTAAAACCATTTTCGGAACAGTGCGTCTAGATTGGCACAGATGCTTTTCCGCAAAAGCACTTTTTGCCAAAAAGCATCCGTGCCAATCTAGACACGCTTTTCCTCAAAAAAGCCCCAATCGCCATTTTCACGATCGGGGCTTTTTTGTGGAAAACAAATCTGAGCTGTCTACACTGGCCCTTTTGCGCAAAAGCTTTGCCTGAACGGGAGCAGAATAATATTTCCACAAGAAGCACTGATTTCTTACAGTAGGAAGTCAGTGCTTTTGCGCAAATTCAAGCGGCCAGTGTATACAGCTGGCAAGTTTTTCTGGAAAAGTGGCTGATTTTCCGGGAAAAACTGGCCAGTCTAGACACAGCCATGTAGTCTAGACACATCCCTAATGTAGAGCACTCACAGGGACATCACTCGAATAGGTGGTTACTTACCTTGACAGTTATGAAGGTTCTTTGATATGTGTTCCCACATGGGTGTTCCGCTACCCACTCTCCTCTCCTCTACTTTGGAGCCAGTAATCAGGATTCCAATATAGAGAAGGAATGGAGGGAGGAATCACACTGCACACACAGTTAATGGAAAATGAGCATGTGAGGGAGCTACTGCATATGTGTGGTTCATCTACATTCTGCTAGGCACATTTTCTGATTGATTGATTGATGTGGGGATGCACCGACACCTACTGTGTAGTACCCCCAAGGAAACGCATCTCAAAGACCCATTGTTACTGTCAACGTAAGTAACTTCTTCTTGACTTTGTATACAGACAACTAAGATACTGATTTGATTTTGCCCCTCAGTTCTGCCTTGTCCCTTCTTTCTCTCTGCTATTCCAGCTCATGCTCCCTCCCATTTCTAATCCATCTTCTAAGTCTCCATGTTTTTCACTTTCCTGTGGGCTTTAGTCACCTGCCTCCATCGAACCTAATTTAAAGCCCTCCTCATTAGGTTAGCCAGTCTGTATCCAAATATTTTCTTTCCCTTCCTGTGCATTTTACAATGATATTCATACCTGCATGTTACTAGTTTTTATGTTATACGTCACAAGGCATTTTTGTACAAATATTGCAGTAGGATTTGAATATAGTAGGCACTGTATGCTTCTCAGGGACACAACTGTATCTCTTTCAGAAATCATTGCATTATTTATACTCTGCTTGGGGAAGGTTGAACAGACCTGCTACACTATAAGGATCTAATAAATCATAAAGCCATGGATGCCACCCAATCTCTCAGTTGCAGTTGTAGTAGATACTTTTATCAAAACATAATCCAAACCCAAGATCTATGGGATCTGGTAAAACTGGGGAAATCAGTCAAACCGGCTTTTAAGATTACCCTCTGCAGCTATTGCATTACTGAATACTGACTTGCACTGTTTATTCTAGGTCTCCAAGCTAATTTGCATTAATGTCAGAAGATTTTCAAACTGCCTTTATTTTCCTGAAAACCTGGCTTTATGCATTACACTGACCTATATTTCTACCTTTCTTTTTTCTTTCCTTACTAGAATCTTTGGACACTTTGGAGAAGTGGGTGAAGGAAATCTTTTCACAGATTCCAAATAAGTAAGATACTTTACTGATAGAAAAGGAGTCTGCTGTGTGATATTGGGCTTGATGCTAGAAGCTTACTGATGTCTGCTATATCTTTGCTGACGCCTCCTTTGTTGGGTGGAGAATTGTAGTCTGTATTTAAGGTGTACTACATGTTATGAGTTTGTGTAAAAGATAATTAGTGTAAAATATAAACTGAGGCTACGTCTACACTGCATGATTATTTCAGAATAAGCTATTTTGGAAGAAATACTCTGAAATAGCTTATTCTGAAACAGTGCACCTACACACCAAATGCTCATTGAAATATCACTTAGCTATTTTGAAATAGAGCATCCACACTGACTGGATGGCTGTCGCATTTAAGGCCAACTGGAACCAGTTCAGACAGGGCATCAGGACAGCACTCACTTTCTGTGGCTGCTGCCTGAGGCTAGCTGAGGCTCGTGCTTAAAGGGATCCCCCTCTACAGCAGTGTCTCAAGCTCTTCTCTTTTGCCTATCTGATTGAGGGACAGCAAATCCATTCCTTTGCCTACTGTCGTTCCCCTGCTGGACATCTCAGCACTCCAGCTATGGATCCAGAGCTGCCTCTGGGCAGTCAATGGCTATTGCAGCTTGTGGTACACTTCATGCAGCAGTTTCTGCAGGTTGCCTCCCAGGTCCTGAAGGAACCCAACCCCCCTACTTATCTTGGATATCCTCATCATCTGTCTGTGGGCTCAGTTCATGCTGCTGGAGTCCATCTGTCCTCTCCTGCACACCATGCGCTGCTGCTTCTGGCGTCTGGACACCAGTTGCAGCTGGTGGGACCAGCTCGTCATGGAGCGGTGGGGCAACCAGCAGTGGCTTCAGAATTTCCGGATGAGGAAGGACACCTTTCTGGAGCTGTGTGAGTAGCTCACCTCTGCCCTCAGGTGACAGGGCACTCACATGTGATCCTCCATCCCCCTTCAGAAGTGGGTCGCCATCACCCTGTGGAAGCTTGCCACTCCGGACAGCTACTGATCCATAGGGAGCCAGTTTGTTGTGGGGAGATCAGTCGTCAGAACTGTGCAGGTATGGCGCTCTCGGGCTATTGTCCCAGGAGGGGGGTAAAGTGCTGAAATGGGGTTCCCAAGGGAAGGGGGGAAGGTTGGTGGAAGCACCCTCCCTGGAAGGTTTTTCAGTACCACCCTCACAAAGCCCTGCCAGGGGATGGGATAAGTGTGTGTGGGGGGGAAGGTTACTCCTGCTGTGGAGAGGGGCTCGGGGACCTCCCGAGGGCTCCTGTAACCCTGTAATTCTCTGTTTCTTTGTTTGTCTCCTTCTACAGGTGGTGTGGGTCATCAACACCATTCTGCTGCACAACCTGGGCAATTGGAAACCATTGTCACCGGCTTTGCCAACATGGGCTTCCCCAACTGTGGGGGAGGGGAGATTATTGATGGCACCCGTATCCTCATCCAGGCCCTCGATCACTGGGCATCTGTCTACACCAACCGGAAGGGTACTTCTCGATGGGCCTGCAAGCTCTCATGGACCACTGGAGCCAGTTCACTGAAATCTACGTTGGGTGGTCAGGGAAGGCACATGATTCCTGTGTCTTCTCCAACTCCAATGTGTTTCAGAAGCTGCACACCAGCACTTTTTTCCCTGACCACACCATCAGGGTCAGGGATGTGGACATGCCGATATGCATGTTGGGGGACGTAGCCTACCCTTTGCTGCCCTGCCTAATAAAGCCCTACACTAGCCCCCTTGACCATTCTAAGGAACGCTTCAGTGGCAGGCTCAGCAGAGCCTGCATGATGGTGGCAGGCATCTGAAGGTGAGGTTCCAGTACCTCCTCACTCGCCTGGACATTGGGTATCAGAACATCCCACACATGGTGGCTATGTGCTGTGTTCTTTCCAGTATTTATGAGAGAAAGCGGGAGGCGTTCCTCCCTGGATGGATGACAGAGGCTGACCATCCAGCAGGCCCATCAAAGGGCTGTGGGCATCCAGGATGCCTGAAGGGAGAGTTTCTCACAAGGACCCCAGTTACACTCTCCCATGGGCCTCCCCACTAGTGGCCTGTGCATTGCCCCTCTGTGCCTTCCCTCCCACACTCCTCCCTTCCCTTCCTTCCCTGCTGAGACAATAAACCACACTTTTTGTTTTTGAAAAAATAAACTGTTTGCTTTTTTTATTTGGGGTCAAAGTAATGGGAGGGACTGGGGAAAGAATCAGGGTGGGGTGAGAGGAGAGGGGGAGGAGAGTCTTAAGGCTGATGCAGGGAGTGGTGCCTGGGTCTGGTGATCCCACTGCCACAGGTGTGGAGGCCTTGGCGGCCATGGGGGGTAGGAATTGGGGAGAAGCGGGAGGAGCAGGATCAGGGCAGGAACAGGAGCAGGCAGCATTCTGGCAACCAGGGATTGAACTGTTGTTCACGTGGTGTGGCCCTGGTCTAGCATCTCCTGCCAGGTGTCTCGCTGCAGCTGAATGTCTTCCTGAAGTCTCTGGTCTAGGATCTGCTCCAGGGATCGGAGTTCCATGAGGTGTGCCCACTGGAACTTGTCCATGGGTCTTTTGCTTCGGCAGCTCCCTTGAGGTTGGGAGGCCACATCTCTGAGATAAGACCGAAAGACGTCATTTGGGACAAAGGTGAGCAAGGCCATGTGTGGTCTAGCTAATGGGCTCTTTCCTGCAAGGGCCCACATGTCTATGGGGGGAGCCTCACTACCCCCACATCCCGGGGACAAGCAGGTATGTGAAGGTGCTGGCCAGACTGGGATCCTGCGGGCAGGAGGGGGGCCTTGGGGTGGCTGGACTTCCCTCTGTGCCATGCACGCGCTGAGTCTGTCAGTGGCAGCATCTCGCAGGGAGAGAACATGTATCACTGCTAAGGATGTTAATTATCGGTTAATTGATTAGTCAAGTAGTTGATAGGCACTTCCACATTCCTCCTTTGAATGTACAAGAGCCCCAGCTGGGCCAGCGTGAAGTCCCACTGACTCTGGGCTACACATGGTATACCAGCTTTTAAATGTACAAGAGTCCCCAGCGGGGGCTCTTGTGTATTTCAAAGCCGCAGCACTGCATGGAGTCTGGGGTCAGCTGCATGGGACTGCTCCTTTGAAGTATCCCCTTCCCCCCCCCCCCCTTTGCTGCCTCTATCTAATAGAGGCAGCGGGGGCGGGGGAGGGGGAATCAACTAGTTGACTAGTCCTTAACATCCTTAATCCTTGACCACTGGGGGAGAGTGGGGCAGGGTGTTGGAGGGAGGTGTGTATGAGCGACACGCTCCTGTGCCTCACCTCGTATCCCCAGGATTGGATGCTGCCCTGAGAGTGCAGGCATGCTTATGTGCTGTGTGCGGCACTGCCGAGTATGTGTGTGTGTCTCCATGTCCCCAGCTTCCTTCTAGTGGTAGCTTGAGGTGGGAGAGTGTCCCACCCTGGTGTCAGGAGCATGGGAGGCCTTTCCAAGCATCCTGTGGCCAATAGCACAAGCATCCTCCAGTGCAGCTTTCTGGGGCTGTGTGCCCTAGACTGGTGCTCCACGTGCTCTCACATGCACAGGCTGCTGTGTGATCCCCAGGCTGCAGAGGCCGAGCGAGGAGCGTGCGGCTGCCCCTCGCAACCCGCTACCTTTGCCCTCTGTGTGTGGGGAACATGATGGCTCTCACCTGATGTCAGGCTCTCACCTGATGTCAGGCTCTCACCTGATGTTTAACATGGCTTCAACGGATTTTTAAATGTGGGGTTTTTAACCTAATCCAGTGCAATATTATCCACCGAAGTGTGCTGTCTAAGATGGGGAGTCAACCCCAATTTTGTGGTGTTTTATAATTGTTGGGCTCCTAAGATTTGCTCACTTTATTCAAAATATAATTATCAGGGCTCGCCGAGTGGCAGCGAGCCCTGCTCGCCAGCCGCATGGTTCTGCGCATGCGCAGATCGCTCCATGCTGGCTCTTCCGGGGTGTAATCTACTTGCTACGGGCAAGTATATTACACTATTTGTCGAGCCCTGATAATTATACTAGAACAGGGGTTCCCAAACTTTTTGACACGGGGACCAGTAAATCCATTCACAAGCTTTTGGAGGACCGGTAGCAGGAACTGCACACCCCACTGACCAGATTGTTGCCAGGGGCCCAGCAGAGGCTCCTGGCCTTGCCCAGCCTGGATTAGGGGCTCTCTCTCCTTCTCTTGCCTCCCACCCTTGGCCCAGGGTAGGGAGGCAGCCTCTATCCCTTCTCCCTGGTCCAAGGCAGTGGGGCCCTTTTCCTCTCCTCTTCCCCCCCCCCCCAGCTCTCCTGGGGGGATGGGAGTTTTGGGGGCTATCTTTCAGGTAAGGGGGCCCTCACCTGATCTGTTGGCAAGCAAAATGATGGCGCCTCAGCCATTCTGGCCACTTCTTTGGTAATATGCCTACCCCCAGTAGTGACTCTACAGGATAGCTCTTCCCTGTGCTTGATGCCCCCACTGTCCACTCTCATATTGTGCCCCTCAGAACAGCAGCCCCCCACTTTGCATGTTATGGAGAACTGTCCCTTTTCTGAGGCATCCGGTTCTTCTGGCACTACCAAATCCTGACCTTGCTTTAAGTTAGGAGAAGAGCAAGTTGCATATCAAATTTGGTGGCCCTACCTCTTACTGTATAGGAGGAGTTCTTGAACAAACGAACTCACAGACAGACACGCTCTAAAATATAGATAGAAATATTAAACATTTTTCTGTTTTTGACCAGAAATTACTCTTGCTATTCCCCTTTCTCATAGCTAGTATTTTGTAATATTACACTTAAGGCTATGTTTATGTTACAGAATCCTTGAATTCCAGAGACCTGCTTGACATTTACTGCATCAGGCCTTGTGGTTAAGGGACTAGTGCTGACAGCCTGCAAGGCCTGGCAGGGTTCCATGACAGTGTCCACAAGATTCCTTGCAGGTTCCAGTGACAGGCGGCAGCCTTCTTAGGGATCCTCATGGGGTTCCAGTGACAAGCAACTCCCTCACACAGGGTGCAGTGGGAAGACCCCACAGTTCCCAGCCACTACCGTGGTGGGGGAAAGTCACAGATTCTGTGACTTTTTGCTTATTGCCTATGATCTGTCATGACAAAATCTTAATTAGGGATGTGAACGACTAGTCGGCTAGTGAACTATCCAATCGTAAATGCTTATTGGCTAGTTGACACTCTAGTCAATTAATCACTTCCCTCCCCCTTGCTGCCTCTATCAGAAAGAGGCATCAAGGCGGAGGAGGTGGGGGGAGAGAAAGGGGTGCTTCAAAGTGGTAGCACCACATGGAGCCTGGCAGAGGCGTAGCAAGGGTGTTTTGTGACCAGGGGCAAAGGCCAAATTTGCGCCCCCCCCCCCCAAATCATTTGTTACTGTGGATCTGTTATTATTTCTAAGTCAGCAAAAAAAGAACATAAGAAAAAAAATCACAAAAACTACTAATAGCCACAGATCTTTGGATCAATTAGTAGATCAGTTAGTAGATTATAATAGAACTACTTTGATGATGTCTAGAGTAAGCTGGAAATATTTTTAAATCAAAGTAACACACAGCGTGAGAATCGCCCTCAGTTTTTTGAAAGCACTTGAAGCAATAAGTTAGAGCGGGTGTTGCTCTGGGGGAGCAGAGAGGGATTGGATTAGAATGGGGGTATGGAAGTGCCTAACTCTGGGGGAAAGGAGGGGAATATTATGTTAATGTTTTGGTTTTTATTTATTTATTCCCAAATAAAATAAAAAAGTATATTAATTGTATATCAATAAATATATGTAAATTGTTTCCAATTGCACAAATAATTATAAGTTTATGCAAAATCTCAGACTTACAAAGTATCTTAAATTTTCACAAAAGCCTGTTCTATTTGATTGACCATGGTTTATACTTGTTTTTATTTCAACAAAACAAGTTATGTATCATATAATTTTTTAAAGTACCTTAAATTTATATTTAAATTAAAAATCATTTTATATGAGCAAATAATTTTATACATAACATTATTGTATTATATTAAAACAAAACCTGAAAAAATATTATAAAATATACCTAAAACATAATCTAAAATAACAAATAATTACAACTGGCCAATAGAAGTACAGGCAGTCCCCGAGTTACGCGGATCCGACTTATGTCGGATCTGCAGTTACGAACGGGGCCCTCCCTCTCCCTGGTCTCCAGCCGACCAGGGAGAAGAAGCAAAGCGGCGGAACATGCGGGCAGCGGACAGCCCAGACGCTGCCCGCGTGTTCTGCCGCTTTGCTCCCCGTCCCCCTGGTCTGCAGACCAGGGGGACGGGGAGCAAAGCAGAGCAAAGCCACGGAGCCCGAGGGCAGCAGGACAGCCACGGCGCGTCTGGGCTGTCCCGCTGCCCCCGTGCTCCGCGGCTTTGCTCCGGACGCCTGTGGTACAGCAGCTGGGGCGCTACCGGTTCGTCCCGTAGCGCCGCTCTGGGCGCTACTGGACCAACCCGGCAGCACCCCAGCTGCTCTGCCCCAGGCATCCTGATTCAGCCACTGCTGGTCAGTTTCAGCAGCGGCTGAATAAGGACGCCTGGGGCAGAGCAGCTTGGGTGCTGCTGGGTTGGTCCAGTAGCGCCGAGGAGCAGCGGCGCTACTGGACCAACCCAGCAGTACCCCAGCTGCTCTGCCCCAGGCATCCCCAAGTCAGCCGCTGCTGAAACTGACCAGTGGCTGACTACAGGAAGCCTCTGCCCCGCGCTTCCTGGAATCAGCCGCTGATCAGTTTCAGCAGCAGCTGACTTGGGGATGCCTGGGGTTCTTAAGTTGAATCTGTATGTAAGTCAGAACTGGCGTCCAGATTCAGCCGCTGTTGAAACTGATCAGTTTCAGCAGCGGCTGAATCTGGACGCCAGTTCCGACTTACATACAGATTCAACTTAAGAACAAACCTACAGTCCCTATCTTGTACGTAACCCGGGGACTGCCTGTACAAGTATAAATATAAATGTTGACTGCTATATTTGTGTATTACCAATAAATGTGGCATTTTGCCTTTTCCCCAAAAAAGATCCCATGCAGTACTTTTAAGTACAACACAACCATCTCTGCCCCAGAGCTAGCCCCCCGAGAACCCCCATCCCAATGCACTCATCCCTTCCCCTGAGCCAGCCCCCCCCACAGTGCTCCCCATCCCAATACACTCACCTCACCCCGCCCCCAAGCCAGCCCCCCCATGCACTCACCCCTTCTCCCCCACAGCAAGGCACCCCCAGTGCTGGGGGGAGCACTTCCCCAATCAAATCCTTCCCCCGCCCTGAGAGCCAGGCACCGGAGGAACGTACCTTTAAAACCACTGCTCTTCCCACCCAGCTGGCTGCTTCAGCTCACAGTATGTAGAGAGCCAGCAGCAGCACTTAGTTGGCAGCTCCCGAGTCTTGGTTCAAAGCATCAGGTGGTCAAGAGCAGCATGCGCTCCGGTTCCACCCCAGCCCGGCACCCCCCCCCAGCGTGGTGCCTGAGGGCAACTGCCCACCCTTACTTCCCTTCGCTACGCCTTTGGAGCCTGGGGCCAGACCCTGGCCTCCACATTGTGCTGCTGCTTTGAAACGCTGGCTTGGGCTGCATGGGGCATTTCAAAGCGGCAGCATTGCACAGAGCCCGGGATCAGTGGGGGAGTCCCCAGCTGACCCCAGGTTCCACGGGGCACTGCCACTTTGAAATGCCATGTGCAGCCCAGGGCCAGCTGGGGACTCTGGCTTAACTTCAAAGGCAGACTTTGAATTAGCCAGTTTGCCTAAATTTAACATCAAGTGATTGACTAACAAGCACATCCTGAAACTGCACATCACTGCTTACAAGATTGTTTATTTAAAGATGGATAAGTAAACAGAATTGTGTTATGTTGACATTTTCCTTAGAAACAAGAGGGTGAAAAACCCTGATTCTTTCACAGCCTACAAGGTTCTCATCAGTGTGGGTGTGTGTGGCCTGTGTGTGTTTTACTGATTCTTATCAGCTTCATTCTGAGTCTTCACTTGCCCCATATAGGATTTTGATCTTGCTGCTACTTTTATATATTACCATCTGTTCTATTTTCTCTTTGGGAAGTCAATGAAGTGCATTAATACTTTGATCCCAGAATGAGGATAATGCTTTAGGCCAGTGGTCTCCTACCTTTTTAAGCACAGGATCACTTTTGGAATCGAAGTGCAATCCAAAATCTACCTCAAACCCCAATACCCTGGCCCTGCCTCCTTTGTGCCCCTTTTCCGACGCTTAGCCCCTGCTCACTCCATCCTTCCTCCCTCCTCCCCCCCATCTTCCCTCACTTGCACCAGTCTAAGGCAGAGGGTTGGGATGCAGGCTGTGGTCTTGGAATAAGGGATTTGGAGTATGTGAGGGGCTCTGAGCTGAGCTTGGGGCAGGCAGTTGGGATGTAGGAGGCAGTTCTAGGTGCAGGCTCTGGAAGGGTGTTTGGATGCAGGGGTGGTCAAGGCTAGGGCAGGGGTTTGGGATACAAGAGGGGGTTCATGACTGGGGTAAAGTTTCTGGATGTGGGCTCCAACTGGGCACTGCTTAACTCAGGCTGCTCTTGGGTGGTGGTTCAGTGGGGCTAAGGCAGGCTCACCGCTGCTCTGGCCCTGCACCACTCTCAAAAGCAGCCCGCAAACTTCCTCCATCCCAAGCCCTGTTGTTCCCCCTCTCTGCTCTGTGGCGATAGGATACAGGGTGGGATAGGGGGCACCTTGACATCAGTACTCCTCTTCTCCCTCCCCTCCCCTGCCCTGTACAGCAAGCAAGTGGCTCCTGGGGATGGAGGGAGGCAGCTCCAAGGCAAATGCCAGGCGATGTGCAGCAGTAGGGGGAGGGGCAGCTGAAATGCCTGCACTTGATAGTCTCTTGGTCAAACCAATCATGATCACCTGTCAGAGGTTCCAGGATCTACCCGTAGATCAGGATCTACTGGTTGCTGACCACTGCTTTAGGCTAACTGACTAGGAAATAGAATGTTCCATATTAACTGTAAAAGGGCTAAGTATTGTGATACAAGCCAAATACTTCCTCATCTAGTTTATTTCAGCACAAACATTAAGAAGCCATACATCACTCATGTATTGGGTCATCTTGTGGCCACACAATGACATCAGATTGCCTATAATTCCACTTCCATTTATTTAAAAATAAACTACCTTGTGTTTACTTTTCCTTCTATTATATAACACGTTTTGTCTTCTACAGTTTATTGGTGTTGTGCAGGAGATATGCTAATGTGCTACAGATGCACAGCTATTTTGTTCTCTTCACAGGCAGACATATAGAAAGCATTTTATTCTGTTAATGCAGGGGTTCTCAAACTTTGTGATACTGGGACCCCTCTCTAAGTTGCTCACGACCCCCTGGGGGGTCGGGACCCACAGTTTGAGAAATGTGGTATTAATGCATTTTGTACATGATGATTTGCAAAGGCGATTAATTGAGGTCTTTCCAAAGAGGCAAGTTGTAAGAATCTTTGCGTGATGTTACCCACACACTTGCTCCAGACTTCTGTGTCATGTTATTGTCAAGAGATTCAATGCCACAAGTGGAGGGAACTGTAGGAATAGATATTATGCCCATAACTAGAGTATGTGTGTGTGTGTGTTTTTTTAGGAAATTATCAGGGAAATAGTGGCTATTAAGTTTTATTTTAATAATATGGGGTGGATCTTGTGATGAGCCCTAGTCCACTGTAACATCAAAAAAGAAATATTCTGGTTCCTTAGGAAGCTCAGATTATCACTTCAGAACTATGGGTACAGAACAATTTATGTTCTTCTCTTTGTGGACCTGTATCACAAATAGTAAACACCATGCTATAATTTTGTTTTGTTTTTGAAGTGGTTTACCTAAACCAAAATTTGATCATCTGACACAACCATTTGACACACCGGAATTTTACAGGCTTTACAAAGGTAAGTGAACTTGGTATCTTCTTTGTTGATAAGTGTTCTGAATGGGTATTGAATATACCATTGTGTAAATTATTTCTTTGAGTTTTAGAATGGTTGATTTACCATCATTGAATTAATATGGCAGACAGGGGAGATTCCAGAAGACTGGAAAAGGGCAAATATTGTGCCCATCTATAAAAAGGGGAATAAGAACAACCCAGGAAATTATAGACCAGTCAGTTTAACGTCTGTCCCAGGGAAGATAATGGAGCAGGTAATTAAGGAAATCATATGCAAACACTTGGAAAGTAATAAAGTGATAGGGAATAGCCAGCATGGGTTTGTGAAGAACAAGTCATGCCAAACTAATCTGATAGCTTTCTTTGATAAGATAACGAGCCTTGTGGATAAGGGAGAAGCGGTGGATGTCATATACCTAGACTTTAGTAAGGCATTTGATACGGTCTCGCATGATATTCTTATTGATAAACTAGGCAAATATAACTTAGATAGGGCCACGATAAGGTGGGTGCATAATTGGCTGGATAACCGTAGTCAGAGAGTGGTTGTTAACGGTTCTAAATCCTGCTGGAAAGGGATAACAAGTGGAGTTCCTCAAGGGTCTGTTTTGGGACCTGTACTATTCAATATCTTCATCAATGATGTAGATATTGGGATAGAGAGTACGCTTATTAAGTTTGCAGATGATACCAAACTGGGTGGGGTTGCGACTTCTTTGGAGGATAGGGACATAATTCAAAATGACCTTAGCAAGTTAGAGAAATGGTCAGAGGTAAACAGGATGAGGTTTAATAAAGAGAAATGCAAAGTGCTCCACTTAGGAAGGAACAATCAGTTCCATACATACAAGATGGGAAGCGACTGTCTAGGAAGGAGCATGGCGGAAAGGGATCTAGGGGTCATAGTGGACCACAAGTTGAATATGAGTCAACAGTGTGATGCTGTTGCAAAAAAAGCAAATATGATTCTAGGTTGTATCAACAGGTGTGTTGTAAGCAAAACTCGTGAAGTCATTCTGCCGCTCTACTCTGCACTAGTTAGGCCTCAGCTGGAGTACTATGTCCAGTTCTGGGCGCCACATTTCAAGAAAGATGTGGAGAAATTGGAAAGGGTACAGAGAAGAGCGACAAGAACGATTAAAGGTTTAGAGGACATGACCTATGAAGCCAGGCTTCATGAACTGGGCTTGTTTAGTTTGGAAAAAAGAAGATTAAGGGGGGACATGATAGCGGTTTTCAAATATCTAAAAGGGTGTCACAAGGAGGAAGGAGAAAATTTGTTCCTCTTGGTTTCTGAGGACAGGACAAGGAGTAATGGGCTTAAAGTGCAGCAGGGGAGGTTTAGATTGGACATTAGGAAAAAATTCCTAACTGTCAGGGTGGTCAAATATTGGAATAAATTGCCAAGGGAGGTGGTGGAATCTCCCTCTCTGGAGATATTTAAGAACAGGTTAGATAGACATCTGTCAGGGATGGTGTAGGTGGAGCTTGGTCCTGCCTTGAGGGCGGGGGGCTGGACTCGATGACCTCTCGAGGTCCCTTCCAGTCCTATGATTCTATGATTCTATGAATATATGTAGTTCTGTGACTCTACCCCATCCTTTGTACTGGAAGTAAAATCTTTTGCCCATTGCTATTTCTTCGGATTAAAGAGACATGAATAATCATGTATTTGGGTGATAATTTATAAATTTCTTCCTGTTCAGTTGTTCCTATTACAAATATTCATTCACTGAGCATTGCTTGGGGACTGCCACCACAGGAAAGACATTACAGGTAAGATGACACTACATTTTTTTCATATCACACTGAGTATAGACAAATATATATAAAGAATCAAACAACTAAGATTTTCATTTGTTTTAAATTAATCAAGAAAGGCTTATTCCATTAAATGAAAACATAAGAACATAAGAACGGCCATACTGGGTCAGACCAAAGGTCCATCTAGCCCAGTAGTCTGTCTGCCGACAGTGGCCAGCATCAGGTGCCCCAGAGGGGGTGGACCGAAGACAGTGATCAAGCGATTTGTCTCGTGCCATCTGTCTCCAGCCTCTGACAAACAGAGGCCAGGGACACCATTCCTACCCCCTGGCTAATAGCCTTTTATGGACCTAACCTCCATGAATTTATCTAGCTTCTCTTTAAACTCTGTTATAGTTCTAGCCTTCACAGCCTCCTCTGGCAAGGAGTTCCACAGGTTGACTATGTGCTATGTAAAGAAGAACTTTCACTTATTAGTTTTAAACCTTCTATCCATTAATTTCATTTGGTGTCCTCTAGTCCTTATATTATGAGAACTAATGAATAACTTTTCTTTATTCACCCTCTCCACATCACTCATGATTTTATATACCTCTGTCATATCCCCCCTCAGTCTCCTCTTTTCCAAACTGAAAAGTCCCAGTTGCTTTAGCCTCTCCTCATATGGGACCTGTTCCAAACCCCTGATCATTTTAGTTACCCTTTTCTGAACTCTTTCCAAGGCCAAAATAACTTTTTTGAGGTGAGGAGACCACATCTGTACACAATACTCAAGATGTGGGTGTACCATAGTTTTATACAGGGGCAGTAAGATATTCTGTGACTTATTTTCTGTCTCCTTCTTAATAATTCCTAACATTCTATTTGCCTTTTTTACCACTGCAGCACACTGTGTGGATGTTTTCAGAGAACTATCCACGATAACTCCAAGATCTCTTTCCTGATTTGTCATAGCCAAATTAGCCCCCATCATATTATATGTATAGTTGGGGTTATTTTTTCTGACGTGCATTACTTTACACTTATCTACATTAAACTTCATTTGCCGTTTTGTTGCCCAATCACTCAGTTTTGTGAGATCTTTTTGAAGTTCTTCACAGTCTGCTTCTGTCTTGACTATCTTAAACAGTTTGGTATCATCCGCAAACTTTATTACCTTACTGCTTGCCCCTTTCTCTAGATCATTTATGAATAAGTTGAATAGGATTGATCCTAGGATTGACTCTCGGGGGACACCACTAGTTACCCTTCTCCATTCTGAAAATTTACCATTTATTCCTACCCTTTGTTTCCTGTTTTTTAACCAGTTCTCAGTCCATGAAAGGACCTTCACTCTTATCCCATGAAAATGTAGTTTACACAAGAGGATTTGGTGAGGGACTTTGTCAAAGGCTTACTGAAAATCTAAGTATACTATATCTACTGGATCCCCCTTGTCCGCATGTTTGTTAACCCCTTCAAGGAACTCTAATAGATTAGTAAGACATGATTTCCCCTTTACAGAAACCATGATGACTTTTGCCCAACAAATTATGTTCTTCTACGTTCCTAACAATTTTATTCTTAACTATTGTTTCAACTAATTTGCCCGGTTCTGATGTTAGACTTACCAATCTGTAATTGCCGGGATCACCTCTAGAGCCCTTTTTAAATATTGGTATCATGTTAGCTACCTTCCAGTCAGTAGGTACGGAAGCCGATTTAAGGGATAGATTACAAACCACCGTTAACAGTTCTGCAGTTTCCCATTTGAGCTCTTTTAGAACCCTTGGGTGAATGCCATCCGGTCCCGGTGATTTATTCACGTTAAGTTTTTCTATTTGTTCCAAAACCTCGTCTAATGACACTTCAATCCGGAACAGTTCCTCAGATTCATCTCCCACAAAGGATGGTGCAGTTTGGGAATCTCCCCAACATCCTCAGCCGTGAAGACTGATGCAAAGACATCATTTATCTTCTCCGCAGCGGCTTTATCATTTTGTGATCTTTAATTTTTGGAATATAATAGTGCAATGCTGTATTTAATGAGTAACCATTTATAATATTGATATCAAACTATTACAAAATTGCAATGCATCACACCAAACAGTTCCAAGAATTGTTGAAGAGGATGGCTTCAGCACAGGAACTGGATTTACAGGAGGTTCAAAAGAAGCAGTATAAACGGTTGCATACTCTCCAACCTGCTACCTCGTCCAGGCTTATTGCTCTTCCTGTGGATGAGGTCATCGTGTACCCTGCCAATAATATCTGGCATACACCAGCATCTGTCACTTCCGGCAGTAAAAGGAATGACCGAAAATACTTTGTTCCAGCCAAAGATATAGACTTTTTATTTTCTCATCCACCATCTAATTGTCTAGTTGTGGAATTAGTCCAGCAGAAGGAGCAGCACCCCAATATGAGGTCTACTCTAGGGATGTGTAAGATTAACCAGTGGGGACTGGAACAGCTCTGTCCTGTTGCAGGCAGGGGCTGCTCAGGCTGGGCTAGAGTAGTCATGGCCTGTGGTAGGGGGCTGCTCCAGCCTGACTACGGCCCTCCCCCATCTGCCTCCTCCTTTAATGGGTTAACCGATTAATCATAAAGTTTAACCAATTAACTAGTTAAACAGGATTTTACATCCCTAATCTACTCCCCAGGATAAAGACCATAAGTGCTTAGATATCCTGGGTAGAAAAGTTTACTTGTCAGTGACTTTACAACTCAGGGTTGCAAAGTACTCCACAGCAGTTACCCAGGAGGGTCATACCATTGCCTGCACTGCTTTACAGTTGGCTATGGATGTGGCGGACACAGCAGCTCGCACTACTGATGCTGACATTGTCAGGAAGTTGATATCTCTGGAGATATTTAAGAGCAGGTTAGATAGACATCTATCAGGGATGGTCTAAATAGTCCTGCCATGAGGACAGGGGACTGGACTCGATGACCTTTCGAGGTCCCTTCCATTTCTAGTGTTCTGTGATTCTATGCACAGAAACTCATAGCTCCAAGCATTGGGAATCCCAAAAGAGCTGCAGCAGAAAGTGAAAGACCTTTCATTTGACAAAAATAATCCGTTTGCGGCTAAAAGAGATGTGTGTGTATTTACTCCATGAAAGATTCCTGGACAACTTTAAGAACCTTAGGCATGT
Organism: Pelodiscus sinensis; assembly: GCF_049634645.1. Classification (NCBI taxonomy): domain Eukaryota; kingdom Metazoa; phylum Chordata; order Testudines; family Trionychidae; genus Pelodiscus; species Pelodiscus sinensis. The sequence continues at coordinate 10,205,199 of NC_134719.1, forward strand.
GCACACCTCCTAACAAGGGACTTAAGTACAACAACTATCCAAGACCCAAAGATCTGTACAGACAGCCACCCAGGTACGACTTTAGACAGAAACACAGACCTCAGAGATGCAAACCTCAGCATCAGCAACAGTCTGCTATGACCCAAACTTCATCTTTCAGACAACAAATTTGAAGGTTTGGTCAAGGGCCAGAGAGAAATCCTCACTTCTTTGACACCATCATCTTCCCATCTACAGTTTACCCACCAGCTTCTACCCTTTCTACACCAATGGACAGAGATAACATCAGAACGCTGGGTACTAGAGATCACCAAAGTAGACTACTCCATTTCCTTCATTTCCATGCCCCCTCCCCATCCCTTCTCCCACTCCTCCCTCTTCAGGACCCCTCTCACAAGATCCTACTCCAGCAGGAAGTTCAACACCTCCTGCAAATAGAAGCCATAGACTGGTACCATTGGCTTTTGAGGGGAAAAGGTTCTACTCAAAGTACTTCCTAACACAGAAGAAAACAGGCAGATAGAGGCCCATTTTAAACTTCAGGAAACTCAACAAATACACAACATACAGGAGGTTTGTCACAAGGGGGCGCTGTGATCTGGTTGATCAAGCTGTATCACACTACCCATTTGGTTCAGCATTCACAGAACAAAAGAATCTTTCACAGTATCTTAAACATATCTTTAACAAGTTTTATTGAAGGCAATTCAGGAGCAATTTTAAAAGCTCTGTATGTATATTTAGTACTAAGCCATTAAAACAACATTAAAAGATATTAAAAGGTATCACAAGCATTAAAAGTAATATTTAAATGTAATAATTAACTATACAGGCAGTCCCCGGTTTACGTACAAGATAGGGACTGTAGGTTTGTTCTTAAGTTGAATTTGTATGTAAGTCGGAACTGGTACATATTGTAGGGGAAACTCTAGCCAAACATTTCTCCAGAGCTCAGTTTTATTCTCCCACACCTCACTTCCCTCAATCCTTTATTCTCAAGCTGAGGTGTCTGCTGAGAAAAGCCGCTCCGCGTCTCCCTGGTCTGCTGGGGGGGGGGGCGGCTCTAGCTTTGCGTCTCCCTGGTCTGCTGGGGGGAAGCAGCTAGTGTGGGGTTGCCTCACCCCGTTTGTAAGTAAGGATCCGATGTAAGTCGGATCCATGTAACCCAGGGACTGCCTGTATACATCTAAACCTTAACCCAATTTAGCAGCCTAATTCTTAATTCAATTGAACACACACACACACACACACACACACACACACACACACACACACCCTGGGGCTGGCCAGACCCCAGGTAATGTTGGTTAATTTGGTTGAGGCGGAAGTCCGATGTGCACGTCACCCCAATATGCCGAATTGATGGACTCCAACTTGTGGGGCAAAATGGTGTGGTATATATCCCCTCAGCAGGGGCCAGTCCGGTGAGATGCTGTCCACTGGTTACACACTGTTCAGGTGGGGTGATGTCCATTAGTGATACCCCCTTCTTCTTACTGGTGTGTCCATGACTAATTCAGAAATATCCAGTTTTTGTACCGCTTGTCTCACCATGAGTGAGAAACAATGGTCTGTCCTTGGTTAGATTCTTCCCTTGTTACTTTTTCTTATCTGGCAATGCTGGGAACGCTGCCTCCGAATGCATACACAGTTCTTTTTTCTCACACAGTTCTCTTTCTTAAAGTTGTAAACAAGTCCATAATCCTCCAGGGTTTTTGCCTGGTCCAAACAAGTCCATAATTCTCTGGGGCTCTTGCCTGGACCAAACGAGTCCATATTCCTCTGGTACTCTTGCCTGTACCTCTGCATAGACTCTCTTCAGCTCACTTGCTATGGATTCACTCATACACTCATACTAACCATTCATACTACCCATGATTCATGACAGGTTCAAGATGGTGCTGTTAGCAACAATTATACCTGCATTGGATCACGGAGATTGGCTCTCAGCCCTCAATCTTCAGGATGCGTATTTCCACATACTAATCCATCCTGCACACAGACACTTTTTATGTTTCATAGAGGGCAACCAACATTATCAGTACTGTGTTCTCCCATTTGGCCTCTTGACAGCACCCAGTTTTCTCAAAAACTCCGGCTATAGTAACTGCACATCTCCACTGTCTGGGAGTAATAATATTCTCTTACCTGGACGACTGCCTTATAAAGGGTACGTTGTTCCAGGAAGTTCAGAACATGGTCAACACAACCATTTCTCCCCTATTCAACCTCGGATTCCACATCAGCTATTAAAAACCCATGCTCCAGCCAACACAAACTCTTGAGTTTATAGGCGTTTTCCTTGATTCTACATCAGCCATGGCAACATTACCCAGACACAGATTTGAGGCCCTCACAGCCCTTAGAATCGTGGCATGCACAATGTCAACTACGATAGTATGTTAATGCCTCAAAATTCTGAGTTGTTTCCTTATGGGCCTGCAGAACACTTTCCTGTTGGTATGCCCACAGATGCTTATATGGAACCTGAATTACATCCTGAACAGCTTAACTAAATCTGCTTTTGAACCATTAGCAACCTGTTCCTGGCTACATCTTTCTAGTCGGCATAACTTCCAGCAGGAGAATGGGTGAGATAGAGGCATTAATGGCTGACCCACTGAGCATAATATTCTCTATAGACAAAGAACGCCTTCTTAAATTCCTCTCCAAGGTTCCAACTCCTTTCCATATGAACCCATACACTTGCCTGCATTCTGTCCCAAGCAGCACACCGATCCATCGCAGGCAGCGTTGCACACCTTAGATGTCTGACAAGTGCTTGACTTTTACCTCGATGGAACAAGACCCTGGGGGAAGTCAACAAGACCCTTCTTATTGTTGGTGGAAAGTTCCGAAAATGAAGCCGTCTCCTCTCAATGAATATTGAAATGGATCTTGTCTTGCATTCACACTTGGTATACCATCCACAACAAACAACCACCAATTATCATAACAGCTTTCTCCACCAGAGAGGTGGCACCCACAACAGCTTTTCTTAACGACATACTTCTAGAGGACATTTGCAGGGCAGCAACTTGGTCATCCGACCACATCTTTGTGAAACACTATGCACTTACTTCTGCTATCGCTCCAGCAACATTAGTGGGATAGGAGGTGCTGTCCACAATTTCAGGGGCAGAGCTTCAAACCCGCCTCCATGATATGAACACTGCTCTGTAGTCAGCCAGAGTGGAGCACCCACAGGGACATCACTCGAAGAAGAAAAGTGTTACTCACCCTGTGCAGTAATGGGGATTCTTTGAGATGTGTCCCCCGATGGCTGCTTCACTACCGTCCTTTCTTCCACTACTTTGGAGTCTCTTCTGGGGCTAGAACCAAGGTAGAGAAGGAATGAAGGTGCTGCACTGTGCGTGTGCCTAATGGACACTAACAACACAAAGAGACACTACTGCACTCATGCGGCGTGGCAAGGCACTGCTAGAAAAGTCTCCAGTTGCCAGCACGAGGACGCACCAGCACTCAGGGTGTGACTAGACTACATGGATTCGTCGACAGAGCCATGTAAATGAGTTTACTCGGCAAAGGGAAATGAAGCGGTGATTTAAATAATCGTTGCTTCATTTACATCAAAATGGCCACCGCGCTGTGCCGATCAGCTGATTGTCGGCACAGCGTGGCAGTCTAGAAGGGGATCTGCCGACTCCAGAACCCTTTGTCATCAGATCCTTTATGTCTCGTGAAACGAGGCTTACAGGATCTGACAACAAAGGGTTCTGGGGTCAGCAGATCCCCATGTAGACTGCCACGCTGTGCCGGCAATCAGCTGATTGGCACAGCGTGGCGGCCATTTTGATGTAAATGAAGTGGCGATTATTTAAATCGCCGCTTCATTTCCCTTTGCCGAGTAAACTCATCTACATGGCTCCGTCGACAGAGCCATGTAGTATAGACACACCCTCAGAGTGGAACACCCATGGGAACACGCATCTTAAAGAACCCTTGTAACTGCACACAGTGAGTAACTTTCTTTTTCTCGAGATGTGGTGTTCACGTCCATTCTAAAACCCACCTTCCTTCATCTCTGTTGGAGTTGCCAGCAAGAAGAAACTGAAGGAGGGTCAAGTCAGCAGTGGTATATAAGGCTGCTATAGCAGCACCACTTCAGAGGGCTCCACAGCTGACCATCTGGTGGGTTTTAGAATGGACGTGAACACCACATCTGTTCTTGTTGCTATGTATAGGAACAGGGGGTGCAGGAACAGGGGAACCCTGACTACGTCATCACAATAACCAACACGACTTCATGGGCTACTAGGTTTCTTCAAAGGTCTACTGTCCAAAGACAGACCAGGCCCAGTTTGTTATAAGAGTTGATTGGATAACAGACAAAAATAATATGTCTGCAAATATATTAAAAACAGGTATTACATTCAACAAGTTTGCAGTTTAACTCTGAAGAAGCCAGATTATTACATACCTTCTCACTTATTATCCCAGCAATATAAAAAATAAAACAAGGATTTATAAGTATTATATCAAAAAAATTAATAATTGAACAGTCAATTGCATAAAGTAGTACAAATAGCAAGCCTTAAAAAGAATGCAGCAGCAAAAAGAACCTATTTAAAGCAGTCTCATCTCTCCCCAGCGCAAGATGCTGTAAACCGCAAGTTCTAGCTGTAAAATTAAGAGCACCATTAGAAAGATACTATGTCTGATATTCCTAAAACTGTTAACTATTAACTTTATGTGACCCAACATGCCTAGGGTAGCCCACACTGAAAATGCCAAGGTAGGGTGCACATATAAGAAAAGACAGTTCTTCGAGGTGTGTTGTTCACGTCCATTCCAATCAGGTGTGCCTACGCTGCAAGCACAAGCTTTGGAAACTTTTCCCCTTTATTTTTTAATAATTTACAGTAGTAGTACTGTACTATATTTTGCTTTTTTTCCCTTCAGTCACTGCTGTTGCTTGATTTAGGGGTTGTTAACAGGTAACTGGTTAACTGGTTATCCAGGAAGCGTCACCCTTAACGAGCAATGCTTATTGGGTCGTGATTAACTCAGGGATACTCAACTTTGGAAGCCCTGGGGACCACAATGATATAGCACATACCCAGAGCTGCAACTTAAGTGTGGTTGCATATACATACATGCAAATATATATGCAAATATATGCAAATAGCTTCTTTCACACTGACGGACATGAATACAAAGTTTAAGGCAAGACTACACAACACGCAGCCCCATTTAAGTCAGTTCTGCTGATATTAATAAAATGCAGTATTTACCCGATTTCTACTCATATGACAGCACTTTTAATGAGCAATGACAATCCAGAAATATAACTACTAAAACACAAATCAACAGAAGACCATTATATTGACTAGTTTTTTGTTTTGGCTCCCACCCGCAGACCGCATGTTGAGCCCTGCGTAAACCCAAACCGTTCTGTGGGCCACAAACAAACAGGTGGTGGGCCGTATGCAGCCCATGGGCCACGTGTTGAGTAACCCTGGATTAATTGGTACGTGGGGAGCAGCCCACTGCCTGTGGCCAGCTGCATGGGCTCACGCATGGGGCTAGAAATGGCAACCCCATGCAGAAGCAGCTTTGGAAGTAGCAGTGGCTCTGCTGGCCCCACATGGGGCTACCACTTGAAGCAGCTGGGTTGGAGCAGCCCCTGCCCATTGTAGTGGTGGGGAACTTCAGCCTGGCTATGGTGGGCAGAGGGGCTGCTCCAGCTCATCCCCGTTTAATCAATTATCTGGTTAAACGTAACATTTAACTGATTAACTAATTAAAGGGGATTTTACATCCATAGCCTGATTGTATACTTCTGGCTCCAAGTAAGGGTGACTGGTCAGTTTGGAATGCTGGTGTTCATAATTCTACTATATGTTCAGATTCTACTGTAAAACAAAGATCATCACCATTTGTGTTCATTATAATATTGTAACATTTTCAGCCAAAGAATAGGTTTAAGTTCAGCAGCCTGGCTAACTTTTAGATCAGTAATAGTATTCTCAGCGGTGAAAGTAACTTAACATTTCTTACAAGTACTGTCTTATTGCAACCTGTGTCCCTGCCAGCTCTTTAAAGAGCTCCCTGATGGCTTTTGGTGCAGCTCATCCAGCTGGTGCTGGAGCTGCACACCAAGGCACACCCACTTACTTTCACCTGAGTATTCTACCTGTCTAACTTCCTTCGTATTTTCAAAAGGACATTTTTTTTCATAGCATTACTCTTTAAAGGTGACACTTCAGAGATAGTTGAAGTGCAGAGTGAATATGTAACTGCCTTTTCTAGTGATTTGGAATCTTTGGATGAAAGATGTTATCTGAATATCTGTATTTTGTTTTATTAATTATTAATCTACCTTAGGGTTTTACTGCTTGGAGTTTTACATTTGTATAAACTGTTTTTAGGGTGAAACCACTTCACTATATCTCCTGGTTGGTAGGACATGAAGGCAAAGGCAGTATTCTTTCCTTTCTTCGGAAAAAGTATGTATTTCTTTAAATGTGAGACTTTAACATTGTATGCATTGAAATAAAGGGTGAAAGTGGAAATATTTCACTAAATAAAAATTGAAAATTGTGATCTACAAAGCTTGAGACAAATTCTTTAAAACTTGCAGTAGTCATGTGACTTAAGTAATGTAAAATATTCAGAAAATGTACTTGGTAGTGTCTTTAGTACTAAATACAAGAAATTCAACTACAAGAGATTCTCCAGCACAACACTGGAAGCACTTTCACTAAAAACTTGTATTTAAAAAAATATTTTTATTCATACTGAATAAATCCAAAAAGGTGTATGCCCTGCATTTTTGAATGTCAGTGTTTGTGTACTTATAGAAGCTATATTCTGGATTTTTGTTTTGAATTAACTTTTAAATTCCTTAAGGTAGCCACCCTTAGGCAGATCTGGAATAAAATTGAACAATGATGCTGTGATTATAATTAAACTTTAAGAAGATTTTTAACTGGAGTAAGTAATAGTGGGTAATATCTTCAATAGGTTTTGGGCTTTTGCACTATATGGCGGAAATGGTGAGGCAGGATTTGAACAGAACTCTACCTATTCTATATTCAACATTTCTGTGACTTTGACTGAAGAAGGTTATGAGCACTTCTATGAGGTAAAATTCCACTGAAGCCTGGATTTTTTTCTTTGTGCTATGTCCAAAAGTTAAAGGGAGGTCATCAGTTTGTGTTTTTGTCTTCAGGTTGCGCATGTTGTATTCCAGTATCTGAAAATGTTACAGAAAAGAGGGCCAGATAAAAGGTAATTTGGTTTGAATCAAGTTATCAATGTATCTTTCAGCTTTTCCCTCTTTTCCATCTTTTTATACATTATACTATTTTTCTTTTTCTGATAAGCAAATATTAGATCAGCTGCAGTGAGAAAATAGTGGAAAATGAGATTGTTAAAAAGAATGGAACAATTAATTGTAGGTCACCATAAAAAGGAAGTATGACAAACAGAAGCGAAATGGTAACTGTCACCTAGTGGGGATCACCAACTACCATCACATCCATGAATGAATCTATGAATCACATGTCGCAAAGAAAGTAACAACAGGTTTAACAAAACAACACAGCTTTAACTATTGTTATTGTACTCCATTTTCATGTGTCTTATGTAATATAAGTGCTAAATATATGCAGTATCACTGTAGCTGCAGGCAATTAGAGAGAAAAGATGGGTGAAGTAATATTTGTTATTGGATCAAGTTCTGCAGTTGAGACAAGCTTTTGAGCCAGATAGAGCTCTTCTTCAGATTTGGGAAAGGTACTCGTAGGCTCTGATGGAAAGGCTACTTTCCTATGGTTATGCAAACATAAGTGCATCAGCAGGGATGTTTCACTGCTATCATGTGGGCTGGCCATGGAAGGTGCATGACACTTGCACTTTTAAGAACACAGGCTTATTCAGGAAGGTGTAAGCAGGGATGTTTTTCCCCCGGACAGTGTTGAAATGTCAATAGTGGTCTTGGCTCATTAAACTGTACAGAGGCCTACATGACAGCTTCAAGGCTCAGCAGGTATAAATGGCAGTTGAGTGTGCTTTTGGCAGATTCAAGTGGCAGCATTTACTCACTAAATTAGATCTCAGTGAGAAAAATATCCTAATGGTTATTACTGTCTGCTCTGTCCTGGATAATATTTGGGAGGTAGTAGGTGAAAACTTGTCACTGGAGTGGAGGTAGAAGTGCTGTCAGCTGACTCTGATTAAACAGACACCAGAACCATTAGAAAAGCTCAGTGTAGCAGAAGTATGTAGGTGTGGGAGGCCTTGAAAGAGCACTTTAATGGTCAGCCACTTAATGCAGGGCCAAATTAAGGGCAGGGGGGGCTAGCCGGGCAGCTGCCTGGGGCACCAACCTATAGGGCACCTTGGGCGCATGGCGCCCCTTACAGCCCGGGGGCGGGGGCTGCATGGCGCCTGATTACAGCTGTAAGGGGTTCCATCTGCGCACTGCGCACTTGGGGGGGTGGTTAGCCGTGCATGCACCGCACACCCGGGGCGGAGCCGCGCATGTGCTGCGCGCCCGCTGCCTAGGGCGCAAGAATGGCTCGATCCGGCACTGACTTAATGTGCTCTACTGAGCCTTGACATTTTTGGTGTGTTAGGAATTGTGGAATGCTTGGTGTGCATTTATGAATATCACACTTTTAACGAACCCATTAATTATGTGGTGTTTACTATACATTTATAGTATTGCACTGTTTTTAACTGAACCAATGAGTTCTGTGCTCTTCTATGACAATTAGAACTGTTCTTTGAATAGTGCTATGTATGCATATGTGTTATGAAGTAGTAAAGAAGAATTAATTTTCAAGATACAAAGATTTATTGCATATCCACAGGGCTGTCCCTAGGGGTATGTCTACACTAGCCCCCTAGTTTGAACTAGGTGTTACAGTTAACTCGAACTAAGGACTTAGATCGAATTAACATTTGACTGCCACATTTAGCCGTGGGCAGTTAGTTCGAACTATGGGGAATTAAAAATGGTGCCCAGATGGGAAGATGCAAATAAAGCCCAGGATATTTAAATCCCTGGCTTCATTTGCAACTTCGAATGCCTATATTAGCCTCCCTAGTTCGAACTAGGGGGCTAGTGTAGACATATCCTATGTGTGTGCAGCGCCCAGGGCAACCCCCTCCTCTGCCCCAGGCCTCACCCTGCCTCTTCTTGCCCCTGCTTCGTTCCCACCCTGTCCCCACTTCACACCTTCCCTCAAGTCCCACCTTTGCTCCATCCCCATCGTCTCTTCCTGCCCCTGCTCTGCCCCCAGTCCACTCTTCCCTCCAAGCCTTGTCTTTGCTCCACCCTCTCTCACATACATTGCACACTTCCCCCAAGTCTCCTACCCTGAGCGATGTGACCTGTGGGATTACTGAAGGGGCGTGGCTGGTACAGGCTAGCAGGAGGGGGTTGGGCTACCACACTTATCATAGCAGCAGGAACTGTGGGAAGCAGAGTGACCCATCAGCCTGCTCCACTCCACCACCCATTTCCCAACACACACATACCCTTCCGCAGCACAGGAAAACCCTGCACTAAATGCACACCTTCTGTGGCACAGGCAGCCGATGCACTCCTCCGGGGCCAGCAGGGGTAGCAGATTTGCATAATTTTTGGTGCATTAGCCACACCCTGTTAACCATGACTCCCGTTAACCATGCCCCCAACCTCAATTAGCCACACCCCTGACCCCATTAACCATGCCACATCCCCTGACCCACATTAGCCGTGCCCCAACCCCCATTAGCCACATCCCCTGACTCCCGTTAACCAGGCCTCTGGAGGCAACAAGCTTGGGGCAAGATGGACACATGACCAGAAGTAAAAGGTGTCATGTCACCCCTCTAGAAGGGCTTTTCCCACCATCCTTCTACCAACAAGGATTAGTCTGGCCCCCACCAAACCCCCCTCATGTAACTATCCTGCAATTGCATTAACCCAGTGTGTGTGACATTAACTCGGGGGCAGAGAGGCTGGGGGAAGTGTTCCCTCTAAGGCTATGTCTACACTCGTGGCTTCTTGCGCAAGTATAGGCGTTCTTGCACAAGAACCCACAGAGCAGCCACACTGCCCACCTGTTCTTGAGCAAGGAAATTTACAGTATGGCATGGTAAGAGAGGGTGTCTTGCGCAAGAGCTACGCTCTTTTCTAACAGCTGTAAGCTCTCTTGCGCAAGAGGGCAGTGTGGATGCTTGGCAGGGATTTCTTGCACAAGAAACCCCTATGGCTAAAATGGCCATTGGAGCCTTCTTACTCAAGAGAGCGTCCACACTGCCATGGATGCTCTTGCACAAAAGCACAGCTCGCACATGGCAGTGTGGACATGTTCTTGTGCAAGACTTCTTGCACAAGAACCCTTGCACAAGATGTTCTTGCGCAAGAAGCCGCCAGTGTAGACATAGCCTAAGAGTTTCCTCCCATGAGCAGAATGGATTTTGTGTTGTGCACCTGTACTGAGTTCATGTGGCTTGTTTGGATGTGCCACTCAAGTTATTAATAAATATTTTATAAACCTTTACCTTTTCTCTCTGCTGCCATGTCTCCTCCCCTTGCTCCATCAGCTCCCCTGGTACCTGCTGTCCCCCAACTCCTCACCCTCCTCTGCTGTCCTGACTCCTGCCCTTCTCACTGCCCTCAGTCTTCCTGCGATCTGCTCCCCTCCACCAGCCCTTCTCTCCCCACTGTGCCCACTCCTCCAGTAGCCCCATTCTGATCATGTGAGCTACCCCTCCTCATCCCCTCTTCTAACACCTCCCTCTACACACCTGCCCTGCCTCTCTCTTCTGGTGCTGGTCCCTCCCTTGCAGGTGTCTGCCCTTCTGCTTCACCCCAGAATCCCCTGGCACCTGCATCTTCCCTTAGCCCTGCACCCTCCTGGTGCCTCCCGTTTCCCTCACTGCCCCTGCCCCCTTTGCCCTCTTTTTCCGTGATGCCCACCCCCTCACCACTCTCTGCCCCCGTTCCACTCCTGCCCCTGTGCCCTCACACATGACTTGCTCCATCCCCACCTTTCTCTTGCCCACCTCTTCTTTCAAGCCTTCACCCAGCACCTCCTCCTTCCCCCCTCTAACTCCCAATGCCCTTACCCTCTCCTCACCCAGCATCACCCTGTCCTTCCTCCCACTGACACCTCCCCTCCTGCCCTTTTCCTCATTGTCTGCACTTGGCCCCCTGGCATTTGTCTCTCTCCCTCCCCACAAGCTCCCCTTCCTCTCCCCCTCCACACAAGCCCCTTCCTCTCCTCCCTCCCCCTCTGCACAAGCCCCTTCCTTTCCTGCCCCTCCCCCCTCTGCACAAGCCCCTTCCTCTCTCACCCCCGCCCCCTAGTTTTCCCCTTCCTCTACCCCTACCTTCTGCCTTCCACTTTGCGGGGCTGGAGTCTGTGCTCAGGCCCTGGACTCAGAACCCAGAGCCAGGCCACGCCCCACAATGCGGCGCCGAGACTTTTAAAGTCCCGGGTTATGACGTCACGTCATGCCCGGGCATATCTCCGCTCATGGGAAAGCCGTGGAGGCTGCAGCAGCCGGCGAGGTGGAGCCGCACCAAGAGCCGCGCACGGCAGGGACGGGATGGGGATGCTCTGGGATTGGGGGGGAGAACGCGTGGGGGGACCGGCAAGTGGGGGCCGGGGACCGCTCCAGGCAGAGCCGGTGGAGAGACCCAGCTCCAAATATTGCTGGAGCAGGACCCCTGGCTCTGAATATTAACTTGCACCCATGGCGCCCTGCACACTTCTGGGTTCGCACAGGGCCCCTTTAGGCGTGGGGCCCAATTCGGGGGAATCAGTTGAATCAGCCTAAGGCCAGCCCTGGGCGCCCAGCTTCCCACCACTGCTGTGAAGTAGAGCAATCTGGTTGAGAGATGTATGGTGAAGTGGAGCAGGCTGCTGGGTCACTCTGCTTCCTGTCGCTCTCACCACTACAGTGAGTGCACAGGGACCCGAACTCTGCTGCTCATCCCAGGCCTCCCTGGACCTTGGATGCTAACATCAATATGGGGTATCTTCCCAGTCACAGAATGGTGGGGACATCTGTCATGGAACCACCTAAAGTGTTAGACTTGGAGTGGCCATCCCAAATTATCCTATGAATGGTTGCATACCCAAAATGGGGCAAAATATTAATGTGCAGTTAAAACCAATACAGTGCAAACTCGGAATAAATTAATGGAGCAGAACTTTAAAATCAGAATAGCAGGAAACAGTTGTCTATATTTTAATCCGTTTTTGCCAAACATATACTGGCTGTGGCTTTCACAGGTAGGTGTATGTGAAGCTTTGTATTTCTTTACTACCCCAAGGATGGATTAGTAGGGGTACAGGTATGGCTTATCTTGCCATGTAGAATAACACTGCTCTACAGCCAAAATGCTTCTGAAATAAATGTAGTCAAACTTTACTAATTCTGGGTCACTGAGAACGAAAATGATGCTTAAAATTGTTGATTGGCTCTAGTTTTCAAGATATGCTATTGAGTCAGTATATATGACCCTTGACTGACTTGCGAATAGCAGAGGATAAGTGAGTAATAAAGGGAAGGGATCTCAGTTTAAACCAGAAATGACTAAAATACATCTTTGACTGGATCTATGAATAAATCTATGACTGGGTTTGGATAGTACGAATGATGCAATCTGAAGATGGTATTGCGTTATACATGATATGAATTGCATCATGTTATTCCTAGAAGTCATGGATGTTTTGCTGCATAATGGCAATGTTTTGCCATCAATTCCAGTGGCTCATGCAGTCCATATGAAGGAAACCTATGACAACATGCAACAACTTTTGAAGTGCATAAACTATGACCAACATCAGTGGCAGCTTTGTGGCAATTTGAAGATTCTTGCCCTCTTGCTTGGTCTTCAGACTGGATACACAAAGTACTGCTGTTTTCTTTGCGAATGGGTTAGTCGTGCAAGAGATTCCCACTCCTTCAAGATAGATTAGCCACTCCGACAGTCATTGGAGCCTGGGAGGAAAAGTGTTCAGCATCCACCACTTGTTGAATCAAGGAAGATTTTGTTACCACCCTTACACATCAAGCTGGGTCTGATGAAGAACTTTGTCAAGGCCATGGACAAAACACAAGCAGCTTTCAAGTACCTCCGTGGAAAATTTCCAAGGTTAAGTGAAGCTAAGATAAAGGAAGGTGTCTTTGTTGGTCCTCAGATTCGTGAACTTCTTCGAGATGACGCATTTGACCATGCACGGCGTGGCAAGGAAAAGACGGCATGGAAAGCCTTCCAGTTAGTGGCAATAAATTTTCTCGGAAACAACAAGGCAGACAACTACAGGTTGTTGGTGGAAAACCTCCTCAAGGCATACAAAAGCCTTGGTTGCAACATGTCACTAGAGATACATTTTTTGCACTCTCATCTAGATTTTTTTCCACCGAACTGCGGAGCAGTGAGCGACGAGCACGTGAGCGATTTCACCAGGACATTGCAACAATGGAGAAACGCTATCAGGGCAAATGGAGCCCATCAATGCTTGCAGACTATTGCTGGACAGTGACAAGAGATGCTCCATTTAATGAATACAAGAGACAAGCCAAGAAGCGCCGAGTAGACACTGAATAGGACTAAACTATGTACATAATAGTTTTTTGCCTTTTGTTTCATAATAAATTTTATTTATATAACCCTTTTGCTGATTTTTAAAGTGTTACATAAACAGGACAGGTGAAATATTATCATGTAAAGCAACCATAAACACATGAAAAGACCTAGGTTTACAATTTATGATTAAAACTCTACTATCTACACAATATACATAGACGTAAAATGTAAAAACTTAAATATCTTGGAAACAGTAGCCAATCAATTGTTTTAATTGTCATATTTGAATTCAGCACATCAAAATACATAATAAATAGCACATTTTATCTCTGAAGCAGACGACTTCTAAAAATTGTAGACCAGTGTAATGGGAGGTATTTGGACCTGCTGAAATTGAGATCTTTATTGAATTATAAAGGCACGTGAGGCCAGGACTCTTTTACTGCTGGTGTTACCTGTTAGAAGGGCTACAACAGCAATGAGGCCTGCCAAAGTCATCACAGAATGTTGTAGGAATGTATCCTACCATAGAGGAAGTAGTAAGGCAGCCATGTTTAGAAGCCTTTGGGAGAGGATTGCAGAGTACATTCATGAAAATGCCATCAAGATCTCTCATGAGCATACAAAGGATATCCTTAAGTATATAAACAAATTGCTCTGCATGTCCTCCTCCCAATTGTTGAATCCTGCAGAGGAACAAAAAGCAGCTTCTAGCTCTTATTTCTTTCTTGTACCTCTACTTCCTCTCATGTGAATAAAACACTAAAATGTAGATATCTTAGACACCAGTGTTCTGCTAACTTAGGATTGGGGGGGCTGCCATCTTCATATTTAACCATTTTAAGGGAGAATGAATGCAGACACTTACAAAATATTCCTTTACCTGGATTGGGCTTGGTGGTGCACAGCTGGTGGGACTGGCTATACAGTAGTGAATTCTTAAAAAGATCCTGGCTTATAGCAGTGGTGTCAAACCAGTTCTGAAGCAGTAGCCACTATAGTGGCTATTGCTATCGTGAACTAGCCACACTCAACCGGCCAAATAGCCACATTGTTCAAGCCAACTAACCACACTCAACCGGCCAAATATCCACATCTCGCTAGTTGCTAGCATGTTGGACACCACAGACATAGCTGAACCCCTCACTACATTTCTCCTTTCTTCTTGGTGTTCAATATGAGGTCTCTGTCTTGTCCGCACCGAGCTGTTCTGAGCCGGGAGTGGCACCGAGAAAAGCAATGGCAGAGTCTGACAACAACTGTTTCTCTGCTTCTCCTTCACCCACTTTTTAAACAGCACCATCCTTATCTCCTCCGCGGAGTTTGCCGGTGCTGAGTGTGTACCATGAACATGCTTCAGCACACTCATACTCTCCCAGGGAGAGGTCTTCTCCTCCATACCACTTGGCAATACATAGACACGAAGTGGGATATGGGGGACGGTACTCCCTTTTGTCATCATGATCGCTAAGCTATTTGCACTCTCCAACGCTTCTCCACGATCATTATGATACAGCCAATATAGGAGTGTGAGGATCCCGAGACGGTCTTCACCGTCACTGTCTGAGCAGCATTATTACCATTCCAGATCGTCTTATTATCACTACCGGTACTGTTCCCACAGGCGATCTCTGTGTTGTTACTGATCGCCCAGACATCACGAAGGGGAGTAACTTCTTCTATTGAACATTGTGGGACAGCTGTTGGGAGACTATTAGTTCATGCTGGAATATGTCACCCACAGTATGTTGACCATGGCTCATTGCCATTCAGGGAGGAGATGTTACTGCTTCTCTGTAATGTGTCACTTACATTGATAGGAGACAAATCTGAACAAGTAAGAATGTAAGGGGACTTACATTGACCTCACCTTTGTAGTGTAGTCCATGTGATGATGGTGTAACCCCTTGTGTGGATACTCTTATTCTGGATTAAGACTTTTTTCTGTTTATTTTTAAGTTCCTTGGAAAGAGTTTAAACTAAGAAGAAAAAAAGCCAAACTTTGTTCTAGAATAAGAGTGGCCACCAAGTTTCCCTGTAAGCTTTGTGCCTGTGTGGGCACACAGCCCTTTTCTGAGCCCTATGCGGAGGTTCAGAGCTCCCTGCTGAGATTGGCTGGGGAAGTGGGAGGCAGGGACTCACTCTCTCGGAGGAGGAGCTGCTGCTGCTGCCTACTTTAAATGGAGAGGCTAGCTCCAGTCCCTACTCTAGAGCTCAGCAAAAGATGATCTGGGGGCTGGATCTGTCCGCGAGAGCCTCAGCAGGCTCCCTGCCTGCTCTGCACACACCTGGTGCTCTAGAAAGCCAGGCTGAGAGCCTGAAGGGAGGGGAGAGAGGATTCTCATGCTGCCCCCACCTCCAGAAGCTCACATTGGATGATTTCAAACAACAGCAGTTTCCTGTTTACAGGACAGGCAACATGTGAAGTGCCCTTTCTCTCTCATCCCCCGGGCTCACAGCATTCAGTTTAGAGCAATAAACAAGGCTCCTGCAGTTCCCCTGAGCACATACTGGGGCTGGAAGGCAGGGACTCTGGCCAAGGACCTGCTGGCTTGGAGCCAGGTAAGCTCTCCCAGCCAGAGTCTATTTCTGGCATCCCAGCCCCTCCCTTTCTCCCTCAATCCTCTGCCCCTCTTCTTCCCTTCTACCCCATGTAACCCAAGCCTTCTGCACCCCTGCTTCAACCCTTATACATCTTCCCAGATACTGAATCCCCTCCCGTAAACCCCTCCTCAGGTCACAGCCCCCTCTCAGACCTTGTACCCCAATTAGCTATCCCTGGTCACAGCCCAAATGCGTGCAACCCTTCCTGCGCCTCTGCCCAAGTCACAACTCCCTCCCAGGCCCTGAACCCTCTCCTCACCCCAGTCTGTTGCCCTAGGTCATGATCCACCCAAACTTCCTCCCATATCTCACATCCCAATCGCTTACCCCAACCTCCCTTCTGCAACCGACCTCCATCCCAGCCCCTGCACCTCCTCTATTAATATAATAGAAGAGTTCAGTCCTCGATCACTTACCAGATTCTTGGAGTGCCCCCTCTCCCATCAAAAGTGATATCTCGTCCTTGTGTTAATGAAAGTAAGAAAGAAAAAGATTCTTCTAACAGAATTTTCTGTGTGTGTTGCAGATATCTAAAACTCTGATCTAAATGATTTTTTAAAATCCTGTGTTACTAATGAATACGTGGCAAACTGTATTGCATTAAGGCCAGATCTTTGCTATCTGATAGAGTTCTGGCTCTTAAGAGTCAGAAGCAGCAAGTACTAGGTATAATGCTAGCTGTTTTGTAGGATGCAGTTTTATTTGCAAGATCTTTGAAATATGTAACTGTCTGTTAGAAAGGATAATGATACATGTACCCAGTGCTTTTTTTGTGACAGTACTGCCCGTATGCCAACCTCCTTCTCAGAGGAGTAGCTGTGTTAGTCTGTAACTAAAAAAACTTAAAAAAACAACAATGGTCTTGAAGCACTTTAGACTCACAGAGATAGATAAATAGTAACATGCGCTTTCATAGGTTCTTCATTTTCATTTTGTTTCATATTCAATAATCTTAAAGATTATTCCTGGTTAATTATCCCTTGTTTTAATATATTTTCTTCCACACCTATGAACTATTTAAAATGTTTATATCTACTTTTTTTGTTTGCACTAGTGGGTGCACATTCACACACTACCTCAATATTGGTGTTGCATATAAGAAATTTCAACCCCCCAAGGATGGAAAATCTTAGAGGGAACTTTGGTAGCCACCCATGAGATTATGTCAATGTATAAAAGTACAGATGATAAAATTTTCCTGTATAGACAGGCCCTCAAAGGAAGACCCAAAAAACAAAAACAATCCCCCCCCCCCCCAAAACAAACAAACAAACCACCAAGCAGAAAACTCCATGTTTGAAGGAACTCCCTTGCATGCTACATCTTTCCCAAATAGTGAGGTCAAGCAGTTAAGTGTAGTGTGGTGTTTAGATTATGGAACTGGGAGCAGGAGTTCTCAGTTTTGTTGCTAGCACTTCCATTTTCTTTTTTCTATCACTGATTATTTCTGATTCAGTTTCTCCATCTGAACATAGGGATGAAAATTTATAAGAGTAATGAGGATTGATTGGCAAGTGTTAAATGCTTGTGATTCCCAGAACTGTGTATGTGTATATTTTGTGCACAGTCACCATACTATCCAGGTCATATAGATGTAAAAATTATTATTACTGCTGACAAACTGGTTTACATTTTTAGACTCATATTTTGTTAGAAATAGTGTGTGATTTGTTAGAAATAGTGTGTGATCACTTAATAAATTTGTAATCAGTTAATACATTTGGCATGATAATGGGTATATATTTTTTTCCATCCACAGAATTTGGGAAGAAATTCAAAAGATTGAAGCTAATGAATTTTATTTCCAAGATCAGGTACTAATTTAATCTTAGAATTTTTTTTAGGGATTACAGGCAGTCCCCGGGTTACATGGATCCGACTTACATCAGATCCCTACTTACTAACGGGGTGAGGCAACCCCGCACTAGCTGCTTCCCCCACAGCAGACCAGGGAGACGCGGAGCGGCTTTTCTCAGAAGACACCTCAGCTTGAGTATAAAGGACTGAGGGAAGTGAGGTGTGGGAGAATAGAACTGAGCTCTGGAGAAATGTTTGGCTAGAGTTTCCCCTACAATATGTACCAGTTCCGACTTACATACAAATTTAACTTAAGAACAAACCTACAGTCCCTATCTTGTACGTAACCTGGGGACTGCCTGTATATATATGTTAAGCCTTAGTTTTTTGAATGATAATTGGGGCTTTTGCTATGTAATTTGCCATAGTCAGTGAGAGTTACATGGTTCTAACCGCATGAGTCTTTAAAACTATAGTCTTACATGATGAGAAAGAAGGAGTAGGGATATAAGTGAGTAGTTGACTAGTCTTATTGGTTAATCTAATCGGCTACTCGCATCCCTCCCTGCTGCCTCTGTATCAGGTGGGGAGCAGGAGCCGATGCTGGGAGGGTTATCAAAGGCAGCAGCACAGGGGTGAGGCACAGAGGAGGCTGCTGCAAAGCAGCCGCTGCCTGCGATGGGCCTAGGCCACAGGCAGAGACTGCTCCACATCCCACGAAGCATCCCCTGCCTGTGGAGGGTCCCGGTTCCCCGCTGGGAGCCCCCCAAAGACAGGGATTTCTGCCGCAAAGCAGTCTGTCTATGGCAGCCCAGGTTGGCCGCAGACAGAGATTTTTCCCCCATCTCCATCCTAGGCAGTGCAGTCATTCTCATTGTCTCCAGATAAACCAGTGGTGGGTCCGCTGACGGGAAGACGGAAGGCCAAGATTGCTGCCAGGTGAACTTTCAGTGAAGCAATTGCCAACGCCCCCATCTTTAGGTGGAGCATGTAATCCAGGATCTGCTGTACTGGTAAGGAGAGAGGGTCAAGATTCCTCACCGCACACCAAGATTGGAACTGATACCATTTGTAGAGGTAGGTCTTGCGAGTGGTCTGGCGCCTGCTATTTATCAGCAAATGTCTCACTGCCTGAGTGCAGGTCATTTCTGGAGCTTGGAGCTAGTTAGGAGCCACGCCGGGAGGTGCATTCGATTGATGTCCGGATGCACCATCGTACCATGCTGTTGAGACAGCAAGTGGGACAGCATCAGTAGTCATCGTGGCTGAGCAACCGACATTCTGAACAATTGCGTCAGCCAAGTCTGTCGAGGACAAAAGGGTGCTATGAAAATCACTGTCGCGCCCTCCAGTGCTATCTTCTCCAACGCCCTCGGAATGAGAGGAAAAGGAGGAAAAGTGTAGAGAAATTGGTGACGACTCCAGTCGAGTAGAAAAGCACCTCCCAAGGAATTTATGCTGATGCCCACTTGCAAACAGTAACAATGGCACTTTCTGTTGTGACGGGTGGCAAAGAGGTCTATACGCAGGAACCCCAGTGATAGAAAAGATCGTGAACAACTTTGTTGTTTAACTCCCACTCGTGTTGGGGAAGGAAGTGTCTGCTGAGAGCATCCGTGATGACATTGTCCTTGCCGGGAAGATATGATGCGGTAAGGGTTATACCATGCCGAATTGCCCAGTTCCACAGTCGTATAGCCTCTGTGCAAAGGGGGCATGAGCGCGCGCCACCTTGCCTGTTGATATAGTACACCGTGCATATATTGTCGGTGAAAATGCGAACCGTAAGACCTTGGATCATGTGGAGGAAGTGCTTGCAGGCGTTGAATACCGCTCGGAACTCGAGGAAATGTATGTGCTGTAGGGATTCCTGGGGAGTCCAGAGCCCCTGAACTCGATGCTCTTGCAGATGGGCACCCCAACCAATCAAGGAAGCATCCATTGTGATCTGCATTGAGGGCTTCTGCCCGTGAAAGGGGACCCCTACTAGCAGATTTTTGGAACTGACCCACCATGTTAGCGAAGTCCTGACGTGCTTGGGAATAGACACTGTTCTGTTCGTGCTGTGTACACCCGGTGTGTAAACAGTGAAAAGCCAGTGCTAGAGGCTGCGCAGATGGAGTCTTGCGTGTGACACCACATATGTGGTGGCAGCCATGTGTCCGAGCAGCTGTAGGCAAGTAAGTATGCAGGATTTGGGAGCAGTTGACACAGTCTGAACCAAATCCCGAATCAACTAGAATCTCGCTGTGGGTAAGTATACTCTTGTGCTCAGTGCATCGAGCCTCGTGCCGATAAATTCCAGGTCGTGACTCAGCATCAGGGACGACTTGTCGAAGTTGATTATGAGACCCAAAGCCTTGAATACCATCATGGTAGTGGCAACTGCCCGGGTAGCCTCGTCGAGGGTAGGGCCTTTAATAGGCAGTTATCGAGATATGGGAAGATCGTGATATTGAGACATTGAAGGTAAGCAGCCACCACTGCTAGGGTGTTGGAGAACACTCGTGGAGCTGCTGAGAGGCTGAAGGGTAACACCCAATATTGGTAATGTTCTGTGCCCACTACAAAATGAAGGAAGCGCCTGTGGGCCGGATGGATCGTTATATGAAAATAGGCGTCCTGCAAGTCGAGGGACACGAACCAATCCCCTTTGTCAAGAGCCGGGATGATAGAGGCCAATGTAACCATCTTGAATTTCTGTTTCCGCAAGTTATGGTTGAGTTGACACAGGTCCAGGATAGGTCTCCAACTCCCTGACTTCTTCTGGGTGAGGAAGTACCGAGAGTAAAAACCTCTCCCCCGGAACTGAACGGGTACCCTCTCCATTGCCCCTATTGTAAGTAGACGAGAAACCTCTTGCTGTAGAAGAGTCTCGTGAGAAGGGTCCCTGAAAAGGGACGGGGAGGGTGGCGAACGGGGGGGAGAGGGATTGAATTGAAAGGAATGGCATATCCTGAAGTGACTATGTCGTTGACCCAACGGTCGGTGGAAATCAGAGACCAATGGTATTGATAAGGTCTCAATCGATGATAGACTAAAGCTTGAGGATTGTGTAGAGCCTCCGTCAAAGGGGTGATGCGCAGTCCCTCGACCGACACGTCAAACTTGCTGCCGCCCCTGCTGATGGCCAGGCACCTTTCTAGACTGCTGTCTTTGTTTCTGTTGGCGCTGTCTTGGCCTCTGCTGCTTGTATGGTTTGGCACGGAATGACGCGTAAGAGAAAGGTCTTTGCTTGTTATAGGGCGTATATCTCTTGCGCTTATACGAAGGCGTATACATCCCCAGCATTCTCAACGTTGTACAGGAGTCTTTGCCTGAGTGGAACACCTGATTGGTGGATTGAGCAAAGAGTGACTGGCGATCGAAGGGTAAGTCCTCTACCTTATTCAGTAAATCTTTCAGGGTAGCAGCTTGATGCAAATAGGATGCCTGACGCATGACTACAGCAGTTGCTGTGGCTTGAGCCGATGCGTCGGCCGTGTCCAGAGCGATCTGCAATGCTGTTCGGACTGCTGTGTAGTCCTCCTGTATTACCGCCTTTAGAATTTGATGTTTCGAGTCCGATAGATGTTCAAAAAGAGGAATTAATTTTGAATAATTGTCGAAATCATGATTTGCTAGGGGAGCCGCGTAACTGCACGTTCTCAAAGCTGAAGTGGTGGAAGAGTACATTTTTCTGCCTAAAATGTCTAGGCGTTTGGCCTCCTTGTCATTTACGGTATTTTTAGTCTGTGCTGTCTTGGACCTTTGTTATGCAGCGTCCATGACAAGGGAATTGGGAGAACGTGAGTAAACAAGAACTCCATGACCTTCTGGTTTATAAAGTATTTCTTATCAGATCGCTTATTGGTCGGCAAGGAAGTAGCTGGAGTCTGCCAGATATCGTTGGCAATTTCCAAAATGGCGTTGTCAAAGGGGAGTGCCAATTTTGATTTTTGAGAATGTTGCAAGTTCTTAAGTAATGGATGGTGTTTTTGCTGAACATTCATAGTCTGAATGCTCTGAGACTGAGCAACCCTCTTAAAAAGTTCTTGAAACTGTTTATGGTCTTCTGTTGGAGACAAATCTCCGGGGAAGACTGTGTCATCTGGAGGCAAAGATGAATGGCTGTCAGGAGAATCAGTAATAATGATCATAGTACCTACTGCGACGGTATGACCCTGGTGAATATCTTGGAGAATAGCGCCTTGGTGTTCCATACCGACGTGAATATCATGAGGGTCTTGAAGACCGTGGTGAAATAGATCTCATGGAGTAGTGAGAGGGAGATCTAGAGTAATGCGCTCGATAACACTGTCGAAGCGAGTGATGAGGCAACCTGTAATGGCAGTCCCTGGTCAAGGCATAACACTGAGCATGGTGATGGCTGTCCAAGTAGGCTGAAGCAGATGATAAAGGTGCAAGAGAAAACACTGCGCGGTCTGGGGTGAGAGATGGTGTCTGAACCCTTCCCGACTTGCATTGTGCCTTGGACAGCACCAAGCATTTCAGAGGAGAAGACGGTGCTGTTTGCAGTGGGCTAGCAGGCAGTGAAGCAGTCTGCATAGCCTGACCACAGTTTGATTGAAGAGCCGGTGACGCTGGATCAGCGGGTTGCGGGACCAAGGTAGGCAATGCCGGTGCTGAGGGCTGCATATTGATGGTGCCTTCCTGCGGCGCCAGTGCCGGAGTGTCCAGCATCGAAGAGAGCGGAGATAAAGCTGCTGGCACCACTGTTGTGGGTGCCGGTACAGCTGAGCTCATTTGCGCATGCGCCGAGAAAGCTGGTGCCGGGGCAGCCACTGCCGGCTTCAAACCGGCCATTGGAGCCGTTGCCGGTGCCAACTCAGCCCTGGACCCTTTTGCAGAAGCCAGTATCGGGTCCTTGGTACGGGCTAGGGTAGGAGCAGAAGAGCAATGGCTCTTGCCCGTTTTCTCTGTCGGATGCCTCGGTAGAACACCAGAGGTTACCAATCTGTCACCAGACTCGGTAGAATGCCAGAGGTTACCAGTCTGTCACCAGAGGTTTGAAAGTTCTGTGGGGAGTCTCTATAGGAGATGGATGAGTCTCATGCGCCCCTGAAGCAGTGGAGAGTGGCTCAGGCATGTCGGATATCTGGAGGGCTTTATTAAACAATAGGACCCTCAGCCTCAGCTTTCGGTCGTGCCTGGCGCACACAGTCAGTTTCGTGCAATGAACACACTTGAGAGGGACATGTCCATCCCTGAGACATTTAATGCACTGCGAGTGCCCGTCTGATGCTGGCATGGCATCCTGGCACTGAGTACACCTCTTAAAACCTGGTGATCCCGGCATAATTCCTTGTTTAGACATGCTGAACAACTCAAGGAAAAACGTTGTTGTTGTTGTTGTTGTTTTTAAACAAGTGGAACTATACTACTAAGAACAACTACTCTACCACTAACAACCTAAGAAGAACAAGTAACTTTCTAACACTAATCTCCCTTTCTCCTCTGACAGGAGGGGGAGCATATCTAAAGTCCCTCTGCGGCCGCAGATGGTTGAAGGAAGCTGACAAGCCGGCCCACGCTCAGCTATAATGGCGCGAGACAGCAGGAGCGCATGCGCGGTCTGGCAGGGCTAATGCTAAGGAAGATTCTCCATTTGCGGCACCAGGACGAGCCCAACACCTCGAGTGGAGCACCCTTGGGGACACTATTCGATGAAGAACCTCCTCTACATCATGCTACTCATCCACCCAGGCTCCCTCTTCAATTCAGCCTGCTCTTAAGAAAGTATTATGTCTATGCAGAAGGGTACAAATACCTGAACACACATCTTCCAGTGATTTCACTGGTCACGTCTGCTGTTAAAGAAAGGGACAAGCAGGGACAAGTCAGTGGCATGCCAAAAAAACAAAAGACCAGATTTATTTGCTGAATGATTTATTTAATGCCCAGCCTGCAGTTTTGGGTGTCTAACTACCAGGCCCTGTTAGGCAGGTATAATTTTAACCTGTGGGACTCCCTTGACAAATTCATGGAGGCCCTCTCACAAGACTGAGCCCAGGAATTCAATGCTTTAGTGGATGAAGGCACAGTGTTGGCAAGGGGCAGCCCTTCAAATGACCTGGGAAGCTACTAACTCAGCCACCAGGATGGTTGCCTGCATAGTGCCCTTGAGGTTCAGCTCCTGGTTGCAGTCCTCTGGGTTATCCAAGGATATGCAGGCCTCTGTCCAGGATCTCTTGTTTGAGGGGGCAAGGCTGTTTTCTGAGGTCATGGATTTCAGATTCCATGCTACCCTTCACTCCTTGGACCTTTTTCTGCCTTCCACCTCCACAGTTCAGGTGCTGGAGGACTCTCCGGCTTGGCACCTATAAGAGAAAGGATAGAGACAAGAGTCTAAATGGCAATAGCGATCATCTTCCCATTTGTCTGCTCAGCCTGGTCCTTTCAGGAACCAGGGAGGCCAGAAGCAGTACTCTGAAGGTGCCCTCGAGGATGATGCCTCAGTCACTTCCCAGGATTCACCCTCTTATTCTTTCCTCGACCAACTCAACCCCTTCCTGTCAGCCTGGTCTTTGCTGATTTCAGTTGTTGGTTGGGTGCTCAGAGTAATATCCTCAGGTTACACCTGAAGTTTGTGGCCTATCCTCCCTCTCACCTCTTTTCCCTATCCCTCTTCAAGGATCTTTCTCATGAGCAATTCCTCATCCAAGAGGTAAAAAACTTCCTGTGCCTGGAGGAGGTCTCTCGAGACATAAAAGGATAAGGATTCAACTCCTACAGCTTCATAATCTGAAAAGCAAAAGGGGACCTCAGACCCATTTGGGACATGCATTGTCTCAAGAAGTTGAAGTTTTGCATGGTCTCCCTGGACTCCATCATCTCCTCCCTGCGGCTGGGAGACTGGAACGCTGCCATCAACTTGAAGGATGCATATTTCCATATTTCTCAGGACACAGGTGTTTCCTTTGTTTTATGCTGGGCCAGCACTATTTCCAGTTTATTACATTGCCGTTTGGTGTCTTGTCAAAAGCATTTATAGCACAAGTGACTGTTTTTCTGAGGTGCTGGGGTATTCACATTTACCTGTCCCTCAATAACTGGCTAATAAAGGTTGGTCCCAGGGTTAGGCACATCAGCATCTCAATCTGTTTTGGTTCACCTGTTACAAATTGGGGCTGTTAATAAATGAGAAAAAGTAGATCTTAATCCCAGTGCAATGCACAGAGTTCATTGGAGCAATCCTTAATTCCATTCAGGCCAGAGCCTTCCTCCGCAAGAGAGGAGGAGAGAAACTGAATCCCAGGGACGGTCTTCATGCAGGGGGGACATAATGCACTCAGTTCCCTCAAATTTTAGAAACAAATGTTCTCAGCACATCACAAGAGAAGGACATATGTGAGGGAGCTGTTGATAGGACACAGATTGCATGAACTAGTTGACTGTCTTGCTTGTCCTTAAGATGGTGTGGGGATTCATAGAATCCTAGAACTGGAAGGGACCTCGAGAGGTCATCGAGTCCAGTCCCCTGCCCTGTCAGCTGGACCAAGCACTGTCTAGATCGGGGGGGGGGGGGAGCAAAAGGGCCTCCGCAGGCCAGATCCAGCCCACCAAGCAGGTTGAGCCAGCCCATGGAGGCCCTGCCAGTCCCCCACCCCCAGGCCAATTAGGGCCTGGGCAGAGGAAGCGCACTAAGTTTCCTGTGGCCTGCTAGGAGCACATAGCACTTAGAAGCACCGCACGCTCCTTGCAGAGTGGGAGGAGACTTCGTGTTATCCCGCCCCCAAGCCCTGATTGTCCTGGGATCGGGTGGAGCATGTGAAGTTTCCTCCGCCCTTCTCCCCTCCCCCTCCCGTAACAGGGTGGGGGAGTAATGCCCGGGCCCTGTAGCTGTGGAAGTGGGGAGGGGAATCTTACTGGTAGAAGGTAGCCTGGCCAAAACATGTAGAGCCCCATCCCTAGCTGGTCAGTCTCATGCTGGTGTGGCTGTCCTCAGTGCTCGCTCTGCAGTATCCTGTCCACACTCCCTGCCCCCAGTGGTGAGTGTGAGGATTGTGTCCCTTCTCTCTTTCTCCCCCTCCCTTTCCATGTTGGGGGGAAAAAGCCCCAATCCCGCCACTTACACACACACACACACACTCACTCTCTCTCTCTCTAATATCTTCTGGCTTCGCTTCTTCACTACTAAAAAGCTATTACAGACATCATTGCATTAGTCACATGTGAGCGATAAACCTTGTCCCAGTTATCACCACCTTCTGGTACAACTAGCACCTTTAATAAAGCAATCCAAAAGTCCACTAACAACATAGATAGCTGCTACTTGTAAATGTGAGGCAAATGCATATTCCAAGCAATGGTGTCTTGCAATGCTTTTTTGCTTGGTGTAGGCAAGACCATAATTCTAGTGAGGCTAAAATAGTTATTCTCTTTATGATCTGTCCTTATGCTTTCTCTGGAGTTATCATTAAGTAGGTAATTGTTTCTGCTTAAGGATGTTTCTCCCCTTTAATATTGCATGGCTGAGGAGAAATGTGTGTGCTTAAAGTCAGTCAGGAAAGAATTGTTTATGAATTGCATTTAGACTCAGTAACAAAACCAAATTCAGCAGTGCAGTACACAAGCTCTATGCATCAAAAAAATGTTCAATTTTATCTGATGTGTAAAACACAGTTGTACTCATTTTGCAGGCTGATCCAATTGATAATGTTGAAAGTCTTTGTGAGAACATGCATGTCTTTTGTAAGGAGGACTTTTTGACAGGCGAACATCTCCTGCTTGAATACAAGCCTGAAGTAAGTAGTACTGTTACTCTCAGAATGTATATTTGAGCTGCAGAAGTTATTTATTGAGGATTTACAGCACAGAATTTTGGCATATTGAATCATGTTTTCTAGATTAATTGGATCACTTCTAAACTTTTTGGCTATGTCTACACTGCGCATTGTTGTGCAAGAAGGTATGCAAATGAGGTGCGGTGATGAATATTGCCGCACCTCATTTGCATACCTAATGAGCTGCCATTTTGCAGCAGAGGCTTTTGCGCAAGAAGGAGCTGTCTACACGGATCCTTCTTGCGCAAAAAAAACCCTCTTGCGCAGGAGCTGTTCAGCCGCTTGTTTTCAGGCAGAACGACTCCTGCGCAAAAGGGTTTTTTGGTGCAAAAATGAGCAGTGTAGACAGCTCCTTCTTGCGCAAAAGCCCCTTCTGCAAAAATGGCACCTCATTAGGTATGCAAATGAGTTGCACCAATATTCATCACCATGCCTCATTTGCATATCTTATTACGCAGCAATGCACAGTATAGACGTAGCTTTTGGGTGTAGAGGACAAATTGCTTTGTTTAGGAGTTTATCCTCATTTTCTGAACTATTGGAATAATTTAAAAATACAGTTGGACAGAAGTAGCCAAAGTTGCCTTTGTAGTGAGTTATTCCTTTATTTCTGTAGATCATTGCTGATGTCCTCAACCAGCTCTGCCCTCTGAGAGCAAACCTAGTTCTGTTGTCTGCTGCCAGTGAGAGAACATATTATTTCAAGGAGCGATGGTTTGGGACAGAGTACAATGCGGAAGGTAAATTGGCCTTCTGAAGTTATTTTTTTTTAAATGCTCATTGAGACTAT
This sequence comes from Pelodiscus sinensis, assembly GCF_049634645.1. Lineage (NCBI taxonomy): Eukaryota > Metazoa > Chordata > Testudines > Trionychidae > Pelodiscus > Pelodiscus sinensis. The sequence goes on from NC_134719.1 coordinate 10,232,737, forward strand.
TCAAATGGTAATAGTGATGTGTGCAGTAGGGATGTTAAAAGGATAATTTACTAATCGAGTAGTCAATAGAATTTTTATCGACTACTCAATTAGTCAATAGGGGAAGGCAGCCCAGCTCAATCCCGGCTCGCACCAGGTCTGGGACCAAACCCCACTACAGTTCTGCAATTTAAAAGGCAGTAGGAGCCAGGCAGAAAGAAGCTGGGACCCCCTGTGGACAGGGGCTGCTGTCAGAGCAGCCTCTGCCCACGGCGAGCCTGGGCCGACCGCAGATTGAGGCTACTTTGTGGCAGTCTTCCCTGCCTCTCCCCCTGGGGAGCAGGGAGGTGGTACCGCGGAGACAGTGCTAGTGGGAACTGGCTTTTAAGATGGCTCCCCCCAGCACCAGTTCCTGCTTCCCTCCCCTTGCTGTGAGTAGTTGACTTGACTAACTGATAAGCCTATACTACTTGCTTACATCCCTAGTGTGCAACTACATAGGAATGGATGCCATTTAGGGGGAAGTTGGGGGACAGTAGCCCCCCTCCTGAGTTTGAACCCTTGGGTTTCATACTTGGGGTCTGATTAAAGCTGCATGCTTTGGCTCCAAAGGCAGCTCTTAACTGCAATAGAGTTTGAGCTGCTTGCAGCTTTGCCTTTGGGGTAGGGAGTTTGTTATAAAAAGAGGGAGGCGGGGTGATTAAGAATAACAAAAGGCTGGGCAGTCAAGTAATTAAGGGATTGTTAGATCATCATGAAAACATTGGCAGGAACTTAAAAGCTGAGGGGTAGGAGAAGGAGTAGGAATGATCATTGTGCTGCTGGAATCTGCGTTTGGACCAGTGTTGTTAAACTTTTCAATGTTCTTGAAAAAGGGGTAAATAGTGAGATGACAAAATTTGCAGGTACTACAAAATTACTCAAAATAGCAAAGGCCAAAGCCGACTGCAAAAAGTTACCAAGGGATCTCACAAAATGGGGTGATTGGGCAACAAAAAGACAGATGGAATTCAGTGTTCAGAAATGCAAATTAATGCACGTGAAAAAATATATTCTCAACTATACACACAAAAATGATGGGATCTAAATCTGTTGTCATTCCAGAAAAAGATCTTGGAATCATTGTGGATAATTCCATGGAAACATCTGCTCAAAGTGTAGTGGCAGTCTAAAACTGCCTCTATATAAAGTCATGGTGTGCCCACATCTTGAACATTGTACGCATAACTTGTCACCCTCATTTAAAAAAAGATAGGTTGGATTTGGAAAAGGCAACAGAAATTATTAGGGTAAGGTGGAACAGTTTCCATACAAAGAGAGATTAACGACTGGGACTTTTCAGCTTTGAAAAGAAATGACAAAGGAAGGGGGGATATGTAAGAGGTCAGAAAGTCATGAATGGTGTGGAAATATAGCATAAGGAAATGTTATTTACTCCTCCACTAACATAACACAAGAGTTAAATTACATTTATAGACAGCAGATTTAAAACTGTTGGAAGACAGGATACTGGGCTAGTTGAACCATTGATCTGACCCAGTATGGCCATTCTGATTTTATATGGAGCCCAAATGTATCTGCCCCCTGCTGTAACTCCCCTTCCAGAGCTGAGAGAAAGTCCAGAGTTCAATTAGTCTCTCCCTCTCTCTCACTCTCTCCAGTTACTAAGAAAGTAAGACTGTATATTAAAATTGTAAGGCAAATCAGTGTCCCTTAAGTGACTTTCTATAAGATATCAGAACATGTTAATATTAGAGCTGAGCAGGTCTAATATTTATTTAAATTTTTTCTTGTATAAAGGAATTAGACACAGGGGTCCTGTCAGCTAATTCCTAAGTTATCTACTGAAATAGCCTAGAATTTTCCAATGCCTTAGTAACCCTAGAAAGAGGTGATATGTATGGGGGGGGGGGAGGGCAAATGGAATTGGTTCCCCTCATTTGCTGCTTGGCTTGTACTGGGCATGCTCAGCAATACTGCTGAAGCTGCTGCCCTCATCTGCCCCCCATGCTCTCACACGCTCTCCTCCCCCACATCATGGCATGCACAGATCATCCCCCCCCCCAAAAAAAAAATCTGAAATGATGCTCTTGGAATGGGGATGGAAAGATGAAGTTCCAGCTTTGATCTTGGCTTATGAGTCAGTAATGGTTTGGGTGCTTTCTGTATTGGTAAGTCTCTCCTTTTTAGCATTAGCTGGGTCCAGTCCACCTGGCTTTAAGGGCAGAGCCTTTCTGATGAAGGAGAAAGAGGGATCATAGTGAGTTTTCTTCCCATCCCAACTAAATAATGAATGGTGATGAAAAAGCATGTATTGGAGGTCAAGATAAGATGATAATGTGGTATTTTCCAGTACTAATGCACATGGTTCTGAGTTACATTTAACCATGACTATTGTTTTTAAGTTCACCTGAAGTGAATTTTAAGAAGGGTCTTAAGAACAAAGGGTGAAAGTGAGACAAATGGTATCACGAAAGGAGCTCCAAGCATTCTGTAAATAGATACATGGGCAGAAGCATCAGAAGGAAGTATTGTAGTTCTAGCAACAAGGTATTGATGTGATACCTACTGCCTTATTTAAACCTATCTACTATTAAGAGACTAATTTCATATTTTTCACAGATATTGACAAATATTGGAGTGATTTATGGGCCAATGACTTTCAATTAAATAAGGACTTGCATTTACCTGAAGAAAACAAATATATAGGTGAGACAGACACTAGTATTTGGTTGGACTGTCATGTTGCTCTTTCCCGGTTTGCTCAGTTTCTGAATCGGAGGTTCTGGGAAATGATCTTTTTCTTTTAAATGAATGTGTGATTTTAGACTGTTCCTTTTGGAATGCAGAGAAAATGTGGAAGCATACTTTTAATAAGTTTAAATTTTGATCTGAGAATGTCTGTTTAAAGATATTCTTAATGCATGGACCATGGAGCCAAACAGAGCAGTTGTGATTCACTCAGGAGTAGCTTGCATAAAGCTATAGACCTTACAAGCCAGTGATTCCATCAGTTGGAAGTGACGGAGGAGGAGAAGGACCCTCGGAGTCCTGGTTGATTATAGGATGACTATGAGCCGCCATTGTGACATGGCCGTGAAAAAGGCTAATACGGTCTTGGGATGTATTAGGCAAGGTATTTCCAGTAAGGATAAGGAGGTGTTAGTGCCATTATGCAAGGCATTGGTGAGACCCCAGTTGGAATACTGTGTGCAGTTCTGGTCTCCCATGTTTAAGAAGGATGAATTCAAACTGTTCCTAACCCCTAGAGCCCCTCCTCTCCTCCACAACCCTCCCTATGCCAACCACTGATCCCAGATACTTCTGCACCCAAATCCCCCAGTGCCAGTCTGCCACCCTCAGAGCCCCCCAGTGCCAAATGCCTCAGTGCCAGCCTCCTGCCCCACAGAGCCCCTCATCACCAGACACCTGAGTGCCAGCCTCCTGTTTCCAGAGCCCCACTGTACCCAACCCCCCCTTATATCCTCTCATGCTAACCCCCAGTTCCCAATATTAACCCCGTCCCCAGAGCCCCCCAGTGCTAACCCTGCCCCCATAGCGCACCCCACTACTATCCCTGTCCACAGAGTTCCCCAATGCCAGCTCCTCACCCCAGATGTCCCAGTGTCCTCAAGTATCAGCCCCCACCCTTAGAGCTCCCCAGTATTATCCTTGCCTCCAGAGCCCTCCAGTATTAGCATAGCCCCCAGAGCCACCACCCACCTCTTACAGCCCCCTATCCCCAGAGCTCCTTCAGAACTAGTCCCATCCTTCAAGACCCTGTGCCTGCCTTGCCCCTCTTACCTAGCCCTGTGCTGCCTCCCAGACACTAGCTGAGCACTGTTGCCTGGGTCATGGCTGCTCTAAGCCTGCCGTGCCAGGCTCCACATGGCCTTCCTGCTGCATAGTGAACTATACTTCCGTGCAGGGGCAGATGACAGTTTTGCGGGGCCCCCCCTTTGCCACGGCGCATGTGCAGTGACGCCATGCGCATGCGCAGCGGCACCATGGCGCATGCGCAGGGCTTTTTGAAGCGCAGGGCCCAGGGCGGCTGCCCCGTTCGCCCTGCCCTATATCCACCCCTGCTTCTGTGTCTGGGAGGAGACCCTGCTCATGCCCAGTGCTGGTTGGCTTAGAGGCAGGGCAGGACACACTTCTTCCAACAGCTGTGGCGGGAGGGGAGGTGCTGGGCAGTGTACCCCAGAGCCATCGTGGCCTGGCAGCTAGCAGTTGCAGGCCCAGCACCAGTCTGTGGACCAAAAGTAGGCTGTGAACCCCTGTCTGATGGGCTACAGCACATTGCCGCGCCATGCCCCCAGCTTTTATTTAGTTCTGCCCCTTGGCGTTCTCAGAGAATTCCCTTCCTGCGTACTTCCACACACAGCAACAGGGTGAGTGGGGTGGCTGGTAGCTGGGTGTGTTGTGACTGGAGCTGGGACCACAGTGAGGCTGACCCTGCTGGGGCAGCCTTACTGTCACCCCAGTTTCAGCTCGGGCAGTTGCTATGCGGCTCGGCCAGTGGGGCCAAGTGCCAGGTGGAAAGTGGCTGTCCTGGGTGGAAAGCGCCGGGTGGAAAGCGGCTGCTCCGGCTGGCTGGACCAAATGCTGCATGCTGAGAGGTTTCCCCAACCAACGGGGCCAAGCGCCATGTGCTAAGTGGCTGCCCCTGCTGGTGGCGCCAAATGCCATATGGAGAGCAGCTTCCCTTGGAGATGGGGCCAAACGCTGGATGAAGGGCGAATGCTCCTGCGACCCCATTCTCCTCCCTCCCCACTCGGCAGGAGCCTCCTCTGGCCTCCATCTGCTCCCAGCCAGCAGGTACACACATTATTATTATTATGCATTATTAGGTGAATAAGAAAATATGAATGTGCAGGATGTCTCAGCGCTTTCAGACCTGTTAGTACTGCCTCTTTAATTCTGGTGCAATTGAAGCAAAAGGTTTGGACTGGAGAATACTTAACAAATATTAGCTACTATTTTATTGGGCTTTTAAAATGTGTGTGTGCAGCAGTTTTTCAAATTCTTCTTAATCATCATGTTCCCCCCTTCTTTTATTTGCCTGATATACCATGGGCTAAAATTACTATAATGATTATACAAAACTGCAAATATATTAATTACCACAAAGAATATGCAAATATTTCAGTGCTGGCCGCCATTGGCTTTTGAATGAGTTTGTCGGTCTGCAGTATAAAAGAGCTTGGGAACCAGTGCTTTAGAACATGGCTTACTAAAAGAGGCCATGTTGTTAGATTATTCCTGTACTTTTGGGAAAAATAACACAAGCTCTAACGTAGCAACTGGATATGTCATCAAAAGTAAAGAGAATGAAGAATTTATCTTAATATCCTATCTGTTCTTCACTTCAGGCTTGGCACTGGAGATGAGCCAAATATCTGCTACAGAATCTAAATTCATGACCTTTAGTTCCAGAAGGCAGTGTGCCATTAAATACATTCTGGTGACACAGAAAAGTGTAGAACAGTTTGCTTACAGTTTTAAACGTTTCACACTTGTGCCAATGGTTATGGATTTGAAATTTAGTAACCCACATATTCTGTTTCCATATTAGCTACTGACTTCACTCTGAAGGCATCTGATTGTCCTGATATGAAGCACCCAGTCAAAATTCTGAATACACAGCATGGCTGTGTGTGGTATAAGAAGGACAATAAATTCAAAATCCCTAAAGGTAACACCTGTTAGATGGTATATTAAACAAAATGAGCAAAACAAAGCTTTTCCTATGTCATTGTACTAACTAGCACCTATATAGTACTGGCAAATTGTTCAGAATTAGGACTTGTAGCTCCTCTTTTTTTCCAAAAATCAAGTAGCACAAAGCAGCACTATTGTTAAGTTCTGGTTGGCATTTCAGTTATAAGCCCCTTTTGTAAGTGTTTAACTTTTTATGGTGAGCATGTAGAATCGTTTTTGCATGCCATATTTATTGGGAAGTATGCAAGTCCTTATTATAAGGAAAAGTGCACCCCCAACTGTCCCATTCCTTCTTCACCACTGCAAAGAACAGAAGGGAACTACTTCTGTGCTCTGGCTACCAATCTCTGGCACCCAACAAGCAGATGTTCCCTGGTACACAGCTCTGGCAAGAGCTGGCTGAGCAGTGGCAAATGCCAGCAGGGAGCTATTTAAAGAGCTAGCAGAGACTCAGGTTGCAATAGAACAGTACCTGTACAAAATTTTGAGTTACTTTCACCGCTGCCTGTGTTAGCACCATCCTCAATAAAATGCTTTAGTGACAGATCTTTTCACCACAAGTCTGGGCTGGGGAGCTGCCACCATGTACTAAAACTTATGTGCTTAAGCCAGCTATGGTGCCTCTGACTGCCTTTATTGCACACCTTGATTGACACCTGCTTCTATTGTAAACCCCACTAAAGGGTCAGCGACATCTACTGTGGTACTGACCCATCCCATCAGGTCTAGGCACTGACTTCTTGTCCTTGGAGGTTGTTTCTAAAGACTTGCCTTCTTTTATACATAAAAGAAAGAAGAAGCACTATGATTCCTAACCACATGGCACTCTGATAAAGGAGTTTTCAGTATCAGCATCATCAGAGCAGCACTCACAGCTTTCAGCATTAGAGGCCATGGTCCCAAGCAGGTTGGCATAGTGTTTTAAGGAGTTTCACTCATAGAATTCCTTCTATTTCTCCACGTCTTAGCGCTAGTTCTCGCTGCGGCTCAGGTCAGATTACAGAAGTCCAGGGCTTCTTTAGTAAGAACACTATTGAAAGTGCTTGAGAATATAATACCCACCAGAGCCAAAGCTAGATCCTTTGGCATTCCCAAGTCCTCTGGTTCTTCTGAGAGGCATTAATCCCATGATCAGCCTTTACAGTTGCAAAGACATGATTCATCAACAACTTTTTAGACTTACCACTTGCAAAGGAGGTGCTAATATCATCCCAAACCAGCTAATCGAAGGAGACCACAGAACTAGAAAAACAAAAACCTTCAGTGGTCCTTACCACAGTTTTCCTTTTCTTCCTTCGAGTAGCAGAGTTGATGATATGCTCAGGAGCAAAGTGACAGTCTCTAGGTTCTCCATCAATAGCTCTGTATTTCATAAGAGAAACCAATGTGTAAGGGTAATTATAAAGGGTAATCTGATTGTGCTCTGAGAAGCATTTGGCTGACATTGATCATCTGCAGGCACTGCCTCCCATAGCTCTCAGTGGCTGCACTTTTGTGTTCCCAACGAATGGGAGCTGTGGGAAGTGGCAGCCAGCACATCCATGAGGATCCTTTGCCTGCAGGTGATGCTTTCCACAGCTCCTCTTGACTGGGAACAGAGAACAGGGAGCTGCGGGGTGGGAGAGGAGGAGGGCTGCGGGGGGCGTTAGTGCTGATGGTCAACATCAGCAAAATGTCTTGCAGCCCACAATCAGATTACCCAGATGGAGTGCATGTGGCCCATAGACTGCAAGTTGCCCACCATTGTTCTAGACTGTGTGCTCCATCTCAAGTCTCATGGATTCTGCGTCTTCTTTGAGAGCCCACTTCTCATCTGTATCAGCATACCACCAATGTGTTAAGGGAAGGCCTGTTCTTCTCACATGCTATGGTTTCTTGATTCTTATAAGGACTTTATAATATATTCCCTGCTACAAGGGAACCTAACCCTTCTCCTTTGAGTGGTGTCCCTGTGGGTACTCCAGTCAGGTGTTGGTGTATCATTGCCCTGGCGATTGGAGATTTTTAGCCTAGCAGTGCCTTCCCATGCAATACATGCATAGTCGCTGTCATGCGCTGTTTCGTCTGTTAGTTGTGCATACTGCATGGGTCTCCTCAGTTTCTTCTTCGAGTGTTCCACTTAGGTATGTCAGTGCTGCTGTTCACATGGCCCAGAGATTCTTGCTAGCAGTCCCCCAGCCACCGGTGCCTGCTGCACTATTGTGCAGTCACTCGGAATTACAGTTGCATATGCGCTGGCAGCGGTTCCCTCAGTCTCCCTTAATCAACATTATCCATAAGAGAAAAAAAGACAAAAGAAGACAACACAGGAAGAAGAACAAGTGGAGCGGTGCGTGGGTGCTACCGTCGAGTCCCGCTCCCCAAAGGGCAACACAGACAGGCAAACCCTGTGTTGCCCACACCACTGGGCTTTAAAAGGTGCAAAGGATGCGGGATCTCTATCTTAGTGGCAGATGGACACGAGCAGTGTCTGTGCTGCCTAGGGCAGGACCACCTGGTCAGACACAGCACACACTGCCAGAAGCTCACCCCAAGTTCTAAGAAGGCGAGAGATCTGCAGAGAAGACTTCTATATACAGACCTCAACACCATGGCTGAGCCACAACCTCACTCGCCCATCCCCAGAGATAATCCTTTAAAGGAGGAGGGCAGGAGGAGCACGCCCTCACAGGGGAGCATGACCCGGAGAAACGCTCCAGGTCCCCCACTGAGCCTCAGCCTCAGAGTAACAAAAGAACTCTCAACAACGAGGCTGACAATGCTTGCCCTGAGAAGGGCTGTCAAAAGCAGGATGAGGGATCCAGCTCAAAGAAGAGCCGTGATCCCAAAATGAAGCACAGATCCGCTGACCAGGCTTCGGTCTCTCCTCACAGTAACTTGGTACCGGCGGAGAAGACGGTACTGGTAATAAACAAGCAAGGTGCAGAGCAGTAGAACGCCAAGCTCTAACAAATGCTCAGTGCTGATGGCAAGATGAGCTCAGCTGCAATGAATTACACAGCAATGCTTCCACCATTTCTGGTACCGAGGTACATAAAGGAGGCGAGGTGGGCCGAACCACGCACGTTAGAAAGGGCGCGAATGACCAGCAGTGCAGGGAGCATGCGCGGTCCGGCCCGATATCGCTATGAAATCTCCCGATCAGTGGTGCCAGGATGGACCTGACACCTAGAGTGGAGCATCCATGGGGCACATCTTGAAGAACCATCGTTACTACACAAGGTAAGTAACTTCTTCTTTTAGTGATGAGGAGGAGGAGCACATAAAGGGTCAGCACAGAGTTCCTCAATATGCTGCACTACAACAGCAGCAACTACAGAAGTGGCAGGTGGCACAATGGATACTTCCACTGCTTCCCCCACAGTGGCCCTATTGGGACCTGGGGGCGCCCTACAGAAGCCAACAAATGCAATTTCAACAAACCTTTCAGGTACCCAGGGCACAGTCGGCTGACATGAAATGCACAGAAACGAGTTGACTGACATGATTGATCATGACAGCGAGTCCTCTATGGAGGAGGCAACGCAGGCTTCACATATTCCTCTCAATACTTTGTATTTTAGGAACACAGTCTTCCTGTGTCACCAATCAGAGGGGACGACTTTAGAAGGTTCCAAGACCTGTTCCGGAGGGTAGAGGACATGCTTGACATAAGGCTCTCTGATGTAATACAAAACAAGCATAAACTCATGAGCAAACTCAGCCTACCTCAATGTACCAAGCTGGCTCTGCCGATGAACGAAGCTCTTATGGATCCGGCTAAGTCTATATGAAGGATTCTGGCATCAGTGCTTCGAACCTCAAAGAAACTGGATAAGAAGTACTACATAGCACTACGGGGTCAAATTCTTCTCCCACCCTTCCCCGAATTCATTGGTAGTCTAAGCGGCCAACCGAAGGGGGAAGCAACACCAGTACCCCAGAACACCAAATATTGACAAAGAGACTAAAAGGATGGATGCTTTGGGGAAGAACGCTATTCATCAACCTCCCTCCAACTGAGAATCACAAATTATGTAGCTCTGCTAGCCAAACACTTACACCAGATATTCAAATAATTAAATTCTTTTATTCAGTACATACCAGGACATAAGAGAACAGTTCGAATCAAATGTGGGGGAAGGTTCATTGATATTCACAAACAGCATTACAGGCAGCATTAGATGCAGTGGATAGAGCAGCCAGGTCCATGGCATCTGCAGTAGTGATAAGACGAGTGTGGCATGGCTGCCACTGTCGGAGTTCCCCAGGGAGGTTCAATTGAACATCAAGGACCTCCCATTTAAGGACGCGACCGCCAACCTGACATTGAGCAGTTAAATACTGCCCCTTTGGTCCCGACAGTCTAGCCAGATTTCTATCCATTTTACAATTCATTTATCCAAGCCATACTTCCTTAACTTGCTGGCAAGAATTTTGTGGGAGACTGTATCTAAGGCTTTGCTAACGTCAAAGTATATCACATCCACCGACTTCCCCATATCCGCAGAGCCAGTTACCTTATCATAGAAGCTAATCAGATTTGTCAGGCAGGACTTGTCCTTGGTGAATCCATGTTGATTATTCCTGATCACTTTCCCCTCTTCCAAGTGCATCAAAATGGATTCCTTGAGGATCCCCTCCATGATTTTTCCAGGGACAGAAGTAAGGCTGACTGGTCTGTAGTTCCCTGGATTGTCCTTCCCTTTTTTAAAAGATGGGCATTACATTTGCCTTTTTCCAGTCATCCAGGATCTCTCCCAATCTCCACGACTTTTCAAAGATAATGGTCAAAGGCTCCGCAATGACATTTGCCAGCTCCCTCAGTACCCTCGGATGCATTAAATCCGGACCCATAGATTTGTATGTCTAGCTTTTCTAAATAGTTCTTAACCTGTTCTTTCTTCACCAAGGGCTGCCCACCTCCTTCTCATGTTGGGCTATGGTGGCTCTGGGGGTTGGGGCTGTTGGGAGAGGTGTGTCCTGCCCCACCTCTCAGCCAACAAGTGCTGGGCAGGGGCAGGGTCTCCTTCCGGCTGCGAAAGTTCGCTTCCGTGTGCAGTGGGAGGGCCTTGAAGACCAGCTCCAAGTGGCCCTCCTGCCATGCAGGGAAGCACTCTTCCATGGCTGGGAAGAGATTCTGTGCTGCATGGCCCTCCTGCAGTGCAGGGAAGTGCTCTTCTGCAACTGGAGGAGAGCCTGCCCCTTCCTGGTGCTGGTTGGATGAGAGGCGGGGAAGGACATGCTTCTCACACCAGCTGCAGCAGGAGGGCAGGCACAGGGCAGTGTACCAGCCCCAGCCCCCAAAGCTGCCACGATGTAGGCAGCAGCACAGAGTTAGATGAGGGGTGTAGGGCAGGCATAGGGGTTCTAGGAGTGGGGCTAGTGCTGGGGGGATCTGGAGGTTGAGCTAGTAGTGGGGAATCTATGGGGGCAGGGCTAGCACTGGGGGACTCTGGGGATGGGACTAATATTGGGGGCTGACACCGTGGGAGGTTCTGGGGAGCTTGGGTGCAGTGGGGCTCTGGAAACAGGAGGCTGGTACTGGGGTGTCTGGTGGTTGTGAGCTCTAAGAGCTCTAAGGCGGGGGGCTGGCACTGGGGGCCTCTGAGGGCTTGAGGCTGGCACTGGGGGGGTTGGGTGCAGGGGACTCTGAGGTCAGTGGCTGGTGCTGGGGGGTAGTGAAGGGGTGGGGTGGCTCTAGGGGTTAGGGCTGGCACTGGGGCTTTGTGGGATGAGCTTTTGGTGGACCAGTAATGTTGTATTTGCATACTCACAATTTGCATAATGAATATGCAAATATGCAATTAAAATGTTACTGGTCCACCAAAAATTTGTGAATGGGTTTGCTGGTCCCTGGTATCAAAAAGGTTGGGAATCACTGGAGTAGGGGACCAACTTGCATCCCTGAAAGAGGGCCAAGTGATCCAAGCCTCATCTTTTTCATCACCTAATGATGCTATAGTGGCTCACCCTCCAGTGGTCCCGTCTGGTGACATTAAGGCCCACCAAGATTTCCTCAAGAGGGTGGCGGAAATGTTTGGATCTCCAGGTGGAGAAGTCCAAAAGATGTCTGACTCCCTCTTTGGGGTGCTGGGCCAGGGGATACCTGCAAGACTGGCCCTACCCCAGCATGATGAGAAAGTCAAGATCGATAAGGTGCTCTGGTAGACCCTCCTGTCCATACCACTGATCTCCAAATGGGCAGAGAGGAAGTACTTTGTGCCTGTCAAGGACAATATCTGTGCACCCATACACCGCCCAACTCCCTTGTGGCAGAATCAGTGTCAACCAGCTCCCTTGGCTCAGTCAGGCTTGACCCACTCCAAGCAAGGAGCCAAGAAATCATTTTGAGGGTGCACCTGCCTGAAAAATACTGGACTTTCCCACAAACCCAGTTTCTCCTTTGTTTGGCAACCGCCCCTCCCTTGGCCTCCTGGCTTGATCTGCCATAACATCAGACTGCTGGATCCTGGACATGATCTTGCAGAATTATGCCCTCCAGTTCTTCTCCACACCCTTCTCCCAATCCCTTCACCATCCCTCTTCAGTATATATTTCATGGAAAATTAATTGTTTTGAGATAAGGAATGGTTAGGAGAAAAAATGTTTACAGGTTGAACCTCCCAAATCTGGAACTCTGGTCCGGCAACATCTGTGGTCCAGAAGGAAGGCCATGGATGTTGCCGGACAAGAGAGTCCTGGAGGCCAGGAGCATGAGCCAGCTGGGAGTCCTGTGGGAGCTAGGTAGCCCCAGCTGGGCATTCAGGGTTTGGTCCTATGGTGGGTGGGGAGTCCAACCCTAGGGTGCCCCAGGCTGGGGAGCCCCTGTGGCAACCGAAAGGAATCCCTGGCCCCGACCAGGAACCCAGGCAGTAACTGAACCACTGGTGGGTGCAGGGAATCTTCAGACAGAAACCCTGGTGGAAGCAGGGCCAGCAGCAGCCAGGGGAGGATCCGTGGTGGGAGAGGGGCCAATGGCAACCAGAGGGAATTCCCGGCCGAGAGCCCCAGCCCAGTTGGGAATACCAGCAGAGAGGGACTAGCAGCGTCTAGGGAGAATCCCAGCTGAGGAAGCTGACCTTGAGAGCCCCAGCATGGGGCCAACAGCGGGGAGGGAAGCCCAGGCTTCAGAGATGCTCACAGACCAGAAAGGAGCCTTGATGTCCCCTGGTCTGTCAAACTCTGTGGTTTGGGACCACTCAGGTCCCAAGAGTGCTGGATCAGGGAGGTCCAACCTGTACATATCCGAAATTGCTATTGTTTCATCAGGTTGCTCATTTCAGCCTTTTTCAAATTTCAGCTTACGTACGTTTCCATCTGATCTCCCCACTGATACAGCAGTCTGCAAAGAGGTAAAGATTTACCTTTCACTTATCTGTCTTATAGAACAAGATACAACTATAATTGTAGCATAGTATTAGTAGTTAAAATTCCTCTGCAGGTGAAAAAACTCCCAAACGATAGACCTTTCTTTGACAAAACAAACCTCAAGATCATAGTAATCACAGAAATGTAGGACTGGAAGGGATCTCAAAAGGTCACCTTGTCCAGTCCCTGTGCTGAGGTGAGATTAAGTATACTTACATTATCCCTGGCAGGCATTTGTCTAATCTATACAACCTACAATGATGGGGATTTCACAACCTCTCTCTTGCTAATTTATTCCAGGACTTAATTATTCTTATTAGTACAATGCTTTTCCAAATATACAGACTAAACCTTCTTTGCTGAAAACTAAAATGATTGCTTCTTGTTCTACCCTCAGTGGACATGGAAGACAATTGGTCACCATCATCTTTGTAACAACAACCTTTTACATATTTGAAATCTGTTATCATGTCCTCTTCATCTTTTTCTTTTCTGAACTAAACATACCCAATTCTTTCAATGTTTCCTTGTAGCTCATGCTTTCTAAATGTGTTATGTTTTTTGTTCTCCTCTGGATTCTAGGATTCTGTACATATTAATTCATTATATCACTTCCAATGCTAACTAAAACGGAATCTCCCAAATTCCTTTGTACAAATAGCATTAACACATAATTCTTCTTTGAGTGCTTGCTCATGTCCATTTCACTTAGGTATGTGCATGTCGTGTGCATGGATGTCAGAGCTTTTTTCACCCAGTGGCCCCCGTTGGGTGTGCTATGTACCGTTGGTGTGGAGTCTGGTGCCAGTGGCTGAAGCGCAGACTCCATAAGGATCAGCTTTAGTCAGGAATCTCACTTCCACTTCGCTCTCTGCTTGAAGCGCCTGCAGATTTTACAACTGTTTGGCCCTCCCCCAACATTTTAAACATGAGTCGTGGGGGTTGCTGCAGGGCATGGGCTTCAAGCCCTTGGAGCAAGGCTTGAATCCCTGTGGTCCAAGTATACCCTCCTCAGGAGGGAAGAGATAAGCTGGAAACCCGCTGAAAACTAACTGCTAATTACAACTATTACAAAGAACAGTAAACTGTAAAACACTAAAGGCAACTATATACACTAGGCTGAGGGTAGACTCACAAGACGTCAAGATGCTTCAGCTACTGTCATGGATGATAAAAAGGAATCGAGGGGGGTGGAGGGCCAGCAGGGGTATATGTGTGCTGACATAGTGGTGCTACTCCAGGGGGCTCCCTGGCCGGCCCAATGGTTACCGGGGGGAAAAATGCTCTGACATCCTTGCATGTAGTGTGCGCACACCTAAGTGGAATGACCATGAGCAACACATCTTGAAGTAAGTGGAATGGACATGAGCAACACATCTCGAAGAACAACAATTACAAGAGGTAAGTAACTTTTTTTCTATATTAACATTCCAATATTCCACACATTTTACTGAAAGCGAACGTGTTGCCTAAAAAACTCCATTATTTTTAACACTTAGATTTTAACCCACATATCCTGCAATAGTTGGGCTGATTTTTATACTGCCCTGAAATACTTTGTAATTTGAGTAAGTTTCTCTTTTGAGCCAAAAAGATTTTAAATTTAATCCCCAAAAACCTACTAATTAGTTTTTTGCTTGCTGAATAAAGAGAAATACAGAACCTAATTTTTCAGGTTTTTGCTTTGTTCAGGGGAAAAATCTGTGTAGAAAAACAAATGTTTTTGTAGTGGGGTTTAAATTCTTAAATTTTAGATAGTTTTAGCTGCCTAGTGAAATAGCTTATTGGACAATTTTTTATTTGTGTACTCTCAAACCCCTATTGACTTTAAATCTGTTTCTTTTTACTCTCCCTTGTCATTTCCCACTCCGATCTTCTTCATTCATATAGTGTTGTGCTTTTTGAGACTTTTGTAAATATCCTTTCCCACACCCTTGCTGAACCAGCATATGAAGCTGATGTTGCTCAGTTGCAATATAAACTGGTATCTGGAGAGCATGGTTTGGTCATTCGAGTGAATGGATTCAATCATAAACTACCTGTAAGTACTATTTCTGTATGTCCTCCTTATTACAGATCAACTAGCCTTTTGCTGAATAGTCTCAGAGGGGTCTTTTGGCCATGAAAACTCACGATACCATCTACATTTTTGTTAGTCTGTAAGGTGCTGCAGGACTATTGATTGTTTTTTAAGTTATTTTGCTGAATGTCATTTTCTAAACCACTCAAAGACTTGAAATATTGGTATTTTAATTTCAATTAATCTGTTAATGGTTTTACAACTATTGATAATAATTTTGAATACAGGTAACTCATGGGCTTCCTGCAGGGTCACTCAGGAACCAGCAGAATCAGTGAGTGTAGATTTGCAGATTAGCAGGGAGACTTTGTGGCATGACTGATAAGTAGACTGGAATGGAGAAAGAACTAGTCTCTTTGGTGCTTCCAAGCATTATATCCAATTAAAAGATTCTTAAAGTAACAAGATCTGACATACTTTATCTTATCTTAACCAAAGTCTTTAAAAAGAGTATTCTTTAATTGCATGGAGTGATTAGGATATCTTTGTCATGTAATAGCAAAATAACAATGAATCAGGAAGTTGCCATCTTTGTATTCTGATATACGGAACTTGAGACAGGAGAAGGCAGCTAAGCAAGTGTACACAATAAGGAGGCAGGTGTCTTTTAAACATTTTATGAGGAAAGTTGTCATTTTGAAAGGTTTAATATTGTGGTTTAATATTTATATACCAGGACCAAAAAGCAGAAAATATTATGTAGATATTAAACTTCTGCCTTCTTTCGTGTATGTGCTTGTGTGCACCAACACATTCACCTTTCTTCAAAAAGATGAATGGTTGTTTGTTTAAAAGATAACATGTAAAGTCTTAGAAGTCTTATTGAACAGATATATACTTAATCCTAAGTGAATTCTGCAATTTTACTATGGGGCCAAATGCAAAAATTGAAGAATTCATCCAGACTAATATACTTCGTATTTTTCAAATAGCTAAATATGTACATGAAGAACTTTCACTTTAAATTTTCTTCTCTTCAAAGTAAGGGTACGTGGAACTATAAACAGCCTCAATTATAATTTAAATTTTCTTCTCTTCAAAGTAAGGGTACGTGGAACTATAAACAGCCTCAACTATAATTTAAGTTTTAATAGCTTTTTATAAACATTGACCTTGTCTTTGTGTGATGTTTGGATAAATATTACAGGTTTAACCTCTGTAGTTGGGCACCCTTGGGACCTGACTGGTGCCAAACCAGAGAATTTGCCAGACTATGAGAGGTTAGTATTGTCTAGCAGCCGTACCAATACTTCCACTGCTTACCAGGCTCTTAGGAGACAGGGGTAAATTAGGACTAAATAACAGCACAGAATATTGAGAGCCAGGACTTGGTAGCTGTCAAGAAACTTTATAGGATCATGGGAAACTTGGCTACAACTATGATAAGTGGATATCTGGCTATCTAAAATCATGTCTGACCATGGATGTTGCCTGACCAGAGAGTGCCTGACTAGAGAGCTTCAACCTGTAATATCTTTTGGGTATGTATGTGCCCAATGATAAGATCTGGAGGCCATGAAGATTTTTGGGAGAGAATTATAAGGGGTGACTCCACTAGGACTGCAGTAGGAACACAGCTTATGCGCTCCTCACGCAGCTGTGGCTTCTTCATAGCCCCTCCAGACAGAGGTGGACAAGATGCAAATTTCCCCCAATTTTCCCCAAGTCAAATGGTGAGAGTAATCTATGGGGAGCCATAGATATCCCATGTCATGTGAAAGTGGAGTCGGAAGCAGAAAACACACAATGCAAGAGAGCAAGAAGAGTGAGCTACCATCAGGAGAGGGAGAAGATCTTGGTCATGGAAGGTAGGCAAATAAGGGAGGAGCATGGGGATGCATTGGCTTGTGAGGAAGAGGCAATGCCGGGCAGATTGATGGATGTATCAGTTGCTGGCTGCTGCTGCCACTGCTTGGCTGAGTACAACTACTATTGTCAGCAGCTGTGTTCTCAACTGCTCTTCTGTGGCACCTGCTGGTGCTTGTGACTGTTACTGATTTGGTCAGTATAACAGGGTTCCTTATTCACATGAAGAATTTTTAGCATGGGCTGAATTCCACCAGCTGGTGATATAGAAGATCAATTGCAAATGTAACCGCTGATGACAGGACCCTTACATACTGAGCAAATTATTTTCTTGGTAATGTTAACAGAAGTGGCAGTTCCCATGAGAGAGACAGAGAGAGAGAGAGAATGATGGGATTTCAGAAGGTGCAGGAGTTTGTCTCATGATGACCTCCAGTCCCCTCATGAAGTTCAGCCCCCTCATGAAGTTCAGCCTGTCAAAAGCTGACAGAATCTCTTCCCTTCTGCCCGCCTTTCTCATGGGAATGAGGAGGAGGAGGGAGCAAAGATCCCAGCAGCTCTGGCTTCTCCCTTTGCTCCTCTTCTGTGAGAAAAATGGATAGGACAATGTCTGTGCTCCTCATGCTTCCTCCTCATTACACCCTGCCTAGGAGGAGAGAAGGGAGGTAAAGAACCCTGGAGCTTACCCCAGTTTAGTGCTAGGGAAGAGGGAACTTTGCTGTAGCCAACTTCCCCCTTATCCCGTTGAGGCCTGGGAGAGGATGGCCAAACTCTCGGGAGAAGCAGAGGTGAGGCTGCAGGATGGTAGTAGGGCAATGAGTTTTGGAGGCTGAACTGAGGAGGTAGGGGACTGATGTAGTGGCTGAACTTGGTGGGGACAGAACTAATGGAAAGTTGGGGAAAGAATTAATTGTTGGGCAGAGGACAGGCAGATATGGGGTGAGAGCTCCTGAAGCAAGAGCCAAAAGCACCATCCTATACATTTGTGAGAGTGGGCAGCACTAATTCTCTCTCTTAGGGTATGTCTAGACTGCATTCCTCTGTCGGCAGAGGGATGCAGATTAGGCAGGTTGACATTGCAAATAAGGCAGGGATTTAAATATCCCGTGCCTAATTTGCATAAAAATGGCCGCCGCATTTTGCCGACTCAGCACTTTGTCAGGAAAAAGCGGCAGTCTAGAGGGGGATCTGTCGAGAAAGAAAGCCTTTTTCGATAGATCCCTTATGCCTCCTGCAAGGAAGTTTACAGGATCTGTCGAAAAAGGCTTTCTTTCTCGACAGATCCCCCTCTAGACTGCCGCTTTTTCCTAACAAGTGCTGAGTCGGCAAAATGCAACGGCCATTTTTATGCAAATTAGGCACGGGATATTTAAATCCCTGCCTCGTTTGCAATGTCGACCTGCCTAATCTGCATCCCTCTGCCGACAGAGGGATACAGTCTAGACATACCCTTACATATCTTTTACATACTCACACAATCACTGTTACTGAGGTAGGGTATGTCACGAATAATTAATACGTGAATGGAGGCTTTATTTCTTAAAAGATAAAATTAGGAAGGTAAACAGATCATTAGATTGAAAACAGAATTTGCACTAAATAAGTAATGAGGTTAGAAAGCAAAGAAGACAGGAACCAAATAAATTGGGAAACGTGGAGATGAGGTAAAGATTAGGTTTAGTGTGGAGAATTCATTACAGATCATAATGCACAGGAATTGGTTCCTGCAAGGTACCAAATCAGTCCTAAAATGTGTAATTCAATATAATGTGTGCATGTATATAAAGAAAGAGGTTTTCTGTGTAACTTTGGACGATAGGTATGCTCTCTATCCCCCTGTATGCTTGAGTCTAGCTTTACTTTACACCAAATAAAGGAACTTGAGTTATGAAATCTGGTGTCATCCCAGAGACCTGGATAAGCGTTCTCCCAGAACTGCGTATGGTGTTCTAGATAAGCTGAGTGGAAAAGGCCTTGAAGGGAAAATACATGTTATGCATGTGCCCATGAGCACACATCTGGGGGAGTTCAAAAACCAAAAGATGGACCTAAAAAAATCACAATGTAATTTTTTAAGGCCAATCTCATGATTTTTGTATTTGTCTCGTGATTTTTGGTTTCTTGAAGCTGGTAATACTGCATTAATTCATGTAAATTACAAACATAGCAGTCAAAATATTTGTGCCGTGTGGGAGAGTTTGATACTAGGAGATCCAATTAATTGTGTAACATTGCAATAAAACAAACTGTTAATGCATTTTACATGATTAAAAATTGCTATATAAGAAATAGTTAATTTCCTTTAACTTTAAAGATATCCATTCAGATTTAACAAATTGCTTTCTTGAGCTAAATGCTAATGCATGGATGTCCTGGCAATTGGTAGCTTACTCTTAAGTAATTAATTTATTTATTCAAGACCTTATTAGAATGTTTTATAGATATATACTGTGCAGTTCTTGTTGGCCCATGGTTTATTAAATGAACTTCCTTTTTATATAATATAAAATTCAAATTAGACCTCTTTGGCAAAAAATATTCTATTTGGTAAAAATGGTTCCGAAAATAATATTTTATTTTCTTTCCAGCTGCTATTTCAGCTCATCATTGACCACTTGTCTGACTTCAGTTTTACTTCAGCAGTTTTTGAGATGATAACAGAGCAGCTAAAAAAGACTTACTTTAATATTCTGATCAAGCATGAGATGCTGGCCGAGTGAGTATCTGTAAGAAGGCTAATTTGATAGACTGGTCCTAGGATGGAGTAGAAATATTTTCTGCTTTAACCATATTGTCATTGTAGCACATTGTAGGAGCTGCAGATATTTCCTTTCTTCCAATCAGAAATTGCTGTGCAGTATTTTGCACTGTCTCATGAATAAAATGAATCCCAGCATAATATTTAAGTACTTGAAGCATAATACATAAATTGTTACCTACTTCTGCTTTGTAATAAGTGTTTGATGCTACTAATTAAATGCCAAAGCAAAGGTGGATATTTACGTATGTAAATAACGCTGTATGTATATTGCACAGATTACAAAGTAATTATTTTGCACCCATGGTAGAGAGTATGTTATTGGGTCTGAAGGGATATGTGAACAATTTCACAGATTTTTCAGTGGCACATTGAGAGTTTGGCTGAAGAGTTTTGTAAATATATTTTAATTGCATATGGGTGTTATATAAAAAAATGGAACTGACTAACTGGCAGGAGGAAAAACAATTCTTACAATTGAAGTTTTATGAACATCAATACCATTTTGTAAGCTGCAACAGATAAAATCTTTGATATACCGTAATTGTGTAGGAGCAAGCTTTGAAGATTATTAGGAACTGGGGAACATTTTGGGAAATTAGGAGTTTATACAGAAAGAATGGACTCCACTTAAACCAAAATGGGACCAGGTTGCTAGCAAACAAAATATTGTGAAGGAGTTTTAAACTAAGAGCTGCAGGAAAGCTGGCAGGTGTAGAGGAGCATATGGTTCAGAAATAGACGTTTCTTAAGAAAGGATCCTATTAACCAGGGGAGGGAGGATTCTCTATCTCTACTAAGGAAGTAAGCATGGAAGTTGATAAAGTATTGGTAGAGTATCAGAGGCAGCAGCGCAGGGTGATAGGCAGCCAGTCCATAAGGGGAGCTGGTTTTTAAATTGGTTCCCCATATGGACCATCACCTGCCTGGAATCCCGTGCTGGTGCCTCAGATACGGAGGCAGCAGCGCAGAGTGGCAGGAGGCTCCTTAGGAGTAGGGCCAGAGTGCACTGGCTGCTGGCCCCACCCTTGGGGACTATAGAATAGTTGAATAACCGATAAGAATTTATTCACAAAGTTAATCAACTATTCAGTTGAAGCTCTTTGGTCCGGTGAAGTTTAATCTTATGGAGGAGAATATAAAGGAGCATAAATTCTCACAAATTGTACAATTAGGCCAAAAAAGAATTTGAAGTGCAAATGCCCAAAGACTTAAAAATTAATAGTAATGTTTTAAGTGCTAAAGGAACATTCAAGGACAGTAAGACCATTGTGGAGAAACTGAATGACTTTTTGCATCAGTTTTCTCAGCTGAGAATATGAGGGAAATTCCCAAACCTGAGCCATTCTTTTTTGGTGACAAATCTAAGGAACTATTCCAAATTAAGAGGAGGATTTGGAACAGATTGATAAAATAAATGGTAGTAGGTCATTGAAACCAGATGGTATTCACCCCAGAGTTCTGAAGAAGCTCATATGTGAAAATGCAGAATTACAAACTTTAGTCTGTAACCTATTATTTAAATTAGCTTCTGAACCACATGACTGGAAGATAGCTAATGTGACACCAATTTTTTAAAAGGCTCTCCAGGGGATATCCTGGCAATTACAGGCTGGTTAGCCTGACATCAGTACCAGGCAAATTGGTTGAAATTGGTTTCCCCAGAGCTGCCACCTTGGCATGGAGAAATTGTCAGCAAGAGGGTTTCCCTAGAGTTGCCACCGCTGTCAGCATGGACAGAAAAAGAAGCTTAATATGGCACCAGCAGCTCTGAAGCATGGTACCTAGAAGTGCCTTCCCTCCCCCCCAGTTCTGCTTGGCATCACAGGTTACATATCACCCTAGAAGCAGGAGCAATTAGGCTCTTAGGCAATATTAAAGAAGCACAATTACTATACTATCTCTAAAACAGTGGCATAGTGAAAACTTTTGGTACCGAGTGAGACAGAATTTCCATCTAGGAAGTGTTCTGTATCTTCCCAAGCATCAGTACTGACAGATTTTAGAGTGCAATCTAGACATACCCTTAGAAGCTGTTCTGCTCTGTAGAGATCCAAGAATCCCATTAGTAGCCTTCATAGCCACACTATCACACTGGAAGCGCATGTTTGAGTTCACTTCTTTTTCCTCCAGGCTTATTATTGCTGGGAGACATTGGGAGGAAGGGCTGTTTTCAGCTCTTATTGGCTGGACTTTATGATTAACCTTTTGCCTTGTTCTCTTTCCAAATCTGTAGACTAATGATTTCAAATTTTTTATTAACATCCTCCTCTGTTGTTTATACAGCCTGTGCTATTCTGTAATTCTTCTTTTGGTGTCATCTCACTTTGTGGAGTTCCTATAGTTGGCTGAATAACAATGTGTGTTAAAACACTAGCAATCTGAAATAAAGAGAGGTCTATAGAGTTAAGTAAGTGGCCTAGAAGAGAAAAACAGGGTTGAGGAACCTTTTTTCAATTGCACTGACCCACAGAAAAATTAGTCAGGGGTCACACACATCAGAAGCAAAAAAAAAAAAAAAAAAAAAAAAGGAGGTGAGGGAAGAGGAAGACACCTCATTGGAGACTTCCTGCAGGAATGGAGTGCAGTGTTGGCTTGCCCCAGTGTGCATGGAAGCCCTGAAGCTCACTCAGTGCCGGACTGAGCCATAGTTGTGCCCTGGACAGCGGGTGCGCGGCGCCCCTTACCACTTCAATCCGGCGTCCCCCCCACATAGGATGGCACCCCGGGCAGATGCCCAGCTAGCCCCCGCCCCTTAATCCGGCCCTGAGCCCACTATAGGCAGGGCCAGATTCACTTTGGGGGCTTGGGGCTATTAGATTTTGTTGGGCTACCTTGGGCTTCGGGGTGGGGCCAAAACTTAGGGATTTAGACTAGGGATGTTAAATGGTTAACCAGTAAGCATACGGAAAAGCATGAGGCTTACTGGCTTGCTTACCAGCTAATGGAAATTTGTCAGTGAACTCTGGTGATAGGCAGCTGCGCTGGGCCGGAGCAGCCCCGCCCACAGATGGACTGGCAGAGGGGCTAGGTGGCAGGATTTGAAACAAAATGGCTAACCAGTTAAGCACTCTTGTTTAACTTATTACAGTAAACTTCCGATAATCCGGCACTTTTAGGACCCAGGGGGTGCCAGATTATCAAATATGCCAGACTATCGGAAGAGGGGGCTATGAGGGGCCTGGGGTGGGGAGTCCGGCTCTGCCCCAGGCATCCCCGATTCAGCCACTGCTGAAACTGACCAGCGGCTGATCAGAATCAGCTGCTGGTCAGTTTCAGCAGCAGCTGAATAGGGGAAGCCTGGTGCAGAGCAGCTCCAATTGTCCGGCTGCCCGGAGCACTTCCGGGTTTCCAATGGTGCTGGACCATCAGGCGTGCTGGAGCATTGGATGCTGGACCAATGGAGTTTTACTGTAACTGTTTTAACATCCCTAGTTCAGACAGTGTGCGGGAGGAGCTGCAGGTTGAGGCAGGAGGGCATAATGTCTCTGATGGGGCTCTGGGCTGGAGCTGAGGATGAAGTGTTTGGGGTGCAGGAGGGGGCTTCAGGTTGAGGCAAGGGGAATGGGCTCAGGCCAGGAGTTTGGATGCAGGAGCGGGCTTAGGGTTGTAGTTTGGGGTCTGGGAGTGAGTTAGGGTGCAAGAGAACCTCAGTGCTGGGCAATGGGATGTGGGGTCTAATTGGGAGTTAGGGTGCGGGAGGGGGCTCAAGGCTGAGGCAAGATATTGGGGGTGCAGAGTGTTTATTTGGGGCAGTTCCTGTTTGCTGCAGGGGGAAGGGGAGATGGCTCTTTCCAGCCCTGTGCTTGCCTGCAGGCACCGGCCCCAGCAACCTCTATTGGCTGCGATTCCCAACCAGTGGGAGCTGCGGGGTGCAGTACCTGCCATCAAGGGCAGCATGAAGGATGCAGCTTCCTCCGGTGCTCGCAGCAATGTGGCTCAAGCCTGGGACAGGGTGTGCGTGTGTGAAAGGAACAGCAGAATCCAGAGCCACCCAGCAAGTGCAGCCTGGAACACAGGGGCTTTAGTGGCTGCAGCCCAGGGCCTCAGGCAAAAGCCCCCCTCTTAGACTGGGGCCCTGGACTACAGCCACTAAACCCCCTTTCTTAATCTGGCTCTAGGCACAGTCCTGATCAAAGCATGCCAGGGGCTGGATCCGGCCCACAGGTTGTAGGTTTCCCATCCCTGTGATGTCCCTTACAAAATTCAGAAGCAGTATACAATTATTATCAGTGTAAAGTAATTATCCTGAGAACTAGGATGTAAGTGCTCCCCCAGGGACATTCCAAAACAGTTGTTCTTCGGAGATGTCCCCGCGGGTGCTCCACTATGGGGGGCTGGGATTGCCCCGGCGCCACAGACGGAAGCTTGTGATGAGCAGTGTTCGGCCAGACCGCACATGTGCTGCGGGCTCGCAACTTTCGCGCTCTTTTCTGTCTCGCGCGGTCCGGCACCCCACCAGTTCCTCGAGACTGCCTCAGGCTGCAGACGCTTGGAACCGCGCTCCTCATTTCACTCACTGAACTAGATTCCTTCTAGTTCCTCCTTGAACATACACCTCTATTCCTCTTTCCTTTGTGTTTTTCCTCATTTCTTTAGAAAAAACAAAACAAAACAAAACACGGGAATAAGAATAGAGACCACATACTGTTCTTACCTCCCGCCTCTCAGCTGTTCTCCCGTCCGCTCCTTGTATATGGTTGCGTTCCTTTAAAAAAAAAAGGAAGAGATTGTCATGATTATGAGGGTTAGCCAGCAGCCTGGGGATTAAGGGGTTAACTACACCTAGCCAGTTGGAGTGACCAGTAGGAATGTAGGTGGGACTTTCAACCTGGGACAAAGGAATTTGTGTTTTTTCCTTTGTCCTTTTGTCTCTCTGGGGGAGTTCTCTGCAGCTACAGAGAGGGACAAGCATGTCTCTCTCTCTCCAAGACACCATTCTTCATTTCCTGTAAGTAGGATAAAGTTTAGGTAGTTTCGTTAGGTTTTATTGTTTTAAGGATTGGGTATGGGATCTGAGATCTGGCACTGTTTAAAAGATGTTTTGGCTTTTCTTTGTAACTAAGTTCTAGGCCCATGGAGTTTCTCCATGAGTATATTTTGTTACCTTCCTATCTAGTCATTATGCTTACAACAGGAATATTGTTGAAATAATAAAAGTTCTTTCCTTTCTTTTTATTAACCTGGCATTGGTTAATAGTGTGCCCTGATTTTTATTTTAGGGGTGAGATTTCCCAAATGATCTTTCCCCTGGTTTCTTTAGCAACATTTGGGTGGTGGCAGCGGAAGTTTATTCCCAAGATCTAGGTTTTTAAGATTTTGGGGGAAGTTTTATACCAAAGCCTGGTAGATAAGGCTTTGGGGTACACTTGCTGGCCCCCACTTCTGCATTTATCATGCCAGAGTGGGGAAGGAGCCATGACAGAGATAAAGTCAACAGACACATTATCACTATATTACCATTACTTTAGAGATAAAACTACTAATACTCAGACAACTAAACGTCTCTCCACGACTGCAAACAAGAACTGCCTCAGGGCAACCTGCAAAATGTCAGCTACTAGCTTCAAGAAATGCGGCTCTTGCCGGGAGGCAATGCCAGCCTCCAAGGGCTACTCGGAGTGCATCCGTTGTCTGGGGGAATCTCATGTCCCCCAGAAGTGTACCTACTGTACCAGACTCACCTCCAGGGCTAGAAAGGATAGAGAGAGGCGCTTGCGAATGCTCCTCTTTGATAAAGCCCTGGAGCCGCAACAAACCGACTCTGACCAGCAGCCCCACAAGCGCTGGGCTTCCTCCCAGACTACAGGGCTTCAGAAAAAGCCCAGGATCTCTCCCACGAGATCCCTACCAGCTGCCCTGAACACCAGGGAAAGCCAGCCTGAAAGACCGGGGACTTCTGGCACAGCTAAGTCAGGTCCCCCTGTCTCAGCGGCTTCAAAGCCGAAGCGACCGCGGGAGCCTCTGCATATGCAGGCTCCCCAGGAAGCATTGCCTCCGCCGCTGCCTCTGCCTCCCTTGCACCGCTGAGCCGGCTCCAATATCAGACCCGGAGCTGAACATCATGGCACCAGTACCCGCACCGCTCCCAAGCCTCCGTGCGGTGCCGGACTATGCGGCGCTGATCCGCCGCCCTGCCTGCACAGCGCCGGCTGCTGCCTTTGACCCCCCCCCCCGGCGCCGATTAGCACCGCGCCGGCTGCCTCTTCTGCACACGCTGGCAGATCAGGGGCTCTGAGTCCTGCTCCTCTGATCTCCCTGTGCCGGACCTGTTCTCGCTCCTGCCTTTTCTCGACGGTACCGTCCTCACCTTCCCATGTGCCTCGTTCTCCACGCCGCTGTACCCATTGGCATGGGTCCCCCCATGCCTCCTCCAGGCTGCCTTCACCATTCCTGGCTGCTGCACCTTCCCACCACAGACACCACTACGGGCAGCTCTCTGCGTCTCCTGCTTCTTCCAGGGCATCAGACATCCGCTCCTGTTCGCCCTGCGCTCCATACCATTACCGATATTACTCCCATTCCAACTATCACGACGACCGCTCACCATGACATGACAGATATTATTGCAATGACCGCCACTCTTGGGACTCCCACAGCGGCTACTCTTATCGATCACGTTCTGCCTATGATTATATATCACGCAGACGCTCTCCAACTCCAGCTCCCCTTACCCCTCCACATCATTCAGCGTCACCACCTCATCCTCCATCAGACACGGATTACACCGCCTCCGGGGACCTCCTACCAGGGACTTCCATCCCAGACTTGTCCCCGCCAGATGAGGCAGTCACACCAGGTGACAGCTCTTCACCAGATGACCTCCGTCAGTTCCAAGAGTTGTTTAAGCGAGTAGCTATCACACAAGAGATTCTGCTGCAGGAACTCAAGGACAAGCAGCACAAGCTTTTCAGCATAGGTCACGCCTGGCCATTCCTCTTGACGAGGGCATCCTGGAAGTGGCTGATGAAGTGTGGCATGCTCCAGCATCGGCTCTTCCGACCAACAAGAAATATTTTGTACCACCGAAAGGCATGGAATTCCTCTTTGCCCATCCACAACCTAGCTCCCTAGTAGTTGACGCAGCTCAACAGAGGGCTAGAGCCCCACACCTCAAACAACAGAGCTCCGATAAGGACGTAAAGAGACTTGAGCTCCTGGTCAGGAATGTCTACACTTCAGCAACGCTATTCCTCAGAATTACCAATTACTTGGAGCATCTCTCCAATCACACCTTTGATACGTTTTCATGCCTCACCCCCCTCATGGATCATCTCCCTGATTTTAAGAAATTGATCTTGAGGTCAGTAATCCAAGAGGGCTACACATCAGCGAGAACATCCCTCCAAGTAGCTATGGATGTTGCTGACCCCGCTGCTTGCTCCACTGCTACTGCCATTGTTATGCACAGAGCTTCTTTCCTTCAAGCGGCGGGAGTTCCGAAGGAACTACAGGCCAAAGTCGAAGACTTACCCTTCGACAACCTTGCAAACTCTGGGGATGTACACTCCCCCCTTTAAGAGACGCCGGTACTCACCATACCAGCGCAGCTATGACTACTCCTACATCAGATATCAGTGGCAGCAACACCACCAGCAACAGAGGCCCTTCGACAACCAATGCTCTTGCCAGAGGCCTCAGCGATGCCGAAACCCAAATGGCAGGACGAACATGCCTCCCAAGAACAAGCAACAGGTTTGATGCGTTGGTCGGGGGCGAGCAGACAGTCACGGGCAGCATCACGAATCGTACGACCCAGCTCTTTCACCACCGTCTGAGGCCCTTTCTACATTAATGGGCAAAAATCACTACGGACGGATGGGTCCTCGAGATTGTTCAATCTGGTTACCCTATCCCTTTCATAGCCATCCCACCAACCACCCCTCCCACCCCGTCCCTCTTCAGGGACCCCTCTCACGAGACCCTCCTCTGACTAGAAGGTGACCGCCTTCTCTCTCTGGGTGCCATAGAGCCAGTCCCAAAGGATTTCAGGAACAGGGGCTTTTACTCACATTATTTCCTCACCCAGAAGAGGTCTGGAGGTTGGCGCCCCATCCTAGATCTCCGCCATTTGAACAAATATCTCAAGAAACAGTGATTCAAAATGACAACTTTAGTGCCATAATCCCTGCGTTAGATCCACAGGACTGGTTTGCCGCCCTCGACCACCAGGACGCCTATTTCCACGTTCCTATCCATCCAGCTCACAGGAGGTTCTTGCACTTCGTCCTGGCAAAGGACCACTTTCAATACAAGGTCCTCCCCTTCGGGCTATCGTCAGCCCCCAGGGTGTTTTCAAAGGTTCTATCCGTGGTCACGGCCTTTCTCCGACGCCAAGGGGTACTCATCTTCCCTTACCTGGATGATTGCCTACTCCAGGGCCCTTCTGCACACAAGGTCTCCCAGATGGTTCACCTCACGAGGCAAGTCTTTCAATCGCTCAGACTCCTCCTCAACAAGCAAAAGTCCGTTTTGCACCCCACTCAGAACATCGAGTTCATTGGGGCCTGCCTGGACTCAGTTGCCAGCACAGCGTTCCTACCCTTACAGAGATTTCAAGCCATCCAAGACCTCATTCGCACCATCACCGTCAGCCCTACCATTCCACTCATCACATGCCTCAGACTGATGGGTCATATGGCCGCCACAACATACATGGTGAAAAACGCCAGACTACATCTCCGCACCCTTCAGTACTGGCTGACTCTCGTATACGACCACACCAGATACGATCTCCACAGGCTGGTAACGCCGCTACCTGGCGTTCTCCAATCACTCCTATGGTGGACCAGCCACACAAACCTACTGTCAGGTATACCTTTCCATCAGCAGGAGCCACTCCACCAAATCACAACGGATGCCTCCGTACTAGGCTGGGGGGCTCACATGGGCTCCCTCTTAGTCCAAGGCCAATGGTCCCCACAAGAAGCACAGCTACACATAAATCTTCTAGAGCTACACGCCATTTTCAACGCATGCAAATCCTTCCTCATCTACATTTGAAACACCACAGTGAGGATTCTCACGGACAGCATCACAGCCATGTATAACTTGAATCTCCAAGGCAGCGCTTGCTCCCGTTCCCTATGCATGGAAGCCATCCACTTTTGGAACTGGTGCATTCGCCACGGAACAACACCTACGGCATCCTACTTACCTGGCACCACAAATGTGACGGCAGATTTCCTGAGCAGACACTTCCATGTGAAGCACAAATGGGAAATGCACGATGGCGTCCTACGCGAGATCTTCCAACATTGGGGTACTCCCCAAGTGGACCTCTTTGCAACTCCCGCCAATACAAAATGCCGCAAGTACTGCACCAGGGCAGGCGTAGGCCGCGCATCCCTGGGGGATGCCTTCCTTATAACTTGGCGCGGACCCCTCCTCTATGCATTCCTCCCCATACCTCTGATCCCCAAAGTCTTTCAGAAGCTGAAGGCGGACAGGGCAACACTAATCCTCATAGCCCCGGGCTGGCCTCGCCAGCACTGGTTTCCCTTCCTCCACCGTCTCTCCGTGCGGACACCGATCCGCCTTCCGCCTCTCCACAATCTCCTCACACAAGACCAAGGACAACTGAAACACCCCCAAATACAAATGCTGAACCTAACACCATGATTCCTAACTGCCTGACTCCATTCGAATCCCTCTGCTCTGTTCCAGTCCAGCACGTCCTAGTACACAGTAGACAACAAATCACGAGAAAAACTTACCTTCACAAGTGGCGCAGATTCTCCTCCTGATGTACCTCGAACCACCACGATCCGACACGTCCGTCGATCCCCTCCGTCCTGGACTACGCGTTGCACCTAAAGAACAAAGGCCTCGCGTTAGCCTCCATCAGGGTGCACCTCGCAGCAATTTCAGCATTCGCATCACCGATAGATGGCCTTTCTGTCTTCACCCATCCTACTACTAAGAGATTTCTCAAGGGCCTTACCAACATGGCCCCACCGCACGACCCAGT
The DNA here is from genome assembly GCF_049634645.1 of Pelodiscus sinensis. Lineage (NCBI taxonomy): Eukaryota > Metazoa > Chordata > Testudines > Trionychidae > Pelodiscus > Pelodiscus sinensis. Next base: position 10,262,401 of record NC_134719.1, read on the forward strand.
CCCACCGGTGTAGAGCCTGGATGTAATCCTCGACTGCCTAATGAGGCCGCTGTTTGAGCCTCTGGCGACTGTATCCTTGCATTTCCTCACTTTGAAAACCATTTTCCTGCTTGCCATAACATCGGCATGCAGAGTGAGCGAGCTTTCCGCCATGATAGCCACGACACTATATACATTTTTCCGTAAGGATGGAGTAGTCTTGAGACTACACCCAAGATTCATACCCAAAATTGTCTCCCATTTCCATGTCAACGAACCAGTGATCCTGCCAACCTTTTTCCCGAAGCCCCATGCCTCACCACGAGAAGCGGCCCTACACTCCTTGGACACCCGCAGGACCTTAGCATTCTACATAGATTGCACTAAACCTTTCAGGCGTATGGACCACTTATTCGTCTCCCTGGCACACAGGTCAAAGGGTCAACGCCTATCTTCCCAGAGGATTTCCAATCTTGTAACCTCATGCATAATGCAATCGTATGCAGCGAAAGGCTTATCCCTTCCATCCCAATCATGCACCCACTCCACTAGAGCCCTGCCACATCTATAGCATTTCATAGAGGGATATCTCTGAAGGACATCTGCAGGACGGCGACCTGGTCCTCACATGAGACCTTCGCCAAACGCTATTCTGTTTCTCTAAACACTCGTTCAGATGGGGCAGTGGTGACGGCGGTGCTCTCCACAGCAGATAAATAGGGACTCCTTGCCCTCCTTCCATTCTGGCGATTACTGCTATGCAGTCACCCATAATGGAGCACCTGCGGGGACATCCCCAAAGAAGAAAGCGAAGTTACTCACCTTCGGTGCAGTAACTGTCGTTCTTCGAGGTGGTGTCCCCGCGGGTGCTCCACTACCCACCCTCCTCCCCACTTCGGAGTCTTCTCTCTCTCTGCTCTTGTCTCTTCCGGACTCTGAGGCGGTCTCAAGGAACTGGCGGGGGGCCGGACTGCGCGAGACAGAAAAGAGTGCAAAAGCACATGCGCGGTCCGGCCGAACACTGCCCATCACAAGCTTCCGTCTGCGGCACTGGGGCAAGCCCAGCACCCCATAGTGGAGCACCCATGGGGACACCATCTCGAAGATCGACAGTTACTGCACCGAAGGTGAGTAACTTCACTTGTTCCATCGATCCCAGATTATCACAGACATTTTGGAGCAGAGGTAGGACATCTGCAGGACGGATTCAGGGCAGATTAACCCGTACTTTAGTATTTCTGGTTAGGATTAGCTGAAATTGTGCTTGTCAGAGAGCTTTGATAAAAGTTCAGTATTTGAAGTCCCTGTTGGACAACATATTCTGAATTTGACAATTTAAGTATTCTTTTTTGTTATTTGTTACAGAGATGTGCGTTCTTTAATTCTGGAGTATGGCAAGTGGTCCATGATAGACAGATATAGGAGATTAATGAAGGGCCTTTACTCTGAGTCTCTATCATCATTTGTTAAAAGCTTCAAATCACAACTATATGTGGAAGGGCTAGTGCAAGGAAACTTCACAAGCAGAGTGAGTATTACCTTCAGCAGCTAAACCTGAACTCTCTTTAGCCTTTCCTTAAACCACCATTTTTAGAAGTTGTTCAAACAAAATTGCCACAGATTCTATTTATAACACTATTTTGCCAGCCTCTAACCATGATTGTACTAGCAGCTTTAGAGATATATTAAACCAGTGCAATTCTCTCTCCCTTTTAACACCATGGGACATAGAATGTAGACTGGCCACTACTGATTTTTTTCACCATGTTGTTTAGCAATTTTTAAACTCTGTGGTGGTAAAAAAAGCCAAAGTTTGTTCACACTTGTGCTCTCAGTAGATGTTGAACCTTCCTAATCTGGCACCCTGGGGACCTGACCATTCCTGAATGAGTGAGTTTGCCAGAGCAGGGGAAGGCAAATCCAGCCCCAGCTGCCATAGCCCCCTCCACAGCCCGAGCTATGGTCCCCTCCTCCCAGATTAGGGATGTGAAAGGTTAGTCAGTTAACTGGTAAGCCTCACCCTTTAATGGGTGCGGCTTACCAATTCTGGTTAACCAGTTGGGGCTGGAGCAGCTCCCTGCCAGCACTGGGCATTCCAGTCCCATAGGGCCTGCCAAGGACACAGGCCCTCCAGCCCTGCTGGAGCAGCCCCTGTCTGCAGCTGGCCTGGGAATGCATGTCACTTCTGGAGCAGCCCCAGCCTGAGGCAGAGGAGCCACTTCAGCCCATCCATGGCAGATGGGTGGGATACTCCAGCCCAGCTGGGATGGAGCACCCTCCCGTACTCACCTCCATCCCCTTTTTAATTACTTAGTCAGTTAAACATCACATTTAACTGGTTAACCAATTAAACAGGATTTTACATTCCTATCCCGGACCGGCTCCACTTCCAGCCCTGGCCAGGCTGCAATCCCCGCTGCTGCCGGCCCCAGGTGGGCTGCCAGGCCCACTGCTGCCAGCCAGGCTAGGGCTGCCTGCCACAGTCTGGCTCCTGGCCGCCTGCCCTGCTGCCATCATCCCTCCTCAGGCTGCCCACCTCAACCAGATTTCCAGCTGTCGGCCCTGTCCAGGCTGCTGGTCCCACTGCCACTGGCCCTAGCTGGACACTTGGCCCTATGGTCTAGATCAGAGAGTCCCAGTTTAGAGAGGTTCAACCTGTATTTGTTACCAGTGGAGCTCCTGCGGTGCTGGTACAACTGGGGGAAACTTCTCTAAACTGCCATTGTAAATACAGACTATGTAGCCAGGTCAAATCATGTTAAACCTCACTACGGACCAATTCCGTTATATTTAATCACAGGAAATTCCTATTGAAGTCAGTGGGGGCTTTTCCTGAGAACTGCTAGATCCAGGCATAGGTCTGACGTATTCTAACTGGTTTTCTTAAACATGGACATAACAGGGTTTGGATCCATTGATGCAGTGTCACAAACCTCGTGTGGGCAGCGAGTATGGGGCATGAACCCACTTGCTGTCTTCACTTTGTGTTAATCAATTTTTCCTTTATTGGTAACATTTGTCCTTGGATTGCCAAGCCCTTTGGGAAATCCACCATTATATTGGTGGTGGTGGGAAAGGGATTCTTATAATGACAAACATTGGCATTTATGGACATGGGCTATTAGGAGAAATTGTGGTTTAGCTGCGGACATTATGGAGTCGTTGAGATAATGTTTTGCATTAGGTGCTGTAGTTTGAATTAAATGAATTTCAAGACCCTGGATGCCCTGCAAGTTGCACAATGAGGTCCTGCAGCACTCACCATAAGCTCTGCTTTTCCCCTCTTGTTTGCTGGCACTGCCCCAGCCAAGCTTCTTCTTTCCAACTTATTCCTTTTGCACATGAATCTGAGCAGATTGTAAGCCATTTTTCTCATTTCCTGTCTTCTTTTTTGGCTTCCACATTGGCCTTTCAAGAGACTGGTTTGGAGGTGTCTGTTTCTTCCTACAGCATAATAGAAGAGACCATGCTGTCACTTTGTAAGGGAAGGGAGAGACTTGGTTCTGGACTAACATCTTGCTGAAATGCTGTACTGTGTGCCAAGGCTATGGGGAACTGGACAGTTCAGTGATTGCTGGCCCATTTCTGGATAGATATAGAATGTATTGGGTCTGTTGCTTAAAGGCCTATTAATCCCTTTCTTCTAAATAAAACTATGTTTATGTTTTATCTCCTAGGAATCAAAGGATTTTCTGAATTATATTATTTTGTGAGTATCTTTTTTTTTTTTGGTTCTTTTACGTTTCACAAAGATATTGGTTATCATTTTCTTTTCTTTTGTGGATTGGAAAGAATGTTGGAAGCACAATTTGAATCTCCTGTTTTTCAAAAGAAATGTAGTAACTGTATTGTCACTATTTATTATCTGAAAATGTTCTGGTTTTGGTGTTCACATCTGATAGTGGTTCAAGTAGAATGTGATTTTAGTTTTGTTGTAGGAGGGAGAGGGGATTGAGGCTATTTTGAAAATTGAGACATCTAGATTATGAAAATTATGGTTCTTTGGTTTGGTTAAGAAATGGCAAGTGTTTGACCATTTCCTGTTTGGACTCCTTCAGAAAACTGCAGTTCAGTCCCTTGCCACACCCATGTCCTGTTCAGTTTCGGGTGGTAGATCTGCCAAACACACACCTACTCTGCAAGGTGAAAAGCCTTAACAGAGGTGATGCCAACTCTGAAGTGACAGTCTATTATCAGGTAATGTATTTAGCATTTGAGTAAGCTCATTTATTCTCCTCATAGTGATTGCTGCTACTTGTTATGCAGATGGCTTTCCTGATCCAGACTGCACAATTCTAAATTACTATATTAAGCAGTGTTTCTCAGGTGTTTTTTATAAAGTACCCCTTTAAAAAAAAAAGAATAAGTACCCTATTTTTTAAAAAAATATAAGTACCCCCCCAGACACACACAAACATTTTCTACCATTGCAGCACATTTGTTTAAACAACTTAATCGTAGCCGGGTGGGTGATTAAATTTTTAGGTGTAAAAAGTACAAAAATAAAGCAGCGCTATAAAACTTAAAAAAAAAATCCGTTTTCTCCAAATTTCAGTTGTGTTGATGTATCTTCCAGACTTCTCTCAAGTACGCATAAGGGTACTCATACCACTGGTTGAGAAACACTGATATTAAGAACATATCTTGAATTTTAGTGATCCCATAAACACATGAACAAGTTGGTAAAACCTCTTCAATAACATTATAGCCTGTATTATTTTTTGTGTGAATGTTATAGATCTACTATGCCTTATGCAGGCATTCCATCCACTTCCATCTTGATATTGCCTTCTTTCCTCATCTTTTCTCCCCCCAGATTGTGTCTGTTGATGCCTCCTGTTCTTCGATTACCTCAAGATTGTGTTTTCACCCTTTCTGGTCCCTTTATCTTCCATTCATAAGGCTATTTTGAAGACACATTAGAGGCCAGAAAGTCTCAAATTGCTTTTTTATTGCAAATTGCAGTGTACTTAATAGTAAAACATACTCTGAGTGGTTCTCAGCCTTTGTCTTAAAAGGGCCCCTTTAGTGACTTGGACCATAATTCTTAGCTCCATGAGCAACCCCTAAACTGTTTTCAGTTAATGTTTTTGTTCTTTTAGTCTGGGGCTAGAAGTTTAAGAGAATACACCCTTATGGAGCTACTTGTGGTAAGTTTTTTTCCTTTCCTAACAACATTTAAGTGTTAACTAATGTGTGCCTGTAGAAAGAGTACGTGTCCTATACATGGCTTATGCTCTAATAAAACTGTTAGTCTCTAAGGGTACGTCTACACTACAACGTTAATTCGAACTAATTTAGTTCGAATTAGTTAATTCGAACTAAGCTAATTCGAACTAACGGATCTAGACTAAAAAACTAGTTCAAATTAGCATTTTGCTAATTCGAACTAGCATGTCCACATTAAGTGGACCCTGAACCAGGCTTAAGGATGGCCGGAAGCAGTGCCGGCAGGGCATCAGAGGAGGACGTAGAGCGTGGAGATGCTGTCTCAGGCTAGCCGAGGGCTGTGCTTAAAGGGTCCCGACCCCCACCCCGGACAGACAGTTCTCAGGGGTGCCTCGCTTGCAAAGCAGTCCTGGCTTGGAGTGCCCAGAGTACCCACACTGGGCACATCACAGCACTCGGCCATCAGACCGGCTGCACTTGCCGTAGGCTGCCATCTGGGGAGAGGGGGCAATCGGGGGGCTGCAGGAGAGGTTCCACCCCCAGAAGCTCGCAGAGCCAGCCCAGTCCTCCCCATCGGGGGCGTGTACCCCATTCCTCCCTCACCTCCTTCCACTTACCCTTCCCTAGCCCCTTTTCTTGATGTACAAAATAAAGGACAATTGTGTTCAAAAATGGAATCTGTCTTTATTGAACAAAACTGGGGGAGACTGGGAAAAGGAGGTGGGAGAGGGGAAGAGAGAGGCTGGGAGAGGGGAGGGCAACTAAAATGATCAGGGGTTGGGAACAGGTCCCATATGAAGAGAGGCTAAAGAGATTGGGGCCTCTCAGCTTAGAAAAGAGTAGACAGAGGGGGGACAGGATAGAGGTCTCTAAAAGCATGAGTGGGGTGGAGAGGGTGCATACAGAAAAGTTCTTCATTAGTTCCCATAAAGAAGGACTAGAGGACACCAAAGGAAAGGAATGGGTAACAGGCTTCAAACTAGTAACAGAAAGTTGTTCTTCACAAAGCACAGAGTCAACCTGTGGAACTCCTTGCTGCAGGAGGCTGTGAAGGCTAGAACTAGAACAGAGTTTAAAGGGAAGTGAGATCAAGTCATGGAGGTTGGGTCCATGGAGTGGTATTAGCCAGGGGGTAGGAGTGATGTCCCTGCCCAAGGTTTGTGGAAGGCTGGAGAGGGATGGCATGAGACAAATGGCTTGGTCACTGTCTTCGGTCCATCCTCTCCAGGGTCCCTAGTGTTGGCCGCTGTCAGCAGACAGGCTACTGGGCTAGATGGACCTTTGGTCTGACCCAGGACGGCCATTGTAAGCTCAGGGCTCAGGGTCAGGGGTCTCAGTGGACCACCTTGATTTTCATGCACACCTGCTCCTGGGTGGCTAGGCTGGCAGCTCTCCTGCCCTAGCTGGCCACGTTCCTGTGCCTAGTGTGGAGATCGTGGACGAGGTCCACGATGTCCGCACTAGACCAGACGGGTGCCTGCCTCTTGCGGTCCCGGGAACCTGGGGGAGGGCTGGGGGGCATCGGGTGGGTGGCTCGATCCGTGCCAGGTGCAGGGTCTGCTGGCTGGGTGCTGGCAGGCTTGCACCTGGCACGGGCACCGTAGCCAGCCCATGCCCCTTTAAGGGGTCCGGGGCCGGGAGGGGGGCAGACGAGTTTCCCTGGTGTTGGCCAGAGTGGCCACCAGGGAAACCTGGGGAGGGCTAGCCTCCCACTAGTTCGAATTAAGGGTCTACACAGCCCTTAATTCGAACTAGTAAGTTTGAACTAGGCTTAATCCTCGTGGAATGAGGATTACCTAGTTCGAACTAAGCGCTCCGTTAGTTCGAATTAAATTCGAACGGAGCGCTAGTGTAGCGCCTATGAAAGTTAGTTCAAACTAACGTCCGTTAGTTCGAACTAACTTTATAGTGTAGACATACCCTAAGGGTATGTCTACTCTAGCCGCCTAGTTCGAACTAGTAAGGCTAATGTAGGCATTCAAAGTTGCAAAAGAAGCCCGTGATTTAAATATCCTGGGCTTTATTTGTATCTTCCCATCCGGGCGAAATTTTTTAATCCCCCTAGTCCGAACTAACTGCCCGCGGCTACACGGGGCAGTCAAACGTTAACTTGAACTAAGTCCTTAGTTCCTTAAGTCCTCACTTGCACCTTCTTTCGAGAGAGGGATGCAAATGAAGACATTTGAAATTGAAAATGAAGCCGGGATTTAAATATCCCGTGTTTCATTTGCATACTTGCGTTATGGTCCTATGTTGAAATAGCTCTATTTTGAAATAACAGACGCTGTTAAGATGCGGTTACTTCGAGAGAAAACCTTTCTCTTGAAATAACCCTTAACCGGTAATCCTCATTGTATGAGGAATAAGGGTTATTTCAAGAGAAGGGTTTTCTCTAGAAATAATGGCGTCTTAACAGGGGCTGCTATTTCGAAATAGTGTCATAACGCGAATATGCAAATGAAGTGTGGGATATTTAAATCCTAGCTTCATTTGCAATTTCGAATGTCTTAATCTGCATCCCTCTCTTGAAAGAGGGTGCAAGTGTAGACATACCCTAAGGTGCCAGAGGACTCCTCATTGTTTTTCTCTTATACGTGACACTGCCTGCCATGAAAACAATGGCTGACATCAAGATGAGACTACAGATCTTAATGATCAATGTGACCTATTCAAATTAGCCTTTTATTTTCTCTGTGTGTGAAGAAGGTGTTTGAAGAATAATGCCAAGAAAACTCCAACAAGCTGTTTCACTCAAGAACTTAATTAAGTAAATTTTATTCCTATAAAAATTCCTGAATATCAGGATATCTTGTAATCTTGTTACACGGTTATAGTTTTACTAGATGCTAATTCCTTTCTAGGGTGAGAGGATTCATTGAGGGTTAGTGTCTTGCCATTGTTTCTTGTTTTGATCATGCTTCTGTACTGAATCTGAGCGAAATTAGCCATGGTGGGGTATCTGTTGCTGTAAATAAGAATGCCTTTTAACTGAACTCATGCTGTATTCAGATGCACATGGAGGAGCCTTGCTTCAACTTCCTGCGAACCAAGCAAACCCTTGGGTGAGTTCACTGCATTTGGGTACAGCTGTTTTTAAATGCTTTATCATATATGATGAGTCTTGAGTACTTTATTACTATGGAAACTCCTTACTGCATGATAACTAACTCCTAGCACTGTGGTCACCAACCCATTGATCATGATCGGCTGGTCGATCGCGAGGCCTCAGCCAGTCGATCGTGAGGCATTCCGGGCCCCCTATATCCTTCCACCTCCAAGAAGCTCCACTACCTACCTCAAGTGACAATGAAGGTAGTGGCAGCTTCCCGTTGGGTGGATGAAAATCCTGAGCTGCTCGTCACTTTCAGGGGTTCCGGAAATGCGCTGGCTGCTTTCTTGCCCCAGGTCTGTGGTGTGCCGGAAGGTTATCAGGGGAGTTCCCAGAGGTGTGCACGGGCTTCCCTGCTCCGTGGGAGGGGGGAGTTGGTCCCGGAGGGTGCGCACGCCAGGGGCTTCCCTGCTCCGTGGGAGGCGTGTGCCGGCCGTGTAGGAGGCGTGCGATAGGGCTTCCCTCCTCTGCGGGGGGCGGGAGAAGGTGGGTGCAGGGGACTCTGTCCCCACTGGTACCCTGTCCCCTGCTGCAGAACCCTGTCCCCTGCCCTCCCGGCACCCTGTTCCCTCTCCCCTACCCCCAGCCATAGAACCCTGTCCCCTGCCTCAGAACCCTGCCCCCAATGGCACCCTGTCTAATGCCCCAGCACTCATTAGCACCCTTCCCCAGTACCATGTCCCCTGCTCCCACCAGCACAGTTGGGGCCACATTAGTGAGGCTTGGGGGGGTTTGGAGGAGTTATTTTTTTGCATCTCACATGTGTGGCCCCAACTGACTTTTCTTTGGGTCAGTGACCCCTGACTCAAAACAGGTTCCCCGCCTTTCTCATAAATAAAGACAATGCAGAAACTTTTCGTGTTTGACATAGTATTTTATTTAAAAATGAAGCCTGGCCAACAAACCCCCAATTGGGGCCAAGCCCCCATCTGGCCACAGCATCATAACACTCCTGCACCCCCCTTTCCCCCAGACCCTAGCTCTGAGCCTATCAAACACTGGAACCCCTTGCCTTGCGCCCTTCACATACCCCAGCTCAAATTCCTGCATCCTCACATCCACAAACCTGTGGCTTGCTTAGTACTCCAACCCTCCATCTGACCCCAACACTGCCCGGCCTGGAGCCCCCTCCCCAAACCAGCGTCCCCTTCTCCACCTCTTCCTGCATCCAGATTTCCTCCCAGAGCTTGCACCTCTCACCCCTTCCCACATCCAAATCTCTCATTCCCACCCCAGAGCCTACACATCCTGTCTCAACCCAGCGAGGATACAGCTAGACTGCAGGAGTTTTTCAGAGTTCCAGAGATATCCCAGAAGAACTCTTCTGCATCCAGGGATGTGGTTGTTCTTCCGCTTTTTTTAGTGGAAGAGCAAACATGCTCTTTCGGTAACCCCTATATTCCTTTTTCCACAAGGAATAAGGGGGCTTCCAAAAGAAGGGGTTTTTCTGACATTTGGTCCAGTCTAGACAGGCCAAATGTTGGAAAAACCTCTTCCTACAGAAGAATTTAAAAAAAAAAAGCAGCAGTATAAGGGTTAGGGATAGCAAGTGATGGAAAGGAAGAGACTAGAGAGGGCAGGGCAGGGCCTTCAAGGAAGGGGTGGGGTCTTGAGGGAAGGATGAGGTGATAGATCGTGGCTTGTTCTGTCATTTAAAAAGTGATCTTGGGTGTAAAAAGGTTGGAGACCACTGTCCTAGCACAGTATGGCTAAAAATACAGTCTAGTGTACTAAAGCCAAAACCAGCCGTTTCTTTGATGACATATAAAAATGACAAGGGTTAGGGTTAGAGTACGCTAAACTGGTCGAGTTTTATTCATCAGAAAAAATAATTGTCATCAGCAAGGTCTTATTCTCTAAGGGTATGTGTACACTACCACCCTAGTTCGAACTAGCGTGGTTAATGTAGTCAACCGAAGTTGCAAATGAAGCCCGGGATTTAAATATCCCGGGCTTCATTTGCATCTTGTCGGGCGCCGCCATTTTTAAATCCCCGGTAGTTTGGACTCCGTGCCCGCGGCTACACGTGGCACGGAGTAGGTAGTTCGAATTAGGCTTTCTAATTTGAACTACCATTCCACCTCATTCCGTTTAGCCCAGACTAAAACCGGTGGCACTGGCGGCACCCACTGCACTGTCAGAACCTTCGGCACCCATCAAACATAAATCGGTGCCAAAGAAAGCACTGGAGGCAGCACTGGAAGCAGCATTGAAGAGATACCACACTGAAATACCCCTTCCCAAGGCACCATCCTTGATAACACCAATGGCTCCAAGTACAGTCTTGGTACCGGCACTGGACCGGGCATGGCACCACATGCCAGCCTTAGTCCACGGCCCCTCGGCACCATCATCCCTGTTCTCCTCGGTGCAGTCCATCCATTCCCCGAGGTCACTGGTCCCATTGATCTCGCCCAGTGAGGCTGGCACTGAGCTGCATAGCTGGTTTTCATCGCAACATTCTAGCCCAAATTAATGGTACCCACTTTGGGAGTCCTGTCCCTTGAGTTACTTTCACCCGCCTCCACTTCTGCCTTGGTACTCGCAATATTGGCCTTTTCTACCCCCCCCCCCCCCACCCTGGACTGTGGTATTCCTGGAGGCCTCCCCCTCTCATAGGAGCCATCACACCGCTCCTTCAACAACATCAAAAAGACCTCCTCAGTCACCTCAACGTACACCATCAGCCACAACACCAAATTCTTCCAAGCGTGACCAATCAGATTTGGAAGACTCTTTATCAGAAGGGGAAGATAGATCCCCTCTACACAACTCCTTTTCCTCACCAGATGAGGCCATCATTCCTACTACTCTCCCTCCACCTGATGACTCCAAACAATTCCAGGAGCTCATCAAGAGGCTACCACTGGCACAAGAGCGGGACTTGCAAGAGGTACAGAAAAAACAGTACCAACTCTTGCGCACACTTACAACCTCCTACATCCTCCCGCATCACCCTCCTGATGGACGAAGCTATTATGGACCCTGTTGACAACATCTGGCAAACTCCAGCATCCATTACTACTACCAATAAAAGGGCTGAATGCAAATACTTTGTAACGCCCAAGAATATGGACTTTCTTTTCACACCCCCTCCCCATAATTCCTTAGTGGTGGATTCGATTAGACACAGGTCAAAACAACCCAATAAGAGGTTGACTCCCCTGGACAAGGACCACAAACGATTGGATATTATGGGGCATAAGGTCTATACCTCTGTGACCTTAATCCTCAGAACTATACTGCCATTTTGGCAGATTCCGACCATTCCAACTACTCGAAACTCCAAGAGGTAGTACAAATCCTCTTGGAGTACAAGAGGTAGATACTGCTCAATGTGATGAATGAGGGCCACATCATATCAGCAGATTGTAACAATGGCGTTACAATCTGCTGTGGATATGGCTGATACAGCAGCCTGAGTCAGGGCATCATGGCTCCAAGTGTTCAGGTTACCCAGAGACCTCCAGTAGAAAGTCAAAGACGTTCCCTTTGACAAAACCTCTTTATTCATGGCTAAAACAGATGAAGTTCTGCACTCAATGAAGGACTCACACAACCCTCTGAACACTGGGCATGTACATGCCCCCAACACAAGGACAAGGTATAATACCAAAGAAAGATCAAGAGAACCATACCGACCACAGATGAGATACAACTTCTGACAGAAACAGACTCCTACGGTGGAGCCCTCAGCACCAGCAACAACCCTTGACAGCCCAACCCTCCACATCAAAACAGTTAATTTGAGGGTTTGGTCAAGAGCCAGAAAGACAACCCCCCTATTGTTATACCATCAACTGGGCAGCTACAGTTCAGCCATTGCCTCTGGCCCTTTCTACATCAATGGGCACAAATAAGAACAGACAGATGGATGCTAGAGCTCACCAAAGTGGGCTATTCCATCCCCTTCACTTCTATTCTCCTCCCCATGCCCCTTCCCCATCCATCTTCAGGGACCCCTCTCACGAGCCCTCCTCCAACAGGTCCTCCACCTTTTGCAAATAGGTGCACTAGAGCCAGTACCAATGGCTATTTCTACACTAGCCCCCTAATTCGAACTTCAAGATGCATATTTCCACTTAATGATCCATCCTGCCCATAGACACTTTCTATGATTTGCACTGGGGAACCACCACTGCCAATACTGAGTTCTCTCTTTTGGTCTTTCAACAGCTCCTAGGGGCTGTGTCTACACTGGGCCACTTATTCCGGAAAATCAGCCACTTTTCCGGAATAAGCTGCGAGCTGTCTACACTGGCCCCTTGAATTTCCAGAAAAGCACTGACAATCTACTGTAAGAAATCAGCTGCTTTTCCGGAAAAACTATGCTGCTACCGCTCGGGCAAAAGTCCTTTTTCCGGAAAACTGTTCTGGAAAAGGGCTAGGGTAGACAGCACAGTAGTCTTTTCCGGAAAAAAGCCCCGATCGCGAAAATGGCAACCTGCCAATGTAGACGCTCTTTTTCCAGAAATACTTATAACGGAAAACTGTTCCGTTTTAAGCATTTCCTGAAAATCATACCAGTTTAGATGTAGCCAGGGTGTTTTCCAAGACTCCAGCCATTGTTATGGCGTACCCACATCATCAGAGAGTCATAATATTCCCATACCTGGACGACTGTCTTATAAAAGGCATATCCTTCCAGGAAACACAAGATATGGTCAGTGCTACCACTGATCTTTTACTCTGACTGGGCTTTGCTGGTGGTTAGTCCTCAGGCCACTGGAACAGTGGCTGGCAGTTGGCCCTAGGGCTATCTGAGCAGCTGACCAATGGACTGACTGCCAAAGCAATGATCCTCAGGGCTGAAGCACTAGCCTGAGTTTGATCAGCCCTCCTGGGGCTTCAGGAGCAGCAGCAGAGCTAGAGCAGCAGCTGCTGAAGGTCAGCCTCCCAGTAGTGCTTGACTGTCACACTCCTCCCCTCCCCCCTTTGGGTATTAGTAAAACTTGGGGAAGGGAGAGATCACAGGCTTTGATAAATATTTGTTTATTGCCTGTGACCTGTCCCTGACTTATATGAAAAATCCTAGCCTATACTATAGGTGTTTTTGTAATTTCAGAGATGTGGATTGCGGGATTTCTCAGCACACGAGTATTCACCTAAGCCTATCTGCTAAGCATCTTACAAACCTCAAAGAGGATTTGCTAAACAAAAAATGCCAAGATTACTTGATGCAAGAGATTTGACATTTGTTATTTCAGAGGGAATTTTGAGCTGATAGCTGTGTCATTGCTAAACAGTTAGAGTACGTCTACACAGTAGCAAATAACTACGCAATTTGAGCAATGCAAATTGCGTAGCTTATTTCCAAATAGCTTAAGAACATAAGAATGGCCATATTGGGTCAGACCAAAGGTGCATCTAGCCCAGTATCCTGTCTGCTGACAGTGGTCAATACCAGATGCCCCAGAGGGCATCCTCACGTGATCCCTCCCCTGTCACCCATCTCCAGAAAAACAGAGGCTAGGGACACCATTCCTACCTATCCTGGCTAATAGCTGTTGATGGACCTAACCTCCATGAATCTGTCTAGCTCTTTTTTGAACCCTGTTAAAGTTCTAGCCTTCACCACATCCTCTAGCAAGGAGTTCCACAGGCTGACTGTTCACTGAGTATGAAAACTTATTTCGAAATTTGGCACTATATACACAGCACTAAATTTTGAAATAAAGTGCTATTCCGGCATCTTCCTTAATCTTGTGCAACAAAGTTTACAGGAAGCCAAAATAAGAAGCCCATTATTTCAAAATATTTAAAAATAACGGGCTTCTTGTGTAAACAGCGCAGAATGCTATTTCAGGATTACCCTGAAATAGCGCCACTGTGTAGACGTACCCTTAGATCTATATATTGGCAGTATTCTAGTTAAATAGTTGTGGATGGTAAATATAAAAGCACTTGTGTTTTTGAAGTTTTTTTTCTCTTTTTATTTAAGCTACCATGTGTACCCTACATGTAGAAATACATCTGGGATTCTTGGGTTCTCTGTGACTGTAACTACACAAGCAACCAAGAACAAGTAAGTTTCATCTGATAGTCCTGGTGGAATTCTGTACCAAAAAATTAAAATTTCTTCACATAAAATTTGAAAATTCTTCAAAATTCTAAATGTTTTGTTAAAATAACACAATATAAACATTTCAGTTTCAATTCTTTTGTAAATTATTTCAAAATATCTCTCAGCAAGCATGTCTGTAACAATACAGACCAAAAAAGATTTTGGCAAGATATATATTTTTTACAAATAGATTCCTTGCTAGGCATATTAATACAGAACTTTGAATAATTTCATTTTAATTACAATATAGAAGCAGTGCAAATGCTTGGCAGAATCAGGGATAATGGAGGAGCTGAGAGAGAGGGAAGGATCCTAGGAGTGAACCTGGAAGGTGTTGATGTGGGTGGGAGGTTTTTTGGGGAGAGGGATTGTTAGGGAATTGGGAAGCCTCCACTCACAGACTGTGACTGACTCAAGCTCTTACTATTGAGTCAGGCACATTTGTCCCTGTCCCCACATCCCCATATAGCTCTGCAGCCCCCTTTTCTGTTCCTATGTGGCCTTGCACCCAAACACCCATTTAGACCCTGGCTCAACCCTGTCACCCCACTAATTCCTCAAGCCATGCTCCAATCTGTTGCCCCTATTAGCCATTCTGAACCCCAGTCAGTGACTCCCCAGCAGCCCTGTATGACCCACTCTGTCCTAACCTGGATCTTTTGTGCTATGATGAATTCCTACTCATATGAGACTTCTGTAAAAATGGGCATACATAGATTTTTTTTCCCCCTGCATAAAATACACCCTGACCAAGAAGTTCTGCAGTTTGGCCTTTTGCCCACCAGAGGCCACTGTGGTACCAGAACAGCTGTCTGTGTTCATGCAATTGGCTGGTCTGATGCAACAGTGGCCTTTGGTAGACAAAATACAAAACTGCAGTAATTCTTAGCCAGAATGTATTTTATGCAGAAAATAAAATAAAAATGCAATTATGTGGGACAGATTAATGCTGCATATCTATGGATGTGCAGGTTTTCCCCAGAAGTAATGTGGGTATATTTCATTTAATTGATTATTTGCCATTGTGGAGGCCTGAAGCATTGATCTACCTCAGTTCCTCCTCTTGTTCTCTTGCCCGGGGCTTACATGACACCACAGATCAGACTTTTTATGAGTAGTGATTAGCTGGACTGCGCTTGCACAGCATATGCCTCACACAGTTCGCTCCTTTTGATCTTTCGTGCGGTCTGATCTCTCGTGAAATGAGGTATAACAGTTAACTCGAACTAAGGACTTAGTTCGAGTTAATGTTTGACTGCCGCGTGTAGCCACGGGTAGTTAGTTCTGACTAAGGGGATTTAAAAATGGCGCCCGGACGGGAAGATGCAAATAAAGCCCGGGATATTTAAATCCCGGGCTTCATTTGCAACCTCGAATGCCTACATTAGCCTCCCTAGTTCGAATTAGGGGGCTAGTGTAGAAATACCCTTATTGAGCATTTACCAGACTCAAAAAGACCTATACTGAAATCGGTCATTCACGTGGGGTATCTGCTTTACCAGATATCCTTGGATATAGCTGACACAATAGCCTGGGCCACGGCAACTTCCGTGGTCATGAGAAGGGCTTCCTGGCTTCAGACTGCTGCAGTTCCTCATGAATTGCAGAGAAAAATGGAAGACCTCCCTTTTGATAAGGAAAAACTATTTTCAGGGAAGACAGATGAGGTCTGACATTCCAGTAAGGATTCAAGAAAACCTTCATACCTTGGTAGAAATGTAGCCGTGTTAGTCTGGTGTAGCTGAAACAAAAAACAGGACTATGTAGCACTATAAAGACTAACAAGATGGTTTATTAGGTGATGAGCTTTCGTGGGCCAGACCCACTTCCTCAGATCAAATAGTGGAAGAAAATTGTCACAACCATATATACCAAAGGATACAATTTAAAAAAATGAACACATATGAAAAGGACAAATCAAATTTCAGAACAGAAGGAGAATGGGGGGGGGGTGAGGAAAATGTCTGTGAGCTAATGATATTAGAGAACAACCTACACCCCACCATCAATCTCAGCCTGGACCACTCTACACGAGAGATCCATTTCCTGGATACCACAGTACAAATCAGCAATGGAAAATTAGACACCACTCTCTACAGAAAACCCACTGACTCATACAGTTACCTGCAAGCTTCCAGCTCCCATCCAGAACACACCATACGATCCATCATCTATAGCCAAGCCCTTTGATACAACCGCATCTGCTCTAATCCCACTGACAGAGACCAGAAACTTCAGGATCTCTACCAAGCATTTATAAACCTCAACTACCCACCCGGAGAAATAAAAAAGCAAATTGAAAGCCAGATGAATATCTAGAAACCATCTACTTCAAGACAGACCCAAGAAAACCAACAATAGAACATCACTTGTCATCACCTACAGCCCCCAACTTAAACCTGTCCAACACATTATCAATAAACTACAGCCTATACTAGAGCAAGATACTAAACTCCAAGAGGCTCTGGGAGACAGACCCATAGTCTCCTATAGACAACCACCTAACCTCAAGATGATTCTTACCAACAACCACAGGACATACCACACTAATACCAACCCTGGTACCTTCCCTTGCAACAAACCCTGTTGCCAGCTTTGTCCACATATTCACTCTGCTGATACCATTATTGGACCTAACCAAGTGAGTTATAAGATCAAGAACACATATTCTTGCGCATCCAGAAATATAATTTATGCTATCATGTGCTGAAAGTGTCCGTCTGCTATGTACATTGGACAAACGTCTCAAACACTTCGCCAAAGGATCAGTACTCACAAAACAGATATTAGACAGAATCACAAAGAAAAAACGTTTTTTTGCCATTTCAACCAGAAAGGACATTGTCTCAACGACTTGATTACCTGCATCCTGCTTCAAAGGCCTTTTAAGAATACACTTGAAAGAGAATGCTCTGAACTGTCATTCATGCTCAAATTCGACACTTTACACTTAGGTTTGAACAAAGACTCTAATTATCTTACCCATTACAAAGATAGCTTCCCCAATTATCACCTCTAATATCATTAGCTCACAGACATTTACCTCCCTCCTCCATCCCCCTTCTGTTCTGAAATTTGATTTGTCCTTTTCATATGTGTTCATTTTTTTTAATTGTATCCTTTGGTATATATGGTTGTGACAATTTTCTTCCACTATTTGATCTGAGGAAGTGGGTCTGGCCCTCGAAAGCTCATCACCTAATAAACCATCTTGTTAGTCTTTATAGTGCTACATAGTCCTGTTTTTTGTTTCATACCTTAGGTATGTACACTCCACAATACTGACATAGACGATATGTACCATACCAATGGCACCGAGACTTTTCATACCCTAGATACCAACAACGGGATTTTGATCAACCCAGACCGAGGAAATGACTGCAGAAGTGACGATCTCAGAATAACCGTAACCCAAGCCAGCAGTAAAGCAAACAGCAGGTTTGACTTCCAGGTCGAGGATTTGCAAGACCGCCCCTTGCTGGGTCACTACGATCAATCTACTGCAATCTTCCATCATCAGCTGAGACAATTTTACCACCGCTGGGCTGCCATCACATCAGATCACTGGATCCTAGAGATTATGCCATCAGGCTACACCATACCCTTCATAACACTACCCCACACCTCCACACCATCCCCGTCCCTCTTCAGGGAATCTTCTCTCAAGGATCTACTCAAAAAGGAGGTCCTCCACCTCTTAGACATCAGAGCAGTAGAGAAGGTGCCAGAAGAGTTCAAGAGCAGGGGCTTCTATTCCCACTACTTTCTCACAGCGAAAAAGAGTGGAGACCTATTCTAGACCTTTTCAGTTTGAACCAATACCTATTGAAGCAACGATTCAAGTTGGTGACCCTAGCATCCGTTATCCCAGCATTAGAACAGGGGGACTGGTTCATGGCCCTTGACCTACAAGACGCCTACTTTCATATTACCATACATCCAGTGCACAAACGATTTCTATGCTTTGTGGTTGGATCGGAGCATTATCAGTACCGTGTCCTACCTTTCGGCCTGTCATTGGTGCCCAGAGTATTTTCAAAGACACTTGCTGTTGTAGCAGCATATCTACATCAGCAACAGATTATGATTTTTCCCTGCCTAGACAACTGTCTAATAAAAGGGCCAACAGATGTGGACACTCTCCATATGATATCCATAAGCAGACAGATGTTTTACCTCTTGGGCCTACAAAAACCTTCGAGTTCATTGGAGCCCATCTAGACTCCACCATAGCAAGAGTGTACCTACCACTGCAATGATTCTGAGCAATCCAAGACCTCATATTTACTCTCACAAACAGCCCCAGAGCATCAATACTTATCTGTCTTCAGCTCATGGGTCATATGGCAGCTACAACTTATGCGGTTGCTCATGCGAGGCTTAATTTTCGCTGCCTTCCACTCTGGCTTGCCTTCATTTACACCCACCGGAAGCGGGATGTACACAGGAAAGTGTCCCTATCTACTGACGTTATAGCGTCTTTGAAGTGGTGGACTGAGCAAAACAACTTACTTGCAGGAGTCCCATTCCATTGGGATCAACCTACCACACAGATTACTACCAATGACTCCCTCATGGGATGGGAAGTTCATATGGGAGATGTGTCCATTCAAGGTCTGTGGACGACTAAGGAGTCTACTTTGCATAGCAGTTTATTGGAACTCAGGGCAGTTGCAAACGAATGCATGCATTTTCTGCCTTATATCCGAGGTACCACAGGAAGGCTACTTACCAATATTGTCTTCACAATGTATTATATAAATCAACAAGTGGGGGGTGCCTGTTCTCGCTCCCTGTGAGCCAAGGCGATTCAACTATGGAACTGGTGCATTCGCAGTGTGATTACCCTGACAGCTTCCTACTTACCGGGGTCAACAACGTGTTAGCGGACTAGCTCGGCAGACATTTTTACCCCAGACCACGAATGGGAGCTTCATCGGCATATCCTCCTGCCTATTTTCAATTGCCGGGGTTATCCACACATAGACCTTTTCACCTCATACAATAATACAAAATGCCAGCAATATTGTTCCAAGGCCGGCATAGGTCATGGATTTCTAGGGAATGCTCTTCTCTTCCATTGGAGGGGCCCCCTCTTCTACGCCTGTCCTCCAATAGCACTCATTCCAAGAGTTCTCGAGAAAATCTACAGAGATGGTACAACAGTGATTTTCATAGCCCCATTCTGGGCATAACAATCGTAGTTCCCCTATCTGTATCAGCTGTCTCCTCAACCACCTTTTCACCTTTCCATGTATCCTGATCTCCTTATCCAGAACAATGAGACTCTAACTAATCCTCAACCCTATATGCTACGGTTGATAGCCTGGCTCATTGTTTGTTCCAAGAAGGTGAACTCCACTGTTCAGACAAAGTGAGAAATGTCTTATTGCATAGTAGGAAGCAATCCACTCGATCTACTTACGTTCAAAAGTGGCACAGATTCCTATCTTGGTGCACTGCTGAAAGACTGGATCCATGTATGGTGCCTTTACATGTAATTTTAGACTTCATCCTACAATTAAAAGAAACAGGGTTAGCCCTAGCGTCTTTGAAAGTACATCCTACAGACAACCACCTAACCTCAGGAAGATTCTTACCAACAACCACAGGACATACCACATTAATACCAACCCTGGAACTTTCCCTTGCAACAAACCCCGTTGCCAACTTTGTCCACATATTTACTTTGGTGACACCATCACTGGACCTAACCATATCAATTATATGATCAAGGACTCACATTCCTGTTTGTCCAGAAATATAATTTATGCCGTCATGTGTCAACAGTATCCTTCTGCTATGTATATTGGACAGACTTCTCAGACATTTCGCCAAAAAATTAATGACCACAAATCAGACATCTTTACAAGGAAAAACCTGTCAGTTTGCATTTCAACTTACCTGGATATAGTCTTAATGACTTTACTACATGCATCTTACTTCAAAGAGACCTTAACACCAGATTACAGAGAAAAACTTCAGAACTTTCATTCATGCTTAAATTTGACACTTTACAAATGGGCCTTACCAAAGATGCTAATTACCTGACACATTACAAAGACAGCATCCCCACTTATCACCCCTGATTAGCCACTCATTGACTTATAAACAGCTATTCTCTCCCTCCCTCTCTCTTGCCCCACCTTCTGTTCTAAATCTGATTTGTCCATTTAATAACGTGTTCACTTACTTCATTGTATTCCTTTGGTATATATGGTCATGACAATTCTCTTTCAGAATATGATCTGAGGAAGTGTGTCTGGCCCACGAAAGCTCATCTATTAAACCATCTTGTTAGTCTTTAAGTGCTACATAGTTTTTCCTTTTGTTTCCACGGCTAAGTTAATGGTTCTTCGGTATTTGCACACCCTACCACCAGGAGATTCCTTAAAGGCCTCTTCAATCTATATCCTTTACATAGGCTACCACCACCTGCACTGAACTTAGAGCTGGTTCTCAACACTCTAACCCATACCCTCTTCCAGCCAATAGCAACAGTTCCACTCTCAGTGATCATACTCAGAGTTACATTTCTGCTAGTCATCACCTCCGCCCGAGTTGGAGAAATAGCAGCCCTAATGTCAGTGCCACCATACACCATCTTCTGCAAGGACAAAGTCATGCTGTGTCCAGACCCATTCTTCATCCCAAACCTTTGCTCAGATTTCCACATTAACGAGCGAATCGTACTTCCATCTTTCTACCCCAAGCCACATACGAGAGGTCGTGAGGCCCTGCTTCATTGACTAGACTTGCATAGATCACTTCTATTTAGAGAGAACTTGAACCTTTCGCAAAATAGACTGCCTACTAATTTCAGTAGTGGAACGCTGCAGAGGCCAACCCCTCTCATCACGACGATTGATATTTGCATTAAAAAGTGTTATGCTATATGGAATAAACCACTGCCAGAGACACTTAGAGCTCATTCTACAAGAGCTGTAGCAACCTCTGCGGCCTTCCTGCATGGAATTCCTCTTAAAGACATTTGTCGAACGGCCACATGGTCCATCAATGATACCTTCATGAAACATTATGCAATGTCTCATCAGTTATCTACTGACACTATGGTAGCATCTGCAGTACTCTCGACTGTGAATAAGCAGTGACTCTGTTATCCGCCTTCCTTATACTCGGGTATAAGGAGTATACACAGTCACCAACAGCGGAGCACCCATGGGGACACTACTCGAAGAAGAAGAGGAAGTTATTCACATTAGTTCAGTAACAACGGATCTTTGAGATGTGTGTTCCCATGGATGCTCCACTATCCACCCTCCTCCCCGCCTCGGAGCTCTTATTATATCTCACAGATACTGGGGCAGACTCGAGGAACTGGTGGGAGCTGGACTGTGCGAGAGATCGAAAGGTGCGAACAGCACAAGGCGCATGCCGCTCATGTCCGTCTGGCTGACCATTGCTCATGAAAACTGATCTGCGGTGCCGGGACGACCCGACACCAACAGTAGAGCACTCATGGGGACACACATCTCGAAGAACCATTGTTACTGCGCCAACGTGAGTAACTTCCTTTTTTCCCCACTTATTTATGAAGTGCTACCAATGTTACTCATATGGTTTCTAACATTTTCCTTATTCCTTTCAGCTCTGAATTAGTTGACAAGAAAATAGAAGAATTTCTTTTGTACTTTGAGGGAAAAATGAGGGTTTTAACTGAAAAAGCATTCAGGACTCAGGTAAAAGTGAAAAACTCCTAAACACAGCCTCATAAGACTGGTTCTGCTCTTTCTGATATTAAAACAGAACATACAACCTCTTTGGAGAGTGAGAAAGTGGAAGTGATCAGATACTCATGCTGGATTTACTCCTTGGTCATGCTTCCTAGCGTTGGCTGCAGTGCACAGTAGCATTTTTTTAAATGGGCACTGAACTCAGTACAGATCACTTGGATTTTTTTTTCCTTTTTTGGTATTGTAGTCTTCCCCTCCTGGGATGGGACTCTTCTTTTTCTTGAAGACTCGAGCTGAACTCAGGGGACACATGCAGACCTTGGGCTCTAGGACTATTAGTAATTCAGTGCTCAGAATGAATATCCCAGCTTTAGTGGCTGACATTTGCAATCAACACAAATTCAACCTTTGCTGTGTATCATACAATACACAGCAGCCTGAGTTAGGGTTGCCAGATGGTTTCAACAAAAATACCGACCCCCCCCGCCCCGCCCAAAAAAAACACTGGGGAAAAAATTCTGTTGGGGGGGAAAAAGGGAGGAAGGGGACCAAAGTTGTTGAGCCAAAAAAAAAAAGGACCCTAACAGTTATTGATATGATAGAGTTATGATAGGAGTTACTATAGAGAACTTTCTGGGTGTCTGGCTGGTGAGTCTTGCCCACATGCTCAGGGTTTAGCTGATCGCCATATTTGGGGTCGGGAAGGAATTTTCCTCCAGGGTAGATTGGCAGAGGCCCTGGAGGTTTTTCGCCTTCCTCTGTAGCATGGGGTACAGATCACAGCTGGAGGATTCTCTGCATCTTGGGGTCTTCAAAGTATTTGAAGGCTTCAATATCTGAGATATAGGTGAGAGGATTATTCTAAGAGGGGGTGGGTGAGATTCTGTGGCCTGCATTGTTCAGGGGGTCAGACTAGATGATCATAATGGTCCCTTCTGACCTTAAAGTCTATGAGTTTATGAGTTATTAAGCAACAATAAATAAATAAATAAATGAAATAAAATTAAACAGCATGGCTCCTTTAATTGCGTGCAGAGTCAGAATAGGGATAGGAAGAGAAGAGGTTGAGCACTAAGACTCAGGGAAGGCATTGCTTCCCCTTGCTCAGTCTTTAGATTTTTTGCCGGCAGCCATCTTGTTTTCTTGGTCGATCCGGAAGGGAGCTTCCGTGTGGAACTAAGTAAGCAGGAGGGCCTGGGCCCAGTTGCTGAGTGTGTAATAGGGTTACCAGGTGTCCGGTATTTTCGCCTCCTGACAGGGAAAAAAAATAGATAATACCGGACATTTTAGGTGTCTGGTATTTTCTGAATTTTTTTGAACCAGACAGGAGGTGAAAATACCAGACGGTATGTGTCAATACCAGACACCTGGCAACCCTAGCCTGAGCTAGTTGAAACTTTTGATGCAGAACCCCTCCCTTTTCCCAGTTTGGGGGGCTTACATGTAAGAGTAATGAATAATCAGTGTGTTTTCACAGGTCAGTGCTCTAATACATATTAAAGAATGTGCAGATTCCTATCTTGGAGAAGAGGTGGATAGAAACTGGAATGAAGTAATGACTCAGCAGTATCTTTTTGACAGACTTGCCCATGAGGTAGCGAATGAAACTTAAAACTCAGCCAATGTTATTGTCTTACTGTGTCTCCCTAGATACTTATATATGAAATACAGAATGAAGTTTTGGCTCAATTAAAGTTAATGGCTGACTCTCATTGACTTTACTAGGGCCAGGGTTATACCAATAGTGAATATTGCTTCTTGAATGAAAGGTGTAACATCTTGTGAACACTTTGGCACTAGTTTATAGTAACCCAGTATTAGGGATTAATATTGAGCCCTAGAGGGTGGAATCAGTTCTTCAAAGTTTGAATGAATTGTGTCTTAAATGTGTCAAGATGAATAGTACAGGTTGAACACTCTAGTCCGGCATTCTCTGGTCTGGCAACATTCGTGGTCTGGCATGATTTTAGTTAGCTGGATGTCCACTTTTCATGGGTGTGGCCAAGTTTCCCACAGTCCCACAAAGTTTGTTTAACAGTCCTAGTGGCTCTCAGTGTTCTGTGCTGTTATTTAGCTCAAATTTACCCTTAAATGTCTTTAAGAGCCCAGTAAGCAGTGAAAATGTTGGTAATGCTGCTAGATAGTATTGACCTTCGATGGTTCGGCACTGGTCAGGTCCCAAGGATGCTGAACTAAAGAAGTTCAACCTGTAGTTATAACTCAAACCATATTTTCAAAATTCATAGAATCTTGTTGCAATTCCACTTCATAAGCAACAGCAAGTGTTTCTGTCATTAACTCTTATTTTCGGTACTTACATTTTGCTGTCACTATAGGTTCTTCTTTGAGTCATGTCCCTGTGGGTGTTCCACTGTTGGTGTCGGTCTCGTCCTGGCACCACGGACCAGAGATTTTTACAGCAGTGTCCAGTCAGGCTGCGTAAGAGGGTATGTCTACACTACCACCCTAGTTCGAACTAGGGTGGTTAATGTAGGCAACCGAGGTTGCAAATGAAGCCCGGGCTTCATTTGCATCTTACCGGGCGCCGCCATTTTTAAAGCCCCGATAGTTCGGACTCCGTGCCCGCGGCTACACGCGGCATGGAGTAGGTAGTTCGGATTAGGCTTTCTAATCCGAACTACCGGTACACCTCGTTCCGGGGTTTACCGGGGTTGCCAACAAAGGGCTTTGATGTCGGCAGGGGAGCGTCCAGACTAGCGCGCTGAGCGGACAAACAGCTGATCAGCTGTTTGTCGGCTCAGCGCGGCAGCCATGTAAATGTAAATGAAGCCATGTAAATGTAAATGATTATTTAAATCACGGCTTAATTTACCTTTGCCAAAAAAACAAATCTACATGGCTCCATCGACGGAGCCATGTAGTTTAGACGTACCCCTATTGATAGTCGTAGTAACTCCAGATTAGCCACTTATTGACTTTCATTAAGCTATTTCCTTCTTCCTTCTCTCTTCCTTGCCCCTTACCCCCAACCTTCTGTTCTAATATCTGATTTGTTAGTTTATAATGTGTTACTTTCTTCATTGTATTCCTTTGTTATATATGGTCATGCCAATTCACTTTCAGAATATGATCTGAAGAAGTGGGTCTGCCCCACGAAAGCTCATCACCTAATAAACTATCTTGTTAGTCTTTCAAGTACTACATATTTTTTCCTTTTGTTTTAACAACATTTATTTCTTTCATCACTCCCGAGTTTACCTGGCCACGATCACTGCCTTTCACCCCCGTATAGTTGGATTCTCTATATTTGCGTACCCTATCTCTAAGAGGTTTTGAAAGGGTCTACAGAACCTTCACCTGTACCTGCCTCCTGGGATTTAGAGCTGGTTCTCCACTCGCTTACAAAACCACCCTTCAAGCCAATGGCAACTTCATCACTTACCTTTTTCACCATGAAAATGCTGTTCCTTTTGGCAATCACATCTGCAAGGAGGGCTAGTGAACTCGCGGCTCTCATGTCTTAACCTCCATACATGACCTTTCACAAACATAAACTTATTCTGCAACTCCACCCCTCCTTCCTACCCATAGTTTGTTCTAAATTTCATATCAATGAACCCATAGTTCCCACTTTCTACCCGAAACTGCATCTCTCCAGGGACGAAGCCATATTACACACGCTGGATGTGAGAAGGGCCCTTGCCTTCTACCTAGGATGCAGTCTTTTCGGCTATCATAGGGTATGTCTACATTTGCCCCCTTGTTCGAACTAGGGCGGCAAATGAAGCATACCGAAGTTGCTAATGAAGTGCGGGATATTTAAATATCCCGCGCTTGATTAGCATATTCGCGGCTGGTCGCCATTCTAAAAAGCCAGTAGCCTGAATTAACTCGCCACTTGTAGACGCGGTAGTCCAATCCAAAACCCTTCCCTCGAATTAACTGTTACTCCTCATTGCACAAGTTCGAACTAGGGGGCAAGTGTAGAAATACCCATAGAGACTACTCAGATCTACAGCTGAAAGGTCCAAGGGACAACCACTTTCTTCCCAGCACATATCAAAATTGATAACATCCTGTATTACCACCTGCTACTCACTGCAGAATAGAGCACTACCAATGACTCCCAAAACTCATTCCACCAGAGTAATGGCAACATCAACAGCATTCCTCAGGGGAGCATCACTCCAAGAAATACGTCGAGCAGCCACATGGTCATCTAATCACACGTTCATGAAACACTACGTGATTCCACCATGTTCGACAATGGATACTGCAGTAGCTACCGCAATCCTCTCCACGGCCTGCAACAACTAGACGAAGCCCACCTACCATCTAACTGGGCACTGCTACACAGTCACTAACAGTAGAGCACCCATGGGGACATCATTTGAAGAAGAAAGAGAAGTTATTCACTTTGTGCAGTAACAATGATTCTTCAAGATGTGTGTCCCCATAGGGTGCTCCATACCCACCTTCTTCCCCACTTCTTTGAGCACTAACAACTTGCCAGGAGGGCGTCAAAGAAGAAACAGAGAGGAGTTGGTGCTAACTTCAAAGGTAGGAACACTGTGCTCCTCCCGTGCATGAACAGCTTGACTAGACACTGCTGTAAAAAATCTCAGATCTGTGGTGCTGGGATGAGCCTGACACCAACAGTGGAGCACCCACGGGTGCACACATCTCGAAGAACATTGTTACTGCACAGAGTGAGTAACTTCTCTTTCTGGGATGGAATTGGAGAACAAGGGCAGAAGACTAATCGGTTCAAACTATTGTTCAGCTTTTGGGAATTAGAATATCTGTGTGATATTTGGAAGTTTGGAATGTGTACTCTTGTGTATTTTAGGTTGAAGCACTAAAATCACTGACTAAATCAGAGCTAATTGACTGGTTCCAAGCTCATAGAGGCAAAGAAAGGAAAGCACTCAGTATACATGTGAGTATATTTGGAATAATCAAGATGTTAAATGAGATTGCTTCATACCAGAAATGGTAACATCCATACTAATTTTTAGGACCTCGCAGAATGAACAACCTTCGCCTTTTAAAAAATATTTATATGATAGAATTGAAAATAACATTTCCTATAGTTACTGATATCTAAACTCTTGTTATTGCTTTGAATCCCATATTGGAGGAGAGAAATTAATCTTAAAAGTGTTCCTAGTATGAGGAATAAGTCAAAGCCTGTGGGTATGCCTGCCCTGGAATCAAAGGTGTGACTGTAGCAAGGTCAGACATACTAGAGTTAGTTTAATTCTCAAGCTAGCATAACAGTGAAGCCCTGGTAGGACAAGCTGTGAATATCCATCCTAGAAATCTATTTCAGGGGCTATCCCATGCTGCTGTGGCTTCACTGCTCTTGTTATTTGAGCTAGTTAGATCAAAGTTAGCTCAGATAAGTCTATGCTGCTGCCACAATTGATCTTCTGGAGTTAGATTTAGTGAGTCTAGTTAAGACTCACTAAATCAAACTCAGAGGGTGGCTCCCGCCAGTGGCTGGTACGCCTCCTCTTTCTAGGACTAAGGGAAGCCAATAGGAGTGTTTGCTCCTGCTGGCCTCCTGCCATGGAGATACTGCCTAGCTTGACTTAAGGTAAGCCGACTCCAGCTACATATTACAAGTAGCTGGATTTACATACCTTAAGCTGAGCTACTGGGTCTAGTAGACCTGGCCTACATGTGCTGCACTCATATCCAGAGGTAAAAGTAAAGGGGGGCACCCTGGATTGCTGCTCCAGTAAGAGCTGGCTGTGCTCCAGCAAGAGCTGGCTGGGGCACTCTGCTCTGCTGCAATAGCAGCAGCCAGAGGAGGGAAACAAACAACTTAAAAGGGCTGGCTGGGAGTGTGTGCAATTGAGAGAGGGTGGTGGCATTCCCCATCTGGCCCCAGTGCCCAGCCTGGCCCTGTGGGGGGCAGCATCAGTTCCTGTCTGGCCGGGGGCATGGGGTGCAGCGGGTGGCATCAGCCCTTGTCCAGCCAGGGTTGCCGTGACCAATACTGCCTGTGGTGGCCCAGCCCCAGCCTCGCTTCTGTCATGCATGGGAGTCCGTGGAGCGGCATGGGCCCTTGTCCAGCCAGAGGGAATGTGACTGCAGCAGCCCAACCCTAGCCTTGGGGAAGGTCCCATTGTCTAGCCCTCCCATCAGCTATGGGAGAGGCTGGCAGCGACCCTGCTCCTGCAGAGGTGGCCCGGCCCTAGCTTCGCTTCTGCTATGGGGGGAGGCAGAAGTGGCCTCTGTCTGGCCACAGCTGCAGAAGACCAGTCTTGGCCCAGATCCTGGGGAAGGCCTGACAGTCTGGGATTCCAGGAGAGGAGTTGGCAGCAGCCCCCATTTGGCACAGTGGCCTGCCCTTGGACCTGTTCCTATTGCGTCGGGGATAGCTAGGGAGGCAGAATCGACCCAGCATCCAGCCACAGCTGCCAGACTGCTGCACCTGGTCCCATCCTGGTCCAGCCCCAGGGCCCACCACACACTCTCCCTCCCTCAATTCACTACAACCCCCTGCCTTGAGCCCCCCATACAGCCCAACCCTGACTCCTACATCTCTCCACATCCCCAGCCTGAAGCCTGCACTGACCCATAACCCAAACCTCTGCCCCGAGCCCCCCACACTCCACCTCATATTTAAATTTCTTATTGGTACTGTTGTATCGCAAAACCCTCCCTCTGTCCTGAGGTCCTCCCCAAGGAGGGGTGGGTCATGATAGGACAGTACCTATAAGAAATTTAAGTTCCTTTCACCCCTGGATACCTCTCATTACAGTATATATATATATATATACACTCTTAATTTGATCTCCATTGCTATAGTTATTAAAAGTCCATTAATACAAATTAAAACTTAAATGTTTCGCTAAAACATACCTAAAACGACTCACTCTTAGTCTAGATCTTAAGCATCCAAACTTTTACTGTCTTCTTGGTAACTCTCTGCTCTTTGAATTTTCAGGTAGTTGGCTTTGGTGTACAAGAAGATGACTCAGACATTACAGGTTTTTCAGATGTTCAGCCGTCCTCACTTAGTGAAATAGCTCAGCTTACATTCTTACCTCCTTCCTCCTATATGAAGAATACTGCATACATCAGGGACATTAGAAATTTCACATTAATGCTTAACATCCTTCCTTACCACAAGATATTAAAATAAATTGGTTGTTTTCCCCTGTACTTAAATGTTGTTAAGTCATTTTCATATTGAGAAAACTGAGTAATTTAGCCTCACTTAAATGAAGTTGTATTGTCAGCAGGAATAAATGAGTCCTTCTCTTATTTTAATGAAGATTTGTAGCACTGTACATCCACTGTGCTCTCTTCCACTCCTCAGAAATCTGAAACAAATTTTATTTTTAACAGTTGTTAATGGAAAGTATAACTCCTCTCCCCATTCTGAACAAACTTCAAGTAATTTTCCTCCCATGTTTTTAATTGTGTTCTTTTTGTGTTCAGTCCAACGTATTATGTAAACTAACATTTTATATTTAGACACATTTTATATTTTAGACATACCTATTATGAATAGGTACTTGTACGAGCCTTAAAGACATTACAGCTGTTTCAGATGTTCAGCAGTCCTCTCTTAGTGATCCTTAAAGAAATACTGTGCCAATCAACATATCTCTATACTTAAAACTTGTCTTCAGATAGTTTTTAGCCAGTGGACCCGCCTCACAGCCCAAAATTACCACCATCCACTCCTTCACTAGCCATGCTCCCAACATACCCTTGCACAAGTGACTACACAGGAGGGCAGCATAAGACCATTTGTGCTGCTGAAGGAAAAACCTTGAGGCATTTTGGCCTTCATTATTCTACAAGAGCAATATAAAGGGACTGTAATGGCATCTTATGAGGTAACTTTTACCCGTGCAATGGGATTGCAAAGCAGGAGTAACATCCTACAGATAAGAATGGTAGAATATTACATCCACTTTGCATAGGGATGACTACACAGTGTGCAACAGTGCAAGGCAGCAAAGAAATAGGCCCTAAATATTTAAATCCTGGTTACAGCTTTATTTTCTAGTTTAGTAGTGATAGAATTACTTATCTGATTTCATGCCATCTGTGGGATTAGCAAAATGAGACTAATAACAGCAAATATGACAAATTAATGATGCAGAAGTAATGTTCAGACAATTCAGGAGGTCAGGCTGTTAAAGGCATGGGACATAGGACAGTCATTGCTAACAGCTAATAGACTGTGAATGTTAGCTCTAATGCAGATTGTCATCCAATTGTGTCACAGTATAGTTGACTACAACAATATTCACACTCCACCTAGCATTTTTATGGTCAGAAACTCATACCATCAAAACTAGTCACTTTTACATATACAGGCAGTCCCTGGGTTACGTACAAGATAGGGACTGTAGGTTTGTTCTTAAGTTGAATTTGTATGTAAGTCGGAACTGGTACATATTGTAGGGGAAACTCTAGCCAAACATTTCTCCAGAGCTCAGTTTTATTTTCCCACACCTCACTTCCCTCAGTCCTTTATTCTCAAGCTGAGGTGTCTGCTGAGAAAAGCCGCTCCGCGTCTCCCTGGTCTGCTGGGGGGAGGGGGGCTCTAGCTTCGCATCTCCCTGGTCTGCTGGAGGGAAGCAGCTAGTGCAGGGTTGCCTCACCCCGTTTGTAAGTAGGGATCCGATGTAAGTCGGATCCATGTAACCCGGGGACTGCCTGTATACATTAACCTTTCTCCTGCTGTTCATCTTCTTAGCAAAAGTACTGAACTCACAGATGAAATCAGGTACAGCAGTGTTTAGACCCGAATTAAACCTGCAAATACCAAGAGTTTGAAGAGAGCTCTGGTTTTTCTGAGAAGAATGTATAGGTTCAGGGATTTTTCCCTTAGCTGGCACTAATTGTCTCTTAGGTATTTTCAGGAAGGCCAGAGACAGGATGAGTCGTATAAAATAGACTGTCCACTCATCCCTAAAGGTGTTCCTTCCATTTAGTATAGAGAAGTTATAAATGTAGCTCCACATAAACCTGTGGTCCTTAGACAAGGATGCTGAAGTATTGCTCCAACATGGAGTTAGGGAAAACATTTTAACTTCCTCCTTTCCCTGATCCATGCAGGATCCAGCAATGTAACTGGGTAAACATCACCATTTGTCTTGTCAAATTACCAATTAACCTATCTTCTAACTCAGTATAAATATTGTTGTGTAAATAGCTTTTAAAAGTTACAGTATTTTCAGATTATGTTGCTTACCTACAAATTTAAGGAGGCCTTTCTAAATAGTTGGCTCTGTGTAGCACATAAAGAGAATGCTCTTTCACTGCTGTGTAGAGTGAGTGTGAGTTGATGCATTAAGCCATTTTAAATGTTTTTGTTTCAAATCAAATTTCAACATTCTCCAATTCTTACATGATACTTAAGCTAGCTATTACTCCATTAAGAACCAGGTTTCAGAATATACCTTAGGCTGTAGCCTCTTGATTTATCCTGGCGGATGCTGCCACCAACATGTAATCCAAAATCTTAATCTTTCAGTCACCTTCCCCTTCCTTCTGGAGAAATGAATGGGACTTTTTAATAATTCTTTTTCATATTTAAGTGGCTGGCCAGAGACTACATTCAAACATAATTTCTGTACTAAAAGCAACTGTTCAATTATGCATGCCTACTGTATGAGCAGCTAGTAGAGGAGGGCCCTGATTCTGATTGGGGCTCCTGTGCACTGCAGCAGCAATACAAATAGGAGGTTCTTCTTTGAGTAGTTTCCCCATAGGTGCTCCACTGTTGATGTCGGGCTTATTCCGGTGCTGCAGCTCAGCATTTTGATGAACAGTCATCAACCAGATCACGCATGTGTGGCTTGTGCCTCAGGCCGTTTGTGCCTTTTGATCTTTCTCACGGTCTGGCTCCCACCAGTTCTCTTTGCCACCCATGGTAACAGATGGAACGAGCTTGACCTCCTCACAGATTCCTGTCAGGAGTTAGAAAAAGTTAATTTAGTGTCTTAGGCACAGTTTCTTTGTTAGTTAGTTACTTAATAGTTAGTTAGCAGTTCATTAAAAAAATATATTTTCTTGTATTCCTAGTTAGAGTTAGACTTAGTAGTAAGAATGCCTGGCTCTCTGAGTTTTAAGAAGTGCGTCACTTGTAAAGACGTCATGCCAGCCTCAGACAGCCACGCAGAGTGCATCAAATGCCTTGGTGAGGCGCATACCCAGCAGAAGTGCGCCCATTGTGCCAAACTCACTGTGAGGGCATGACGGGATAGGGGGATGAGGCTTAAAATGATATTATTTGACAAAGCCTTACAACCAGCAGAAATGTTGAAGCCAGCCTCAATCCGGCAGTCTCCTTCATCACAGAAAAGGAGAGCTGCATCACCACTGGCTGTCCCAGCCTGAAAACGGCCATCTCCAGCTCGGTCCCTATCTTCGCATAGAGTGAGTATAACCAGACATCTCTGGCACTACTTTGCCGAGGTAAAAATCGGCTTCAGAGCCAAAATCATGGCAAAAAACCTATTTTGGTGTCATCAACTGCCGTAACTGTCCATTGCTTGGCTGCCGGTGACTGCACCAAACACATTGGTGCCATCACCATCGGTGCCGAAGCACCTACTGGCACCAACATTGGCACCGACTTCCTCGGCACCAGCCGACCAGGCACTGTCTGCAATCGTGCCCAGCGCACTGAGGGTCACATTGCCACTGGCATCAGTGGCGTCAGCACACCCATCACTGACCACATTGGCACCAGCTGCATCCGCACGGTCAGACTCGGCATGGTCACCATCGGCACAGGAGAGCTCGGTGCTGCTTTCATCCCCCACAAGATCAACGGGTCATTTGTCACCTCCATACAGCCCTTCAACACCTCCAATCCTAAAGAAAGCATCTCACAAGTCTGACCCTAAGGCACAATTAATCACGGAGCCTTTATCTTTCTCTCCAGCACCATCTTCTCCACCGCACTCACCATACTTGACCAGAGAAGATAGAGAGAGGGCGTATCAACATGGCAGATACATGTCTAGATATGACCTTTCCCCTTCACCATATTGGGTGTATGCATCATACTCCCCTGCACCTTCACCCTACAGACACAAACGAGTATACTATAGATACGGTCTCTTCTAGACACTCTTCCCCATACAGTCGATACAGCCCAGTTCACCGCTGACTTTATTCGGCACGACTCTGTTCAAAGCCATCATCAACAAAGGGATCACTACATGCAAAGCTGAAACTATCCCAGATCTTGAGTATCTTCAGCTTCCCCTAAACAGGACTATGCTCAACAATTACCACCTGCATCCCCAGGACCCCAGTCCACAACTCAGTATTCAGAACCAGAAGAGACACACCTCTCAGAAATAGATGAACAGCCACCTGATGTCTCTCCAACGGGTCAGTCCTCATCATCTCCTGATGAGGTTGTCGTACCTGGGGACCAGTCTCCACCTGACGATCTCAGGCAATTCCAGGACTTATTCAAGAGAGTCGCTGCAACACAGGACGTTCAGTTATCAGAGGTGCCACAAAAATAACACAGGCTCCTTAAAAATTTGCAGCCCTCCCAAAGCGGCAAAATTGCTATACCAATAGATGAGGCTTTTATGGAGTCGGCGGACAACATATGGCAGACTCCTGCTTCCGTGCCCCCCCCCACTAATAAGAGGGCTGAAAAGAGGTACTTTGTCCCCCCAGAAAGGGGCTGACTTCCTATGTGTACAACCACAACCCAACTTGTTGGCTGTCGATGCCGCTCAGCACCGATCTAAGCTTCCTCAACATAAAACCAGCAATGACAGGGACAACAAGTGCATGGACCTCTTTGGTAGGAAACTCTATTCCTCCGCCACACGCCTTCTCAGAATAGCTAATGCAGCACTTTTGTCTAATCTCAATTTTGACAATTATTCAAAATTATCCGCCCTCATGGAACATCTGCCAGATGCAGAGAGTCCAATACTAAAGTCGATTGTCCAAGAGGGCTCCACTTCTTCTAGGATATCACTACAGATAGCTCTGGACGTGGCCGAAAGAGCAGCTAGAGCCATGGCTACATCTGTGGTAATGAGAAGGACATCATGGCTACAATCTGCCGGAGTTCCTAGGGAGTTACAGTCAAAGGTAGAGGAACTTCCCTTTGACAAATTAAAGCTTTTTGCTGAAAAGACTGATGATGTCAAGGACTCAAGGGCATTCCAGTAAGGACTCAAGGACAACTTTACAGACATTAGGAATGTACACACCTCCCTATCATTGCAAACGCTACACCCCCATACTAAAAAAACAATCCTTCCCGTACCAAAAATACCACCAACCAGGCTTTGACCAGCCCAAAACCAGACAGAAACCACAATGGAAGCATCAACAGAACAACTGCACCACCAATAGTCAGAATGGAAAGCAGCAGGTTTGACTTGTTGGTCGAGGTCCAGCAAAATCTTCCCATCTCTCACTAGTCATCACACGTCGGTCCACTCTTCCATCACCGCCTGAAACCCTTTCAACAGCACTGGAAGGCCATCACCTCGGACTGATGGGTCATCAAGATAATCACCGCAGGGTATACCGTCCCCTTTACCAAACTACCTCCAACTTCCCCAACTTCCCTATCCCTTTTCAGGGACCCCTCTCATGAGAGCCTTCTCAGACAAGAGGTTCAATCCCTCCTCAACCTCAGGGCAATAGAGACCATCCCCAGAGATTTTTGGGGCAGATGATTTTACTCACAATACTTCCTCACCCCCAAAAAGACAGGAGGATGGAGGCCTATCTTAGACTTACGCAGATTGAACCATTATCTTCGCAAGCAAAGATTAAAAATGGTTACTCTGATGACTATAATTCTGGCATTAGACAAAGGAGACTAGTTTGTGGCCCTCAACCTGCAAGACATATTTCTACACAATGATTCACCCAACACACAGGTGCTTCCTTCGTTTTACAGTGGGACTAGAGCATTACCAGTATTGAGTGCTTCCGTTTGGTCTTCTGCACCCAGAGTCTTCTCAAAGACCCTGGCTGTTGTGGCAGCATACCCACACAGACACCACTTCATTGTATTTCCTTACCTGGATGATTACCTTGTCAAAGGCACATTGGAAAAGGAAACACTTTGCATGATTTCTACAACAAAAAAGGTATTTGAGCTTCTAGGCCTGTTACTCAATATACAGAAGTCGACTTTGACACCCACACAAAATATAGTTTATAGGTGCCCAATTGGACGCTGTGGCAGAAAGAGCCTACTTACCCTCCCAGAGGTTCCAAGCCATCCAAGACCTTATTACCACTATCACCCTGAGTCCTACGGTCCCTATTCTCACATGCCTTCAGCTAATGGGTCATATGGCCGCTACAACATATGTAGTTACTCGTGCACACCTACACTTTTGATGCCTACAACACTGAATTGCCACGGTTTACTCCCATCAAAAAGGACAAGTGCACAGGCGGGTATCTCCTCCTCCAAATAGAGAGGAATAGACCTTTTTGCCTCAAGCAGAAACAGGAAATGTCATCAGTACTGCTCCAGAGCAGGCATCGGACATGGATCCCTGGGAGATGCCTTTCTCTGATCCTGGAGGGGACCTCTTCTATACATATTTCCTCCCATTCTTCTCAACTTCAGAGTCCTGGAGAAGATCCGCAAGGACAGAGCCACGGTAATACTCATAGCACCATTCTGGCCATGACAGGCATAGTTTCCCTACCTCTATTGAATGTCTCCTCGACCTCCCTACCATTTTACTCTACATCACTATCTTCTGACTCAGAGGTCAGGAACCCTACTTTCCCCTCGGCCACACATCCTGAAACTGACAGCATGGTTCCTTCTTGGTTCCGCCAAGGAGAATTACTATGTTCACAGTGCGTAAAGGAGGTTCTCTTAAACAGCAGAAACCAATCTACCCGAGTCACTTACCTGCACAAATGGTGTAGATTCTGACATTGGTGTTCTGATTATAATCTAGAACCAACTTCAGCATCCTTGGAAAATATTCTGGACTACACTTTATCTCTTACAGACTCCAGCCTTGCCTTCACATCAGTAAAGGTGCACTTGGCTGCCATTACTGTCTTTCATCAATCTATAAAAGGTCTTTGCACACCCCACTACAAGGAGGTTCTTACAGGGTCTTGCTAACCTATACCCACTACACAGACGACCACTGCCTTTGTGGAACTTGGAAATGGTGTTGAACACTTTAATCCACGCCCCCTTTGAACCTTTCGCTAACTGTTCTTTGCATATGATGTCACTGAAGGTGATTTTTCTATTAGCAATCACTTCTGCCCGCAGCGTAAGCAAGTTGGCAGCCCTAATGGCGACTCCACCATACACCATCTTCAGTAAAGACAGGCATGTTCTACGTCCTCACCCATCCTTCATTCCCAAAATATATTCTGATTTTCACCTTAATGAACCAATCATGCTTCCCATCTTCTACCCAAAACCGCACCAAATGACAGCCGAGGCTAAGTCTCATCTCCTCGATGTGCGCAGAGCGTTAGCATTTTACATAGACAGAACCAAACCCTTTCGTAAATTGGTTCGTTTATTTGTCTCAATTTCTGAGCGTACAAAAGGGAAACCCCTATCATCACAGAGGATTTCCAACCTCGTGGTAGCATGCATTAAGCAGTGTTATACTCTAAGAAACAACCTCTGCCTCAGATCCCAAGAGCACATTCTACCACGGCTATGGCAACATCAACAACATTTCTACATGGGGTTCCCCGTAAAGGTATTTTCAGGTGGCGACACGGTCCACCAACGATACCTTCATGAGACATTATGCAATTTTGCACTCTCAGGCACAAGATACAGCTGTGGCCTCCACAGTCCTATCTACCATATTCAGACCATGAATCCAAGATCCACCTTCTATTAGTCTTGCTACATATTCACCAACAGTGGAGCACCCATGGGGACACTACTCAAAGAAGAAGAGGAAGTTACTCACCTTCGTGCAGTAATGGTGGTTCTTCGAGATGTGTGCCCTGGTGGGTGCTGCACTGCCCACCCTCCTCCCCACTTCAGATTCTCTATTATATCTTCCAGATACCGGGGCGGACTTGAGGAACTGGCGGGAGCTGGACCACGCAAGAGACCAAGAGGCGTGAACAGCCTGAGGCGCAAGCCACACATGTGCGGTCTGGCTGATGACTGCTCATCAAAACTCTGAGCTGCGGTGCCAGCCCAACACCAACAGTGGAGCACCCACGGGGACACACATCTCGAAGAACCATCATTACTGCACAAAAGTGAGTAACTTCTTCATACTGCCAATCTCTTCGTTTGTTACTTAACTCCCACCAGCCCAAGGCAGGTGAACACCAGGCGTGTGTGTCCCTAAGGTAGAACATTGCAAAAACAGGCAGTGCAAAGGTCTATGTGGATTGTAGAGTTGGGGTCTTGATGTACAACTTTTAATTGACATTTTATAGTCTACAGCAGAGGTTTCCATATTTTTTGTTGATCTAATTGCTCCTTTAGTTGCTTTCTAATTATCACCATTGACTCCTGTGTTGTTGTTTTTTGCACTCTTTAGAGTTAATAGTTGAATTGTCTTTGAACTCTCAAAGACAGTTTGGAAGAGAAACAGGGAGACTAATTATTTTGGGTGAAATTCACCCCTCTTGCAGAGAACCCCTCATAAGACATATGCAACACTTAAGTTCTCAAGTAGGATTTTGTGCAAGTCTCTGCACAGGATAAACTTTACCCTGTAATGAGAAGTTTGCAACAATTGATGGCCATGGAGGCACATTCTCCCTATCCAGGAGTGGGCAATAAGCAGCCTGCAGGTCTAATGGGTTTTTCCAAGGTTAATGCTGGGAGAGCTGCCAGAGGTTTTATTTACCTGAGTGTTCACAGGTATGGCCATTTGCACCTCTTGTTGGCACGCACACTATAAGGTATGTTTTCTAACCCTTAATCATTCTCATGACTCTGCTTTGAACCATTTGCAATTTAATCACCATTTTCTTGAACTCTGGACACCAGAATTGGAGACAGTATTCTGGCAGTGGTTGCACCATTCCCAAATACAGAGGTAAAATAACCTCTCTGCTACTCAGGATTCCCCTTGTTATGCATCTGGAGCCTATTTGGCTACGGTACCATACTTGGAGCCGATAAAAACCAGAACACCCTGATGTTTGTCAGAGTCATTGCTTGCCAGGATAAAGTCCTCCATTGTGTAAGTATGACCGACATTCATTGTTCCTAGATACATAGGTTTACATTTAGCTGTATTACAGTGCATAGTTTGTTTGCACCCATTTTACAAAGTAAGCCAGATTGCTCTGTATCAGTGACCTGTTTTTTTCATTATTTACCACTCTGCCATTTTGTTGTTTTGTGTAAACTTTCTTAGAGATGATTTTGTGTTTTCAGGTTAGGTTGTTAGTTTTGATAGTAACTAGTTTTTCTAAAAATATTTCAATATTTCAATATAAAAATAACTGGTTTATCAAAGATGAACCCTACTTGACAATGTTTCTTTAAAAGTAAGATTACCAATATTGTATATTTTTTGTGAATAAAAATGTCCTTTAATAAATTTTGGAACTTAAAATTAATTTGTTACCACACTATTAATATTACATATTGTTGGCTTGTTTGTTACATTAATCTGCTGCCCTCCCACATTTACTTGATTTGTTTTGCAAACTTTTCAGGAGACTCACAAAAAACCCCTCTGGAAATGGAATCGGAATCCTGACCTGATGTTAATTTATCATCATTTGACATTTAGTCATTGGTGTTTAATGGCCACTTCATGTAAAAATCAAGCAGATAAACTTCTCCCAAAAAAACAAAGGTAACTGTAGAGAAAAGACTTAAAGCCAGGTCTTATGACATCTGGCCCAATGATTGGAGTCTCTCTTTACAATGAAACAAAGTTTCCTAATTAATTAGAGACAAATCCTGCCCACATCTCTGTAGCTACTGAGTGCAGGGCTGGATCAAGACCTGTAGAGGCCCTAAGCACTGAAAAGATTATGGTGCTCCCCCATATGTAATTCAAAATAAAAACAATACTGTACTGTAAAATCTCTTTGCTGGTGCCCTAAGCACGTACTTAGTCTGCCTATTGGGTAATTCAGCCCTGATTGAGTGCCTCAGCTAGAGTCAAAGTCTGAATTAGTGATAGGATTTGGGGAGTCCATATAGGACATAAGACCCCATTTCCCTGGCGGGGGAGAGATGGTGGCAGGAGGGGTCCCTTTCTTGCTGTGGTCCAAGACCCCACAAACTCCTAATCCACAACTGTATGTATCTCATCCACTACTATGATATTTATTCTTTTTATAGGGAGGTGGGGACCAAATCTGTACACAGCAAACCTGTGTACATCTTATCATGTGTTTTGTGCCTGACTGCTCTTGGTAAAGTTATGCTGCTTGTGTCTTCTCCAGGTCAGTGGAGTGATGGGACGTCCTATGTTAATTCCACATTTAGCTTTACTATGGCTGAAGGAGCTGTGATGTTGGTTCATGGCACAGGGAAAGAGGCTTGCCCTCAAAGAAAAGTGTGACTCTTCAGATGGGGTTTGTAGGGTATTGAGCAATTTCTCCTAATAAACACAACATCTATTTCAACACTCATTTGCCCTTTTTTTTTAAACTAACTACACTGAGGCTGTAATTTCCATCTTGAGGAAACATATCTGCACAAGTTCTGATAGAACTTACAGGCTAGTGTGGCCACAGCAACCCCAAGTATGATTCTGTCAAACTCTAGCCATGGACTTTGCATGCCTGGTCCCTCCCTTCTGTGACTTTAGCTCACTCAGTTGATCAGAACAGATCAGAGTGAATATGTTTCCTCAAGCTGGGAAGTATAGCATCTCACTTGACGTGTAGATGTACCCTATGTAAATGGATCCAAACCACTTTAGCTGGAAAGCTGAACAAGAAACAGATCCAAAATACTGGTAAGGAAAAACTGGAATTTTTTTTATGGCACCATTTCTATCTAAAACTGTAAATTACCACCCCCAGTTCTCTGTCAGCACGTGGTTCTAACATCTCTCCAGCATATGTGAGATCATTCAAGCCCCGTTGGAGAGATTTGGTTCTGCTGCATGCCGACAGTCTCTGACAGTGCTCCTGTAGACTAGACACTAACACTTAGGTTAGCCTCTGGGTAGCTCATGGATTCCTAGAACTGGAACATTAGGATAAGAAGCAACAGGTTTACATTGCAGCAAGGGAGATTAGGTTGGACTCTAGGAAAAAGTTCCTAACTGTCAGGGTGGTTAAACACTGGAATAAATTGCCTAGGGAGGTTGTGGAATCTCTATCTGGTGATATTTAAGATAAGGTTAGATAGACATCTATCGGGGATGATCTAGATAGTGCTTGGTCCTACCATTAGGGCAGGGGACTGCACTTGATGACCTCTCATGTACCCTTCTAATTCTATGATTCTAGTTAAGAGCTAGTTGAACAAGGCTTCTTCTCTC
The DNA here is from genome assembly GCF_049634645.1 of Pelodiscus sinensis. Classification (NCBI taxonomy): domain Eukaryota; kingdom Metazoa; phylum Chordata; order Testudines; family Trionychidae; genus Pelodiscus; species Pelodiscus sinensis. Next base: position 10,302,835 of record NC_134719.1, read on the forward strand.
AGTGAAAACATTCAATTTAAAAAAAATTCAAAACCAAAATATCAATTTCCGGGCATCCTGTGTTTTAATAAAAATAAAAATTTCCATGGAGTGCAGATACCATTAGTGGAAAAAAATTGTTTAGTCAAAACCTAATTTTCTGTTACAAATGTATATGGAAAAATCTTTGATTATCCCTAGTTTTTGTGCATTATTGACTTTAACCTTGCACTATTTGTGGGATTTTTTCCTCCCGATTGAATCTGTCATGTATTAGTCGAACTTGGCAGAGAAGTAATGCTTTTAGAATTCACGAATAGCAGTGATTATTACAGATTTTGCTCCAGACTAGGCATGTAATGTGGAAAATCATAAGATATGATCCAAGATTGCCAGATAGTGTAACAGTTATTTTTGAAGTTTGATTCTTCACCTAAGATGTTTTCGTCTAGAGATTTAAGACAGCGCTACCCTCAGTTGGCTGCACATGTGGGAGGCCAGCATGCATCACTCGTAATGGTTACTGCACGTGCACAGCCACCTGACCCCTCAGTTCCTTCTCTGCCACCATTGGCCATAGTTAGAACCTGCAGTTGCCCTGCACACTTTTTGGAAAATATTCAAATTTATAGGATAACTAGTTCAATAATTAGTTATTTAGTGCTTACAGTTAAATAGTTAGTGTTACAATTGTTTTAAAAGAGAGTTCTTAAATAGTTCGAGAACCGTTTTTCTTTTTTAATGTGGTCTAGGGACATGCCTGGTTCACCAGGCTTTAAGCAGTGTCTGACATGTAGATTGTCGATACCCATATCCGACAGCCACTCTCAGGGTGTGCGGTGGCAAGGGCTGGGTCACTCAACAGACAAGTGCCCTCAGTACAAGAAATTGACTGTGAGAACCAGAAAGACTAGAGAACTTCATCCATTGCAAGCTTTGAGAAGTCAGATCTTTCAGGGGTGAGACCCTCAGATAATATGGCTGATCAAGGCAAAAAGCGCTTTCATTCATCCACTAGGGGCGAGTCTCCTGAGAAAAAGTGCTCACATTTGAAGAAATCAACCTCGGCACCGGCGGCACACAAAGGCACCAGATATCAAGGTTCTGGGTACGTCCAGCACCGAGACTACCTGAGGGGCAAAAGACCAAACACAATCTAGCTCTAAGACCTCAGCACATTTCAAGCTGAAGTCAACTTGGTCAGCTCCAAAAAAATCATCCAGGGTACCGACAGACCAGTGCTCAGCAGCAGCACTGAGCGCAATACTTCCACCAACTGCACCTTCAGTGCAGAGTAAGTGGTTAGCACTGCCTCCGCAGACCAAGCATTTCACACAGGCTCAAGCCAAGCATGTGGCACCAGCGGTGCTGAGCAAAAGGTCGGCTCAGTCAGTCAAGCCCATGCCACAAATGGCACTGGGGCTGACACTGAGTCCCAATATCCAGAACCTTCACCTACAAGCATGGCTCATCACTGGCTGACTCCTCTTGAATCAAGGTGTTTGGATGTCATACAAGAGATCCTCTTAAATTCTCAGAGGCCATCTACAAGATATACATTCATAATTGGCACAGATTCCTTTTCTGGTGAGAGTCATATAATTTCTCGCCTTTGATAGCAGGTCTTCCGGAAATTTTACAATATCTGTTATCTCTCAAGCAGTCAGGGCTCTCCCTCAGCTCTATAAAGGTATGTCTACACAGCAAAGTTATTTCAAAATAACAGCCGTTATTTCAAAATAACTTTCCTAGCATCTACACAGCCAAACCGCTATTTTGAAATGAATTCGAAATAGCAGAGCGCTTATTTCGAATTTGGTAAACCTCATTCCACAAGGAAAAACACCCAATTTGAAATAGCTATTTCGAAATAAGTAATGTGTAGACACTTATATCGAAATAGGGGGCCTCCAGCCTTCCCAGGGTGCCTTGGTGGCCACTCCGGCCTCAACTAAGAACACTCCTCTCCCTCCCATACCCCCAGAGCCCTTAAAGGGGTTGACTCTGGCCACAGTGCCTGTGCCAGCTCCAAGCCTGCCAGCCCAGAGCCAGCAGTCACTGCTCCTAACTCAGGGTATGTCTACACTAGCCCCCTAGTTCGAACTAGGGAGGATAATATAGGCATTCGAAGTTGCAAATGAAGCCTGGGATATAAATATCCCGGGCTTCATTTGCATCTTCCCGGGCACCGCCATTTTTAAATGTCCCTTAGTCCGAACTCTGTGCCCGTGGCTACACACGGCACAGAGTAGGTAGTTCGAATTGGGGGGTTAGGGAGGGGTAAGTGGAAGGATGTGAGGGAGGAATGAGGCAGAAGGTCCCAGTGGGGCAGACTAGGGAGGCTCTTAGTGCACCTCAAGATGGAAGTTCTCCCGCAGGGCCTCCTGGATACTGACAGCTCCCCGATGGACCTCCCAGATGGCAGTCTGCAGCAAGTGCAGCCAGGCTCGCAGCAACGTGTCCACGAGAAACACCAGAGTGCCCAGGGCAGCTCTGGCTCCATGTTGCAGAGTGTTGTGGTGTCCCGAGTGAGGGCAACCAGAGCATGCAGAGATAAAATGCTTTGCTGTCCCTCATCGAGGTAGGCAAGCAAGCAGAGAAAGCTGAGAACCGACTGTCTGGGGGGGGAGGGGAGGGTTTCCCTTTAAGCACAGGCCTCAGATAGCCTCAGGCAGCAGCCACACAAAGTAACTCCTGACCTGATGCTCTGCTGGACCTGGTTCTGGCCAGCGTTAAATGCAATTCAGTGTCCACTCAGTGTGGACGCGCTATTTCAAAATGCATTTTGTGTGTAGACGCATTATTTTGAAATAACTTATTTTGAATTAACTATTTCAAAATAAGATTAAGATATTTCGAAATAACGCTGTAGTGAAGACATACCCTAAGAGTGCATCTCACTGTGATTACAGCACTGTACTCCACAATTAATCAATTCTCTATATTTGCACATCTCACAATTAAACACTTTGTAAGGGTGCTACAAAACACGTACCCCCTCTGACCACGACTCCAATTTCAGCATGGAACCTAAACTTCATACTAAGAGCACTAATGGGGAAGCCCTTCCCCTGGCCACATGCACCTTGTTACATTTATCCATAAAAGTGGCATTCTTAGTAGCCATTACTTCGGCACGCAGAGTGGGTAAACTGGGAGCCCTGATAACTATCATCCTTATACCATATTCCACAAGGACAAGGTCATCCTCTGCCCACACCCTAAATTCCTTCCAAGATACCTACCTTGTTTCACTACAACAGGTCCGTATACGTACCGGTCTTCTTCCCCAAGCCTTGCTCTGACAACAAGGAAACCATGCTTCACACACTGGACATCAGCAGGGTGTTAGCCTTCTACTTACAAAGGAGAAAACATTAAGGAAGGCTACCAGTCTCTTTATAACTGTTTCAGAGAGATCACAGGATACACCCATCGTCAAACAAAGATTATCCAAATGGGTAATGGATTGTATCCGCCTCTCATACTCTACTTAACCATGACCCCCTAGCAGGCATAAGGACACATTCTACTAGAGCAATGGCAGCTTCCATTGCATTTCTCAAAAATGTACCTATCAGAGAAATTTGCAGAGCCACTACGTGGGCTTCGGCTCATACATTTACATTACACCATATTAAGCTATGACTACAAGGTTCAGACATACTGCATTGTCCATGGTCCATACAGACTTACAGGACCTCCCTCCACCAGGCAAGAGCACCGACAGGGACACTTCTTGAGGAAGAGAGAGTTACTCACCTTGTGCAGTAACTGAGGTTCTTTGAGATGGTTGTCTCTGTGGGTGCTCCACCACCCATCCTTCCATCATCTGTTCTGGAACACCTCTATTTCTGGGCAGAGTAGGAACTGAGGGGTTGGTTGGCTGTATACGTGCAGTAGCCGTTATGAGTGGCGCATGCCGGCTATCTGTGTGTGCAGCCAACTGACGGCACTCCTGTCTTAAATCTCCGACTACAGCGCAGTGGTGCTGAAAACATCTAAGGTGGAGCACCCATCGGGACAACCAGCTCTAATTTTGTTTTGGGTTTGTGAAAAGCTATTGTTAATAAAGTGATGAGTGTAACAAAATATCCATCACAGGACTATCTGGGCACTCTTTAAATGGCTTAGCTTAAATAACAAACGCTTATGCAGTATGGCAAGCAAATGCACCATATGCCTCCCAAAAACATCACAGATTTACAGGACAGAGACAAAATGTAGCATTTGTAATGGTAAAACCTAATATATTTGTTTGCAGCAGGCTGTCATGGTTATATTGACCTCAAATCAGACGCATTTTAGTTCTGTCACCTATATAAAACTTTATGTAATGCAAGCATAACTAAAACAGGTGGCATTTTCTGTGTAATTTGGTAAAACCGTATGAGTGCAGGAAGGGGACTTCAGAATTGTCCATTGAGTATCCCTTCATTTGTACATAGAAGTTAGGTAGCATCTAGGATTGAGGCTGCAAAGTTCTAGATTGGAAAAACTGCAGGATGTTAAATGTAGACTGATAGGGACCATAAAGAGACTAGAATGTAGAGCAGCACGTGCGCGTGTGTAGACACATCTCTTTCAAAATCTTGTCTATGGATCCCCAGGGGTCCACAGATGACAGGTTGAAATCTACTGTTCTATGGCAACGAAAACCTTTGTGGATCCCTTAAATGTAGTCTGTGGAAAAAAAGCATTGATGTGCTATAACAGAACAGAACACATCAGAAAACTCAGATAAAAAAATTTAATTGTTCTATAGAAACAGTGCACTTTTTTTACAAATGTATTCATTTGGTTTTCAGTACTCCTTTTTATGTAAGTACAGCAAATGATATACAGAACAAATTCCCTCCTCCCCCCTCAGTTCTTTTGTCCATACAATGAAAACTGAAACACAAAAGGCACCAAGCAAGAACTCATTTCAACAGAAATTCATTATGACAAGACAGAGATCAGAACCGGTTACAGTATTAAACAGTGTCCTAACAATTCCACCTGTCGTTTAAAATAATGTATGTAAAAAAAAAAACCGAATTTGGTGGCTGACTTCATTTGATTAGTTAGAAAGCTGTAAAGTTTGAAACCAGCACCAGACATCGTCATTTAAAATGGTTTGAAAAAATTGCTGATTATACACACGACTTGTACAGTTTTTTATTTTTTTTAAAAAAAGTATCAAAATGTAGAGCCTTCAACCATATGTACAGTTTGCTGTTAGTGTTACCACACATACAGCTCAAGTTTTTGTTCTTTCCTTCATACACATAGTGCATGGACTTCTAGTAGAAGAGCTTTGTGGTTTAAAATAATAATTGGAAATCTGAGAATCACATTTCTCCACCTCCCTAAATGATCTTTAAGTAATCAAGCCACCTCCTTTAGATTTTTAGAATTGAAGGTTAAGGACAACTTAAACTTCATAGACCTTTTGTACAAAAAGTTTGGGGTCCATAGTGTTTCCATAATGCATACTGTAGTATTGTCTTCCTAGACTTAATTCATGTACCAACACTTTAATCCCACATTAAACTGTGATTCCCTCTCCCCTCCCCATCATACAGGCATCTTCAGATAGTGTTTGGATCTTTCACAAACTTCAATTCACATATAAAAGCAACACAGGTTACTCTACAACCTATTGTACAGTGTTGGATTTAGGACCAAAACCACAGAGGTATTGAATACTCCTTGTCAGAGGTTGAACCCCCTCCTCTCCCACTAAAGTCAGTGAGGCCTAATTTAAAGCCAGTGAAAAAGGTCTTCCATTGATTCTAATAGATTTTTGAATAAGGCCCTTGGAACAGTGAGTGCTTTGTATCTAACAAACAGAACTGGATCCTTTATTCACTGCTGGAGTTGGAGCATATGGATATTGAAAAAAGATATCCCTGGAAATTTATGCTGTATGTTACACAGGTGCATATATGGGATAGTGACTTCAGAAGACTGCGCAAAGTAGATAAACCACTTGGGCTTTGGCATCTGATTCACATAAGATGAGTGCTCCTATGCCATGTGAGAAACTATGAATTTTGTTCCCAGGAGCAAGAAGTAGTGCAGGATTGTAATGAAGGTAATGATTTCCACAATGAACAGTGATGCTTTGCATCACTCAGTGCCCTCTACCAGATATTTGGGATAGGAACTGCTTACCATGTTCCCTACCATATGTTCCTTATCATGTCTGCGGGATATTGGTGCACCATGAGCCAGACTGAGTTTAGAAGAAAGGGCTGCTTCTGCTGAAGAATTGATTCTGTGGCCCAGTAGAATTTAAGATTTCCTTGATACTTCCTAATGCTATAGAAATAGTGACACATTAGTTTCACAGCTGTCACAAGATTCTGCCAGAGACAGTAATGTCTGCCACACCCACCACTGTTCCCATTGGAAAGAATATTGGAATTGGAAAGGTTATTGAGGACTGTTCTCATAGTTGCTCAGCTTTAGGATCAGGTGAGTGAAAGGCCTTCTAGGGAATTGGTCCCCAAACTTTTGTCTCTCCTCCCCGCAATTGGTCTGCACCTCCCATTAGTGCAGTTGGGAGTTGGGGCCAGGTGTGAAGCTGGGGGCAGAGTGGGTCTGGGTGATGTTCCCTCCGTAGTCCCTGTAGGACCTGGTGTGGGTTTTGCCACACTCCCTCAGTTTGGGGATCACTGCTGTATAAGGTGGTTTGGGGTATTTTTTTTCCCCAATGGCCTTTTTAGCCATCCTACCCAGAGCTGTATATTCCAGGTCAAACTGGTATTTTGTTTCCTAACACTTCATTCATTTCAGCAGTGTTAATGATTGGTAGCAGTACAGCCATAAAAGGATAAAGGAAAGATTTTACAATGAGCTAGCTTCAGAAGGATGATATAGAACTACCAGTAAATCATCACTTTTATGAGTACTAAACAAGATTCTCATGGGACCCCCCCCCCAAAAAAGACAGGTTTAGGTATCAAACACCCCCATAGAGATAAATTTTTGATATGGTATAAAGTCATGTTGAAACCTATAGGAGTTTCTTATGTGTGAGATGCAGTAACTTCTCCTCACTTAGGGTACGTCTACACTAGCCCCCTAGTTCAAACTAGCCCCTTAGTTCGAATTAACTGTTAAACCTCGTGGAAAGAAGTTTAACAGTTAATTCGAAGTAAGGGGTCTATCTTGGAATTCCGTTTTTCTGCCACGCGGTC